>NC_137831.1:8472408-8539908 GCF_963921795.1 Nannobrachium achirus | reverse complement strand
GGTCACGCATGTGTTTGAACGCGGCGAGCGCGGCTCCGCGAGAGAATGATTTATCGGGAATTATTGCGGCGCTTTGCTCCAGAGAGCCTGTCTATTGATGTGTGCGCTTGAAATGGCTTTCTTCAAGTGGGGGAGAGGAGAGGGGGGAGATAGGGAGGCTCTCCGCTGCGACACAGACAGCTTCCCCCGCTATCATCAGCCGGACGGACACTGCACCCGCTCCCCGGGCGCTGCGTTTCATCTCCGCCTCCACGGGTGCTGCACAGACAAGCACGCGCATACGTGCGTGTGCACGGATGCAAAGTTTACTGAGGCGCACATACACCTACACAATTAGAAAAAGAATTACATCTATCCCATATTAAAATTGGCCTAAGGGAGGACGGGCAGGCCGGCCGGCTGGCGGGCAGATCTCTGATGTCACCATGATAAGGAGTTCCCAATGCAGCTACGCCCAAATATGGAGTGTGTCATCTAACCTCAATGTGTCGTCAAGGCACCGGAAAACAAATGAGTCAGCTCTGTATATGGGCATAATACTGATGACATCAAGGATCTCCATAATTTGAACATAAAAGGGAAAAGGACTGACAGGTACAGATATCTCCATATATGGGCATTAAAGAGACAAGGATTGGCAGATACAGTTAACGCCTTATGGGCATAAAAGGGAAAGGACTAACAGGTACAGAGTTCTGCATTTATATGCGCATATCAGTCAGATCGGTGGTGAGACTTACCGTAGGTGTAAGGGCTGCATGTAATTTAGCGACTGTCTGACCGTCTGTGTGCAAGTTTACTGTAAGAACTGTCACAGCTTGACCGTATGTATGTATACGTGTAATGCCTGCACTGTGATTCCCCTGACACATCACTGTGACATCACAGGTGATATTGCAGTGTTGTCAGATACTCAGAGCAGGGATCTACATATATAGGCATAAACAGGTGACATCACAGTGATGTCAGATACTCAGAGCAGGGATCTCCAAATATGGGCATAAAAGGGATTAGTGATGTCAGATACTCAGAGCAGGGATCTCCATATATGGGCATAAAAGGGAATGTATCCCAGATGATGCCCTGTTAGGAGAACCACACTAACAGAATCCATTATGGCCAAGACAGATGGCGCGACCTCGCCCTTTAGGGCTAGGTCGTCGAGGTTACCAGTAAGATACAACGGGTATTGCGCAACTGGACGTCAATGGTGACCGTTCTGCCCAGCGGGCACCGTTCTGGGTTCTCCAGCATTACTTCTGAGACGCCTACATTCAATCCCTCATATACTGTGAGTGTGCATGCATGCCCCCCGGCGCAGGACTAGTAGTATATCGTCGTTGTCAGCTGAAAACCTTGTATGTCCAAAACCGTTCGTTTTGCATTTTATCATTTTTAAAATGATTTAAACTAGTGAAAACAGCCGATATACAAGCACACTGTGTGCTTGCAGATCTGCTGTTTTCACTACTTTGGTGCGACGGCCTTGTATGATGAAGCAGGGCTTTACTTTGCAAAAGAACGTACACATTTGAAACTTGGAGATACGAGGTTCCCGCCCGACAACGACCATATATAAATAAAACACGCACAATGCACACATTGTGTTCCATATCGCCGCATTCCTCCCAAAAGGAACGGCGTGGTCGTTTGGAATCCTCAGATTAGAAAACAATAATGTGTGAGGTAACGCCGTAATTATCCCAATTAGCTGGCTGGTCATGCAACCAAGCGCCGCCCGCCTGCGTGCGTTTCAGATGCCATCCCAGAATTCCACCAGGCAGGCATCCTCTCTGGGGACTGCAGATTGCTCAGCCTCTCCGCGCGTCAAAACATCTGGTCAAGCGTGATGCAATGCAAGGATTCTCTTTTTTCTTTTTTGTTGATGTTCATTTCCTTCTCTGCCATTTTTTACGGTTTGACTCTCCTCTGCTGTCACGGATTTGGGAATGGGGGGGTGGGGGGAGGGGGGGTTCTTTTGAAGTTGCTGTGTTTTTTCAGTGGTCCCCTCCCCTTCTCTCTCTCTCTTCCATCACACACACGCGCACACACACACACACACACACACACACACACACACACACACACACACACACACACACACACACACACACACACACACACACACACACACACACACACCGCCTCCCCCATGTTTATTTGAGCATTTGAAAGTGTAGTCCTGGTGGGATTGTGGGAGTCGGAGTCCTGTCAGGTCTAATTGCCGCATGGTGTTTGCTAGGGAGAGACAGGCCTGATTAGGGAGGGAGGTGAGAGAAAACAACGTATCCCCTCACTCCTCTGGTACTCTCCCTCACTTTGTCTGTGATTCTCCCTCTCTCTCTCCCAGGGACGTGCTGGGCCCCTGATTCAGCCCAGGAAAAAGAGGCCCTCATTGCGCGCTGCTGCTACTCAAAGATTTGCCATTTCAGATCGTGACAAGTGACAAGCCAGTGGGCCAATTACATGAGTTATATTTCATCGTTGTCGGGAGGAAACCTTGTATGTCCAAAAACATTTGTTTTGTATTTATCATTTTAAAAATGATTTAAACTAGTGAAAAAACAAGCACACAACGCCTCGCACCGCGAGGCGTTGTGTGCTTGTAGATCTGCTGTTTTCACTACTTTTGTGCAACGGCCTTGTATGATGAAGCAGGGCTTTGCGAAAAAAATTACACATTTGAAACTTGGAGATACGAGGTTTCTGCCCGACAGTGACGATTTACTTTGTTGGCCGCCCAGCCCCAAAATGGAACGAAAGCGGACATTTTATTTTTTTTCCTAATGGCCGGCCTGGACCGGCCGGGAATGAACCGGCCGTTCGGGAGTTGTCCCGCTTTTCCCAATGGCCAGCACGTCCCTGCTCCCTCTCTTTCTCCCCATGCCCCACCACCCCACCCCCCCCACCCCCCCACCCCCCAATTGGACATGGCATACCACAGCAGTCCTACAAGGCTCATTAATTGGGGGAGAGAGAGAGAGACACCGGGAGTGAGACAGACAATGGAAAGATGCCTCAGTCTTTCTTCACAAACACAGGTTACTGCAGCAGTGCAACACATCATCAAAGCCCTGGGATGCCAGTGGAGGGACAACACAAGCTGCCACATGACTGATGAATGGAGGAGAGGAGGATCAGGGATGGATGGATGGAAGGAAGGAAGGAAGGAAGGATGAGGGGAGGGCCACAGCACCTAGACAAATGTAAACCATCTCTTCCATTTTCTTATTCTCCTGTCCATGTCAGTCAGGGGTGTCGCACCAAATTCTGGGCCCTGGGTACTTTAACTGTTGAAAAATAGCAGATCTACAAGCACACAGCGCGGCACTCGGTGCTGTGAGCTCGTAGATGTGCTATTTTTTTTTTTTAATCGTGAAAATTTGTGCAAGTCTTTGAATATTTCAAATCTTTCTAAGGGTTTTTTTTTTTTGAAAAACATGTTTCTATGTCAGTGGTGCTCAAACTTTTTCATGTGAAGGACCCCCAAAATGATACAAGCTCGCAGCGCGGCGCCAAGTGCACCCTAGCTTTAAAGGGACTACAGTTGTTACCCATATTGTTGTCAGTAATATAATCTTTTCGTACTAAGACATTTTTGAATGAACCTCTTCCAGGGAAGTATTAGAAAGTCACTTAAGTCAATGTTCCACTTTACTGTCACAAGTGGTGTTGTGAACTTTGAGTACAAGTGCTTGGCAGCTATAGCGGCGTAACATACTGCCATACTTGTAGATCAACTGATATCCATAGAGATGTTATTGGAGATGATGCGCTGCAGCATGGTAGCAGCCCCAGCAGGCACTGTTGCTGTTATACGCAGACGATTCAGTAATCTTTTGTTGTATTATTGGATGCGATTCATGTTGAATGGCTACTAAGAGCGCTTCAGTCAAAATTCGAGAGAAAAGACTCGGCAGGCGCCGCGTTCTTCTGTGCTTTGGCCCGCATCTCTCTCTCTCCCAAAATCATATCCGCGTGCTTGTGAATTAATCATCACAGAAAACGTTCCTGTTCCGAGTAAATAGATAACAAGAGACAGAAAGAGAGGAGAGAGGAGATGGATAAGGAGATAAAGACAAAGGGAGAAACAGAAAGTGAGGCCTCAGAGACCATGGGTTTAAATCTTTCATCCCATCCCTGGGATCACAATGAGAGCAGAACTGCAGGCTGGATTATCAGCGCTAAGCTTCAGAAAGAGCTCCTCTGCCTCACTAGTTCTTCTCATATGGCTCAAAGACACACTAGCAAGCTCCACGGGCTTATTAACTCATTAGAGGTCCACGACGTGGCAACGCGTCAATCCCTTTGATGTATCTGGGGGCCCATTGATGTGTCTGACGCGTTGTACAGTAAACTATACTGTACTGTGGCTACTGTACCAGGCTACCACGGTGACAAAAAACACTCAAAACATTTCCCGAAATCCAGTGCGAGATCACGTGACCGGGAAGTGCTGTCTCCCTCATAGACATGCCTGTTACGCTGCTGCAGAAAAGTGTTTTTTTTTCTCCTAATCTAGATTTTAAATCACCTTCATGTTACTGCAGGGGGCCCTCCAAATCTTTGTGTGATAGAAACTTTTTTCTTCCTTTTTTATATTAACTACTTGAACCCTAGTGTCCATATTCGGAGAACTTCAGCCAAAAATAGCAATTGAGAGCTTGTAGATCGGCTATTTTCGGCAAAGAGGTTTGGTGTAGAGGGGAAAAAAGAGCAGACTAAGTACAGAGTACGCATTGACGGTTCAAGTTGTTAAATATCTGAAAACACACATTGACATGAATCCAAAATACACTGATGATTGTGCTGTCAAACGAAACTATATGATCAGGTTGTGGGGGTCCCTGCTTCATCTCTCTCTCAACTAAGGGGTCCTTGGCCTGAAAACGTTGAAGACCCCAGATCACGCCATTCACTTCAACAAATCAAGGAATATTCCATGTTGGCTGTCTGTGTTGCATGTGGGGTGGTGTGGGTGCTATGGAGGAGTCAACTCTGCTCCTTCAACTCCTCCATGTGTGATGCCTGCCTGTTATTCAGCAAGGAGATTCAACACAAGGCTGCTAGGGGAAAACACTTGAAACACCATTAAGCCTGTAGTGTGTGTGTGTGTGTGCCAGTTGTGGGCCTCTCCTCTTGTCAATATGACTGTGAGGATCCACACAAGTACATCGACTGGATGGAGGAAACGCAGAGAGAGAGAGAGAGAGATAGCAAAGGTGAGAGAGAGAGAGAGAGAGAGAGAGAGGGAGAGAGAGAGAGATACTCAGAGAAGAGATTGCCTGTCAGGGCCCTGATTTCAGCGTTCTCCGCTGCTGATGATGATAATAACCGTTCGTCAGAGTGGCTACAAATGGGGAGGAGAGAGAGTGCAGACGTCTGTTTTAAAGAGGCGTGCACGTCGTTGCTATCTGCAATCAAAACACAGGTTCTGAAGAAGACGAGCCGTAAAGGCAGGGACGTCGTAAAGGCAGGGGGGGAAATGTGGGACTGAGTTACTATAGGGCCCAAGGTGGAGGAGGGGCCTTGATTATTTCTACAAGCTCGCAGCGTGGCAAAGTCGCGAAAATGTGTGCAAGTCTTGTGTGAATATATGTATTTTTAAGCGAACATTTGTAACTAATATTTTGCGTCTGGGGGCTCCCTGGAACTGAATATTTTGAGATGGGGTCCATGGCGGAATATATATAATTTTGGGGGTCCTTCACATGAAAAAGTAAAAAAAAAAAAAACCTTAGAAGGATTTGAAACATTCAAAGACTTGCACAAATTTTCACGATTTTTCAAAAATAGCAGATGTACAAGCTTGCCGCTGTGAGCTTCTATATCTGCTATTTTTCAATAGTTAAAGCACAAAATAATTGTGCAGGGGCCCGCAGTGAATCCTTACAACCAACCAGGGCCCAGAATTTGGTGCGACACCCCTGCGTAAAGGGGAAGAAAAAAAACAGCCCGACCCCTGGAATAAATTGCAGTGCACACATCCTGTCTTTGTGATTTGCCGTCTATGGTGGATATTAGCTTGGTATTTGTGTACAGTAATCAGCAGGCCCTTGATGGGCGAGTCTCTAGACAGACAGAGAGAGGCCGCTTGTCTAGTAATCAGACTATGCAGTTTACTAAAACCTCGTAACTCCAATTTCAGAACATGTAGTGCAGGGGTCTTCAACGTTTTCAGGCCAAGGACCCCTTAGTTGAGAGAGAGATGAAGCAGGGACCCCCACAACCTTTTCATAGATTCCATATATTAGTTTCATCGTTTGACAGCACAATCATCAGTGTATTTTGGATTCATTTCAATTTGTGTTTTCAGATATTTAACCACTTGAACAGTCAATACTTAATAAACTTGACCTTCACTCTGTACTTAGTCTGCTCGTTTTCCCCTCTGCACCAAACCTCTTTGCTAAAAATAGCCAATCTACAAGCTCACAGGAGGGCACAGTTGCTTGTAGATCTGCTATTTATGGCTAAAGTTCTCTGAATATGAACACTAGGGTTCAAGTGGTTAATATAAAAAAAGGAGAAAAGAAATCACTCAATCACTCAAAGATTTGGAGGACCCCTTGTAGTAACTCCCCTAGGGGTCCTGGACCCCCTGTTGAAGACCCATGATGTAGTGTGTGTGTGTGTGTGTGTGTGTGTGTGTGTGTGTGTGTGTGTGTGTGTGTGTGTGTGTGTGTGTGTGTGTGTGTGTGTGTGTGTGTGTGTGTGCGCGCGCGCGCGCGTGTTGGCCTCATTTTGACCAAGACAAAAACATATCAACTTTATGAAACGGTTTCAAAAGTTGCTGTTACCTGAACAACAGATAACTCTTTGCATAAAACCGGCAGCAGTGGCGATCGGATGTTACAGTGGCCACAGTGGGCATCCGAAGGTTCGATCCCCAGCTCCCCTTGGTTAGCGCCGAAGTGTCCTTGAGCAAGACACTGAAACCCCTCGGCTGCTCTCAATGAGCTGGCTGGTGTCTTGTATCCACAGCCGAGAGTGATCTACAAGCTCACAACGGTTGCATCTGCGACTTGACGTGAGCTTGTATGTCTGCTGTTAACCGGAAGTGTCCCGCAAATAATGCTATAGTAAATTCTCGCGGAAACAGGTGGATAGTGTCCATAGGTATGTGTGAATGGGTGTTTCATCAGCGCCCATACCAGTGCCATCTACCTCCTCCTGACTAATTCCTGTCCGTGTTCGTGATTGGGTGACTGGGGACTGGGGTGCGGCGCTTCACCAGCTGCAGCCTCTCAGCAATCTAGCTGAGGCTATATAAGTTCTGCTCTGCCCTTCAGTCTCTGTTGGAGCCTTGACTAACATGTTGTGTTTTCTCTGTACCCAGAACCTGATTGATCTGTTGGACCTTGCCTTGCCAGCATTGCCAGAGACAGCCGCTGATACGAACGACCTACGGCCTGGTCGCGACCTAGGCCACGACCTGGAGGTCGTAGGTCCCGGTTCTGGAGGTCGTAGTTCGCGGTACATACTTGTTAGGTCGCGGCCGGTCTAGTTTCGCGACCCCCGGCCGTGGTTGCGCCACCTCGGTCGTCCCCGGGCCGTCTTTTTGCAGAATATTCTAGAGCAGCAGCGCTATTCAACCTTTTGAAGCTTGTGATTGGCTGAACCGGAGGTAGGAAGCGCTCCATTGTAGTCACTTGGACCGCGCGAGGTGCACCAAAACCTATCCTTAACCCTAACCCCAACTCTAACTCTAACCCTAACCTTAACCCTAACCCCAACTCTAACCCTAACCCTAACCCTAACCCTAACCCTAACCCTAACCTGCCGACACTGAGTAGCTAACCTGCCGACGCTGTTGAAAACGAGCGCTCCTTCCCTTAGCAAGCGTAGAGTTTCTAAACTCGCGTCCCTTCCCTTAGCAAGCGTAGAGTTTCGATCGCGGCGCTCCTTCCCTTAGCAAGCGTAGAGTTTCTAAACTCGCGTCCCTTCCCTTAGCAAGCGTAGAGTTTCGATCGCGGCGCTCCTTCCCTTAGCAAGCGTAGAGTTTCTAAACTCGCGTCCCTTCCCTTAGCAAGCGTAGAGTTTCGATCGCGGACTTCCCAGGTCGCTGAATTACGACCGAGATCGCGCAAAACCTCCAGAACCGGGACCTACGACCTCCAAGTCGTGGCCTAAGTCGCGACCAGGCCGTAGGTCGTTTGTATCAGCGGCTCTTGCTCGCCTGTAGGCCCAAGTATTGGCCAACTCCTATTTTTGACTTCTCTCCTGTTTTTGGACTTATGCATTTTTGTTGCTCGCTCGTTAATAAATCTATATTCTATAAATGTATCTCTGCCTCCGTGTTTGAGTCTGCACTTGGGTTCAACTAAGACTTTAAACGTGGAGTAACAATGGGTGATTATAATGCATTATAAAACATGTTTCCATTTGGGGACTAAGCAATAAACCCATACCATACCATACCATACCATACATTGTAAAGCATTGTAAAGCACTTTGGATAAAGTATAAATGCAATATTTTAGCATTAAGAAATCTGGGCACAAAGAAAAAATGACATTTTGGAGATACAAGTTCTTCAAACTGACAAATAGTGATTTGCCATTCGCTGCGAGAAGGCTGTATTATCTTTGCATGTTATTTTTTTTCTTTTTTACTTTTTCCTGTTCATTCCATATGTGACCAATCACCGTGCTGTTTGATGAGGCAAAATAGTGGGATGTTATTATCTGTCAAGCCTGAAAGGAGTGTTTGTAGCTCTGTGTGTCTTACTGTGTTCTCTCTCTCTCTCTCTCTCTCTCTCTCTCTCTCTCTCTCTCTCTCTCTCTCTCTCTCTCTCTCTCTCTCTCTCTCTCTCTCTCTCACACACACACACACACACACACACACACACACACACACACACACACACACACACACACACACACACACACACACACACTACTTGTGGTCTAATTCTAGACTCTAGATTCTAGACTATATATGCATGTACACTGTGACAGAGCAGCCTCTGTCAATTTGATTGAGGACTATTAGAAGTTTGCATAGGAAAAGGTACAGTTTCATGACGGTACAGTTCACTGGTACAAGGTCTACTAAAAGGAGATCCTAGAAAAGACTAAGCTTATTTCCATAGGAAACCATTGAAGCATCTCAAATAACATTGAATGACAGACGGTTAGAACACAGTACTATGCAGTAGATATAGTAAGGGAAAAAAAAGGGGAAAACATAAAAAAATAAAAATAAGAACATATACTGTAGGTAAATACAAGGAAGGGTCATGGGAGGGTAGGGCTGGGCTATGTTTGTTTCTACCAGTTGCGAACGGCTGCTGCCTGTAAGTGGCTTTTCCGGGGCGATTTTAAAGGATGCTAGTGATCCACACTCCTTTAAGGCCTTCGTTAAGGCGTTCCACATTTTTGTGGTATAGCAGAAGAACGAGTTCTACTGTTCACAAATATACATGTATTGTCCGTTATGCTTATAGGTATAACGTGTAGATTGTCAGTCCTACAGAAGGTGCACATTCTGCTGTGACTCGAAACAAATGTGATTTTGTTATCTGTTCATCAGATGCTGTATGGTGATGCTGCTTGAAGCCTATAGCTGTCTATTTTGCCTTGAAGCCTAACTGTGGTGCTGAATAATAGATTATGTGCAAGTAATGGATTACTGTTGATTGCTACATGGGTAGCATCTGGGTAGATTGCCATTGCACTGTGGTTGGTTAATTTGAGTCAGAGGGTGGAGTCTTGAGTCTATATAACTGAGCAGAGCGCATTTCAGTGTGGGGAAGGGCTGATACCTGTCTCTCTGTTGAAAGATATGTTTTGTTGTTTGAGTCGCTTTTTATTTTGAGATCTAGTTTATTGCTGTTGCCCAGGCCTGGAATGCAATAAATACATTTATTTTCACCTGCAAGCCTGCCTCATGTCCAATTAATGGCATTTTTAAAGGGGTTTCACTGACTTTTAAGCCTCTCTACAATGCCACTTGGTTGCACGCACGCACACACACACACATGCACACACACAGCGTACAGTTCACCCCATACACATGTACTGATACCTCTGATATTCCTAGCATTCCTTGCTCCATCTCTCTGCGGCGGTGGCGTTGCCTCCTCCCCTCCCCCTCCCCTTCTCTTGATTTCCTTCCTTCCTTATCTTGTCGTATGCGTGATCACTCTCTCTCCCCCCTCCTCACTCTGCAGCACCCCCCACACCCCCACTCCTCCCCCCACACCCCCACTCCTCCCCCACTCCCCTCAACGCTTTTAATCTTGGGTTGATGACACTTGGAGGGAGCACTTAAGTTCCTGTGCCAGGTGTCTCGCCATGCTTAACATCGCTGGCTTAGATGCTCTCGTTGCACTGCTCCACCCACACACGTGCGCACACACACAGGGGCAGGAACGGGGGGGGGGGGGGTTAGTGGGACTGAGTTACTAGGGCCCAAAGGTGGAGGGGCCTTCATTATTTAATACTTTAGCTATTGAAAAATAGCAGATATACAAGCTCACAGCGCTGCACCGAGTGCTGCGCTGCGAGCTTGTAGATCTGCTATTTTTTTTAAGTCATGAAAATGTGTGCAAATCTTTGAATATATGTACTTTTTTAAGCGAACATTTGTTACTTAAATGTTACTTCTGGGGGGGCCCTGGAACTAAATATTTTGAGATGGGAAAGGATTTGAAATATTCAAAGACTCGGTGCCGCGCTGTCTGCTATTTTTCAATAGTTAAAGCACAAAATAACGCAGTGAATCATTGTACCCAGGGCCCAGAATTTGGTGCGACACCCCTGAACACACGCACACACACAGATCCTCACATGTAATAAGCATGCGCAGGCATGAACGGTACACACACCGCTGCACTTATGTATACACACGTGCACAAAACACAGTAATGTGTACATACTGGAGGCATACACAGTTACACACTGCTCATACAGAGCTGGGCAAGGCAGCATATTCTCAGTCAGTACTCCATCTACTTACTAAAGGTCTGATCACATCCATCTTTTGTTATTTCAGGGCATTAGTTTCCAACATTTTGTTCAGCATTTTATCTACTTTAATAATTTTTGGTTTGATCTATTTTAGTTGTTTGAGTATTTTTTCTAACAATCAGAAGGAGACTGTAAAGTGTTTACATTGTGGTGGAAAACATTATGCTGGGTCAGCATAGTGTCCTGGATCAGAGAATGAAGGAGGGGAAGTTGAACAAGGTTAGATAATAAAAAAGGAGGGGACTGTCCTATAAAGAGATTGGAGGGGAATCACCAGGAAAAGGTAACATAGCTGATAGAAATATCTGCATGGACAAGGAAGGAACACACGATTTCCAGCATTCATTGCCAGGGTCATGTGCTCTTTAAATGTAAGGGGATCTGAAAGAATGAAGATGATGCTGGATGCAGCCAGGAGGTTATTGAAGGTTGTGGATGTACTGTACAGTAAGTGGAGAAGATGGGTAATAACACTGAGGGAAGGATTCACAGCAACTCTCGGGTCTTGACAATGTTCATTTGTTTGCACTGTGGAGATCTTCTTACAGTGCAGTAGATGGCGATAACAACATTTTTGATGGATGCCAACCGCCATTCTTTGGCCAAGTCCATAAGAAGAAGAAGACGAAGAAGGAAGTAATGCTGGGGTTTAATGTTTAGGTTTTTACATGAAGTGATACTTTTGGAGTTAGCCATTAGAAATCCACAATTGGAAAAGTGCACTACTATTTAGCTCTGTTTTATCGTTGGACCACTTTAATGAACAGCCTATTGAAGGACGACTGATATAACGTTTGTAACTTCAACACAATAAGGTAAACAGCTTAATTCTGTCACATACTCTGTTGACTCTTTGTCAGTGGTGGATAAAGTACTCATATTTTTTACTTAAGTAAACGTATCAATACTGCAACTAAAGTGGTTTATGTATTTTGTAATATTATAATTTATATCTGCAAAATAAATAAGTTCAAATACCTCCAAATTGTACTTACAGTAAACAGTAAACAAACCAACAACGTTTAAGTGTATAGATAGAGGGTATCTGCACATTTCTAAAATGACAATTGAAAGTAATACCTCTAAAATGACAAATTAAACACTGGCCAAATTGTCAAATATTAGAGGCAGAAATTGTGAAAATAATCTTGTGAAAAAAAGATCTATGCTCACAACTCCTCGTTTTGCGAGGCAGTGTGAGCATGTAGATCTGCTATTTTCACAATAGAACCGTGTTATACAAAATGTAATGCCTCAACTCTTAGTGCTCGTAGGGTGGGGGGTCCCCAGTTAAAATGATTATTTTGGGGGTCACGGCCTGAAAAGGTTGAGAACCACTGCCCTACTGCTGACGTCCTGTGAATTCTGTTTTTTTTTTTCTTCTTTTTTTTCTTCTTTTTTTTTCTTTTTTTTCGTTCTCACAGTGGATGTCCTCTCAGTACCTCAAGCTGAACCCAGACCAGACCCAGCTTCTCTTCTTCCCAGCTACAGTAAGTCCTGCCTCAAGCACGATCTGACGACTGTATTTCCATAGACTGGTGGTTCTCAACCTTTTCAGGCCGTGACCCCCCAAAATAATCCTATGTGAACTGTGGAGTCGGGACCCCCCACCCTGACAAGATAAGGATGTGTGGGAGTTATAAGGAATTACATTTAGTTTGACTCAGTTCCCACAGATACATTTTGTGAAAATAGCAGATCAGCTATCTTCACAACTGTTTCCTGTTTCTTATAGTATTTGACAATTTGGCCAGTTTTTATAGTATAGTTTGTTGACTACCTTTGATGCAGTAATGATAAACAATCAGTTCTTATTCAAATCACACATTGCAGTGGTCACTCGATCCTGTAGGTTTAAACTGTACATCATTCTAGGGATCAGAGTCAAGGGTCTTCAACAGGGGGCCCAGTACCCCTAGGGGGTCCTCAGAGTTACTACAGGGGGTCCTCCAAATCTTTGAGTGATAGAAAACATTTTTTTCCCCTTTTAACCACTTGAACCCTAGAGGCCATATTCTGAGAACTTATGCCAAAAATAGCTGATCTACAAGCTCACAACGCCTCGCGCTGAGAGCTTTTAGATCGGCTATTTTTGTCAAAGAGGTTTGGTGTAGAGGGGAAAAAGAGCAGACTAAGTACAGAGTGAAAGGTCAAGTTTATTAAGTATTGACTGTTCAAGTGGTTAAATATCTGAAAACACAAATTGACATGAATCCAAAATACTCTGATGATCTTGCCATCAAACAATGAAAGGAATATGAAAAGGTTGTGGTGGTCCCTGCTTCATCTATTTCTCAACTAAGGGGTCCTTGGCCTTAAAACGTTGAAGACCCCTGGATTAGACCCTTCCTCTTCCAGGAGTCACAGCCCATGCAGCTCCAACATTTTAAACGTGTTGCACAACATATTGCAAAAAGAAAAGTTGCTTTCAGCCACTGTCTGACTGTACTGTATGTTCTCAATGTGACATCAGTCCAACTTGTCATGCAGAATCTATGTTTCTAATTGAACGTACCGTCTCTGTGGGGTATAAACCTCATATGTCCAAACTGTTACTTTTCAGCATTCATATTCAAAAGTAGCAGATCTACAAGCTAAAAAAAGTGCTGTTTCGTGCTGCATTTCGAGCTTGTGGATCTGCTACTTTTGATGCTTTTGTGTGACGCTATTATGAGCAAGTAGTTCTAATTTACGTCCCACGTCTTCTCCATTTCAGGATCAGATTCATCTGTGCTCCACAGCATGGTCTACTGGTAGTCGGGGACCCAGTCCCCAAAATGGGAGGGGACCTGTGATTTTCTGCCGTACTTTTTATTTCTGTTTTATCTATTAGGTTGGTCATTAAGGTCCACAGAATGAGAGGCCTGCTCTGCCGGAAACATTGCGAAAAAAGGTTATGGCCATTTGTATATTCACTGTCCCATCGACTCCACTAGAAATATAAAAAAAAGGAAAAACATCTGCTTTAATTAGCATGTGAGGGGTCAAATTAGGGGTTCTTCATGATTCTGAATCCATTGCAAGCATTTGTTTTGCATGCTTGCAATGGATTCAGAATCACGAAGAATCCCTAATTTGACCCCTCACATGCTAATTAAAGCAGACTTTCTTTCTTTTTTTAATATTTCTAGTGGAGTCAATGGGACAGTGAATATACAAATGGCCATTACTTTTTTTTGCGATGTTTCCGGCAGAGCAGGCCTCTCATTCTGTGGACCTTAATGACCAACCTAATAGATAAAACTGAAATAAAAAGTACGGCAGAAAATCACAGATACCCCTCTTTTCTTTGAGCTTTTGGCCATGTGGGTCCTCGACTATGGGGAAGAGTCTGGCTTGACAAAGTCTCTACTTCTCAGCCTGGTGTTGGTGGAACAGAATAAACCTGCACTGAGCAACCTGTATTTGTCTTAAATCCAGGTGATTTAATTCGGGAGTCGCTCTCCATTCCGACATGTCGCCACTCCAAAATTGACTTCTAATTGTCGGAGTGGCAACACTCCCATAGGGGTTAAGTTTAGGGTAAGGGTTAAAGATAGGGTTAGTGTCGGAATTGAGACATGTCGGAGTGGCGGGATGTAACCATTTAATTCTGCCTTTGTGAAATGGGCTCCTGGTCAGTATGCTGGCACTGGGTACTAAAGTATAAAATGATTTTCAGTCGGAATTGAAGTTTAAAAAAATATTTTTTCCTTCAATTGTATACTTTAGTACCCATGCTGGTGTCAGTATCCTGGTGTCAGTTTTCAATTTAGCATTTTCAATTCAGGCATTTAGCAGATGAGCTTAATCCAGAGCAAGGACAGAACATGGTACTACAACAATACATCAACATTAATACATGAAATGCATTTAAATAGTAATACAAAAAAAACATAAATAGACCAAGAACCTATTCAATACATTTCAAAAACAATCAATTGATTGATTGATTGATTGATTGATTGATTGATTGAAGAATTTATTAGAAGTTTGCAATAGAAAAAAAATACAGTTTCATTACAGTACAAATCACTGGTACAAGGTCAACTAAAAGGAGATCCTAGAAACCCAAGGCTTATTTCCACAGGAACCACACTTAAAGTATCTCATATAACATTGAAAGACAGACGGATAGAACATAGTACTTTATCTAGTATAATATCAAATTCAAAAGCAGAAAAAGCACAACATCAAATACAAAGGCAGAAAAAAAGGGTGGGGGGGGGGCATGGGGGCTTAGTCTATTTACAAGTCACGGGTAGCAGCCGCCTGAAGGTGACTTTTCATACCGATTTTGAAGGAGGCTAGGGATTTGCTCTCCTTCAAGGCTTGTGGAAGGGCGTTCCACATGTTGATGGTATAGCAGGAGAACGAGTTAGAGCCTTGTTTAGTGTTAAATCTACGTTGATGATGATTAGTGGAGCTGCCTCTGGTGTTGTGATCGTGAACATCCTTGACCTTTAAGAAGTAGTTTGTCAGGTACATGGGTATCTTGGAGGTGTAGTGTATCTTGTACACCAGGCCCATTGCAAGATGCTGTGCTCTGTCAGCTACTTTGAGCCACTCAAAACATCAATAATCTGTACATCTAAGCTATACACTATAGCTTCCATGTGCCAAGTGGAAAATGGCCTGACATCAGGCTATATAACAATGCTATTTAAATGACATGTATGGTCATCTAGGGTGGGGAAGTGCTACAGTAAGTGCTATGGGCTAAGGAGATGAGTACAGCGGAAACTAGGGAGTGAGTGTGCAGTTCTAATTACAATGGGGAGTTCATTCCACAGTTAGCAGGCCAGGAATGTGAAGAGTGTGGAGTGGAACGTTGTCCTGGGGTTTTTAGCGAAGGTTCTGTCAGCATCATTCTGTCAGGTGCCATACCTTTGGCTGCTTTGAAGGCCAACATCAGTATTTTGTAATCTGCGGGGAGCATGTCTCTTTTCGACACCCGACTCTAACCCTCACCCTAAGCTTAACCTCTGTGTAGTGAGTCGCTAACCCTCCGGTCGAAATGATGGGCGTTCGCAAAAGCGAGATTTCCCCAATCTGTGTGGGCAGCAACTGGGAATCAGTGGAGGGAGCAAAGAAGGGGGGAGACATGTGAACATGTTGGCTGGTTGAAGACCAATCGTGCAGTGCTGTGGCATTCTGGATCATTTGGAGAGGCTTACTATAAGTGCACATGCCGGGAGGCCAGTGAGGAGAGAGTTATCGTAATCGAGTTTTGATATGACCGATGTCTGGATAAGGAGCTGGCTTGACTCCTGGGTGAGGAAAAGATCTGATCCTTTGGACGCACAGAATCGGGTGACTGATGCAATGTGTATTCCAGTCAGTATCCTGGTGTCAGTATTCTGGTGTCAATATCATGTTGTCAGTATTCTGGTTTCAATATCCTGGTGTTAGTATCTTGGAGTCAGTATCTTGGTGTCAGTATTCTGGTCCCGGTGGATTTGTGTTTTCAAGGGTGTATAATGTATAGCAAATTGCAGCAGCACACTGATTATAATTTGTTAATGTTGGTTGTTAACTTCTTTGAATACAGGTGTATTTTTGAATCAGTGTGATTGCTGTGGCTGCACTGTCTATAACAGGGGTCAGCAACCTTTTTGACACAAAGTGCCATGTATTTCTTTTATATAGTCAGTGTGCCATATCACCATTTTGTTGAATTATGACACCACGTCAAAATAAGATATTTCCAATAGATTTTGATTTCTCTTATAATAACCTAATTTGCTTCCCCAGTCGGAGATTAAAGTTTTAATGCATGTCAACATTTTGTGCAGGATGTAATTTACTTACAGATGTGAGGGGACTTAATTAAATTGACACATTTAAAAAATATATTTTCTTATTTTTAGAGAATAAGAAAAATCCTCTCTACGCCAGTGTGCCAGTTATCACCCTCTCCTGTGCCGATGTTGGCACCCGTGCCTAAGGTTGCCTACCCCAGGTCTATAAGCTACACCACTGTACAGTATTTTGTATGTGTGTATTGTGTATATGCATTGCATGCAATGTTTTACTTACAGTATGTGTATAGGACCCCCTCTAAAATGAGATGCTGCATCTCATGGGTCTATCCTCTCAATACATTCTGACCACTGTTGCTGATCTAATAGCAACAGTGAAAAGGATGGATTAAACATATCACTTTGTCCACTGTTTTGTGACCTATGACTTTGTGTTTGTGTTTGACCTCAGTGTGGATCCGTTGTTGAGGGAGTCTACCGGGATCCTGATCCAGAGAACTCCACCTTCTCTAGACCACACTCTGACAAGAGTGTAACACCACCCAGCCAGAATGGTGCTCGAGGGTACAAATTTAACCCTAACGCCACAAATGCCAGAATGCTACCAGAGGGTAAGACAGACACCACAAAATGCATGGTTAAATGAAATGTGTCTGCTCTCCACCCAACACACACACACACACACACACACACACACACACACACACACACACACACACACACACACACACACACACACACACACACACACACACACACACTACGCAAAGGACCACAATGGAAATCACTTTAATAGATGTCTTTCATATGCGTTTTTGTCAATAAAGATGCTATGAAATCAAATCAAAACCCATCTGTTTCTTTTTTATATAAACAGTAGGAAAGTTAGGGTTTTCAAGTTTTTTGACAATATATTACATTATATAGGATACTATGTTCCCATATGACAGTTTTCTTTACAATACAATTCTTTACAATATTGGGTTATATTGAACATTATAGTATGACATGTGTTTTTTTGCGACCATAGGTCGCAATTTACTATCAGAACCATTACATCTTGACCATATTTGTCCGTTCGGACAGACGGGTAACGCTCGTCTTTTTTGTTGATTTTCCCTCACGCTCTGACATCACTGTGATATCATGTCATGGGAACCTAATCCCTTTTATTACCATATACGGAGATCCCTGTAATGCCAGGGGAACCAAATCCATGTTATGCCCATATATGGAGATATGGAGATCCCTGTGAAAATTAAGCCCATATCTGTGAATGCCAATGTAATCCCTGTGATGCCAGGGGAACCGAATCCCTTTGGCCAGATGGCCAAGACATTGCACGACCCGCTTTTCGCCCTTAGGTGTCTTAACTGGTACTATATTGATGGTTATATAATGACATTTGGTTTTCATGTTGTAACAAAAGCCACATTTTCATTACAGTGCCTGAAATTTTCCTGCAAAGTAAAGGGGAGTCACATGCCATCATTGGCAGCAAAAGTTCTGCTATACTGTAGCCATAAAACACGGTTTTCATTAGATCATTTTGGCGGCATGCACGTCATACTAGCGCGAGAAGTGACTGTAACCACGCAAGACTTTAATCCTTGGAAAGAACAGAGCATTCATTATTTACCAAGGGGATGCAGGGAATAACGTGGAGTTGCCAATTACAGTAGTTCTGTTCTGTTTCTAAAAAAAATGTTTATTTGAAAACTTTATACCCACTAATTATTTTAATGTAAAGATTATTTTAATGTAAAGATTAGAAACAAACTTTTGAAGTTTTAACTAATAATCACATTTCTGTTTGTCCCTACTTTAATTTGATTTAAACCCAACACTTTGTTTTTGTCTTCAGTCAACGTCATGACGCTAAACCAAACTCCCAGTACTTTGATTTCTGGCGTTTTCATATAAGGGACATTTTTATTTTCTTTTGGCAAAAATGACTAGGTAGCTTTCTGTGAAATTTTGTGGCCATTTTCACATGCTGTTCATAGTGTAACTATGGGGCTCAGCTTATAATTGTTCATTGATATGATATGCTGCATGCCATGAGTAATATTTATACTTAATCAGAGAGAAGCAACATATGGGTGTATAGTTTTCACACTTTTTGAAAACTTATGCAACATATTGGTGTATAGTTTTCACACTTTTTGAAAACTTATTCCCACTAATTATTTTAATGTAAAGACTTAAATTTATGTAAAACCCCAACGGAAATGTGATTTGAAACAAACTTTTTAAGTTTTAACTAATAATCAAATTACATAAATATGATGGGAAAAAAGTAAAGACCTACAGTAATTGTTTACTCATAATGAAACATAAAATCACAAATACAAATGAATTAAGCTAATATTATGCAAATATTTAAATCATTGAATATTTACCTTTTGACCTGCCGTATCTCCTTTAACCTGAAATATGACCTAAAACATTTCATTTATGTGAAAGAGCTGGTGGTGTGATGGTGAAGCACAGGACTCATAAGTGAGAGGTTGGGGGTTTGAATCCTGACCATGGCTTTTTGTTTGTTTATGAGGTATTTAGCCTAAATTTGAATAAAAAAAAGAATTAAAAGACTTATTCCCCTTTTCTTACTCAACTACTACTCACGCCTACCTTGGCGTTCTCACACGACTGCCTACCTTGGCGTTCTCACGCGACTGGTTCGATGTATCCGCCCACTTGCCTGTTTACCAACTTATTCTTTCTGCCTTTTATCTCGTTGACCATCACGCGACTGGTTCTGTCAGTCGGCGCATTTCTTTTTGAACTCTCTCTTACCATCACGCAACTTGTTCTGTCGTTCGGCCCATTTCTTTTTGAACTCTCTCTTTTACCATCACGCAACTTGTTCTGTCATTCCGCCCATTTATTTTTGAACTCTCTTTAATCATCTTCCACAATCTTTCGTTTGTTCCCTTTCACCATTGGGCAACTTTGTGCATGTTTCATTTTCTGACTGAGTTTTGAACTCACAATCTCTGTTCCGCTTCTGTCCTGTTTCTTAACCACTGGACCACAGTGATTCATACTTTACTTGGTCTCTTGCGCACTCTTCAGTGAAAGATTAGGTACAGGAATAAGGGCCAGATGCAAAATTGGAAAGATGCCCCTGCAGGATTTGAACCTTGACTGTTTTACTTGCAAGGCCTGTAGTTTAACCACTACACCACAGTGATTCATACTTGATGAGTCATCTTGGCACAGTATTCAGTTAAAGATTAGGTCCAGGTAAAAGAGCCAGTTAGAAACAAGGAAAGTTGCTCATGGGATTTGAACCCATGACCTGCTGTTCATCAGGCCTTGGTCTTGACCGCTGTACCACCATGGTTGAATGTTATGGCCTCTCTTGTCGGCTCTTGATCAAAAGATTAGGTAGCTTACAGCTAAAGAGTCAGGTAGATATTTGGGGAAAAACACCCTAGCCAGGGATTGAACCAATGACCTTGTGCTTACTGGGTCTTTATATTAACCACTACACTACCATGATTCATGATTGTCTCATTCTCTTGTGCATTTTTCATTGAAAGATTAAGTAGGGATAAAAAGTCAGGTATAAAAAAACAGGATTTGTCAGGTTTGAACCAGCAACCTTCTGTACTGAAAGCCTTTATCCTAACCACTGCACCACCATGCCTGTGATTTTTCTTTCAATTTGTGTGCAAATCTTTGAAAAATGTGTCAGAGGCACAAGTGCTTGGTACAAACAAATAAAAGATAAATGGAACCAAAAGTTATACTTGTTGTGATGCAAACAGTGAAGGGAGGAAGAAACTTAACGTGTCTGTCTTCAATTTTAAAAAATATCTTTACTGCTGAGCAGAGAAACAAGACTAGCACACCAATATCCTTGCAGGTTTCGATCCCATAATGAACTGTTTGTAAGGTCTGTGTCTTATCCACTAGACCACAGTGACTCATACTTTGTCTGTCCTCTTGTGCATTCTTCATTGAAAGATTAGGTACAGGTTAAAGTGCCAGATACAAAATTTGATAGATGTCAGTGCAAGATTTTAACCCGAAACCTTTCATTTATAAGGTTTGTATCTCAACCACTACACCACAAAGGTGCTCACTTGATGTGTCTTCTTGCCTCTTTGTTCAGTGAAAGATTAGGTCCAGATAAAAGAGACAGATATACAGAAGGAGAAATGCTTGGGATTTGAACTAGCAACCTTTGGCTTATTAGGCTTTTATCTTGACCACTGTACTACCAAGCTTGAAAACACGTTATGGTATTGTGTGATATTCAGTAAAAGATACTGAAGCTGTCTCTTTTAGATAATTTTTTTTTATTGCTGAGCAAAGCAACTGAGAAACAACATTATGGTACCAAACAGGTCCAAACTTGGGAAAAATATCCTTGCCAGTCTAGAACCCATAACCTTCAGTTTGTAAGGCCTGTGGCTTACCCACTACACCACTGTGCCTAATAATAATGCTGTTCTCTTGTGTGCTATTCATTGTAATATTAGGTATGGGTAGAGAGACAGTGTCCAAGCTGGTTTTGAAACCAGAACCTTTACGTTGCAAGGCCTGAAAGATTAGGTACGGATAAAGAGTCAGGTACTAATTTGGGGTATAAATATCCTTGCTGGGATTGAACCTATAAGTTTCTTTTAATTGGGACTTTATCTTAACCACTGCACCACAATGGTTCATACTTGATGTGTCCTCTTCCTGCACTCTTTAGTGAAAGATTAAGTAAAGGACACAGATAGATACAGTACAAGGAATAATACTTGTGGGATTTAAACCAATACACTTCATTATATATTTGATAATAATATTGGTCCATAATAAGGTTTTAGTCTAAATAATCACTCAAATGTTTAAATTCCATGTTCTGTCTGTCTCTAATTCCAAACCCTTGCAGATGTGATACCATAATGCTCTGTTTACAATAGGATACTGACTTTGGGTTAAAATTGGAACAAGACAAGAAGCATTGCATGAGATCTCAATGAGAACCATGAGGAGTCAATCCAATTCAAGCCAATCTGAGTACCACTTTAGCTCATGGTTCCACCTCATATATAGTCTCAATATAACATAGCCTCCCAAAAAGTACCAAGCCGGTTGGTACTTTTTGGGAGGCTATATTCTATTGAGACGATATATATGAGGTGGAACCATGAGCTAAAGTGGTACTCAAATTAGTTTGAATTGGATTGACTCCTCATGGTTCTCATTGAGATATCATGCAATTCTTCTTGTATCGTTCCAATTTTAGCCCAAAGACAGTATCCTTGCTAACAAAGAACATTATGGTATTACCTTGATTGATTGCTTGATTGATTGAAGACTTCATTAGAAGATTGCATAGGAAAAGGTACAGATTCATGACGATACAGTTCACTAGTACAAGGTCTACTAAAAGGAGATCCATGAAAAGTCTAAGCTTATTTCCACTGGAAACCATTTAAGTATCTCATATAACATTGAATGACAGACAAATAGAACACAGTACTAACACAGTACATCTGAAAGGGTTTGGAATTAGAGACAGACAGAACATGGAGTTTAAACATTTGAGTGATTATTTAGACTAAAACCTTATTATGGACCAATATTATTATCAAATATATAATAGAAGTGTATTGGTTTAAATCCCACAAGTATTATTCCTTGTACTGTATCTATCTGTGTCCTTTACTTAATCTTTCACTAAAGAGTGCAGGAAGAGGACACATCAAGTATGAACCATTGTGGTGTAATGGTTAAGATAAAGTCCCAATTAAAAGAAACTTATAGGTTCAATCCCAGCAAGGATATTTTTTTACCCCAAATTAGTACCTGACTCTTTATCCGTACCTAATCTTTCAGGCCTTGCAATTTAAAGGTTCTGGTTTCAAAACCAGCTTGGACACTGTCTCTCTACCCATACCTAATATTACAATGAATAGCACACAAGAGAACAGCATTATTATTAAGCACCGTGGTGTAGTGGTTAAGCCACAGGCCTTACAAGCTGAAAGGTCATGGGTTCTAGACTGGCAAGGATATTTTTCCCAAGTTTGGACCTGTTTGGTACCATAATGTTGTTTCTCAGTTGCTTTGCTCAGCAATTAAAAAAAATATCTAAAAGAGACAGCTTCGGTATCTTTTACTGAATATCACACAATACCATAATGTGTTTTTCAAGCTCGGTAGTACAGTGGTCAAGATAAAAGCCTAATAAGCCAAAGGTTGCTAGTTCAAATCCCAAGCATTTCTCCTTCTGTATATCTGTCTCTTTTATCTGGACCTAATCTTTCACTGAACAAAGAGGCAAGAAGACACATCAAGTGAGCACCTTTGTGGTGTAGTGGTTGAGATACAAACCTTATAAATGAAAGGTTTCGGGTTAAAATCCTGCACTGACATCTATCAAATTTTGTATCTGGCACTTTAACCTGTACCTAATCTTTCAATGAAGAATACACAACAAGAGGACAGACAAAGTATGAGTCACTGTGCTCTAGTGGATAAGACACAGACCTTACAAACAGTTCATTATGGGTTCGAAACCTGCAAGGATATTGGTGTGCTAGTCTTGTTTCTCTGCTCAGCAGTAAAGATATTTTTTAAAATTGAAGACAGACACGTTAAGTTTCTTCCTCCCTTCACTGTTTGCATCACAACAAGTGTAACTTTTGGTTCCATTTATCTTTTATTTGTTTGTACCAAGCACTTGTGCCTCTAACACATTTTTCAAAGATTTGCACACAAATTGAAAGGAAAATCACGGTCATGGTGGTGCAGTGGTTAGGATAAAGGCTTTCAGTACAGAAGGTTGCTGGTTCAAACCTGACAAATACTGTTTTTTTTATACCTGACTTTTTATCCCTACTTAATCTTTCACTGAAGAATGCACAAGAGAATGAGACAATCATGAATCATGGTAGTGTAGTGGTTAATATAAAGACCCAGCAAGCACAAGGACATTGGTTCAATCCCTGGCTAGGGTGTTTTTCCCCAAATATCTACCTGACTCTTTAGCTGTAAACTACCTAATCTTTTGATCAAGAGCCGACAAGAGAGGCTGTAACATTCAACCATGGTGGTACAGCGGTCAAGACCAAGGCCTGATGAACAGCAGGTCATTGGTTCAAATCCCATGAGCAATTTTCCTTGTTTCTAACTGGCTCTTTTACCTGGACCTAATCTTTAAATGAATACTGTGCCAAGATGAGTCATCAAGTATGAATCACTGTGGTGTAGTGGTTAAACTACAGGCCTTGCAAGTAAAACATTCAAGGTTCAAATCCTGCAGGGGCATCTTTCCAATTTTGTATCTGGCCCTTATTCCTGTACCTAATCTTTCACTGAAGAGTGCGCAAGAGAACAAGTAAAGTATGAATCACTGTGGTCTAGTGGTTAAGAAACAAGACAGAAGCGGAACAGAGATTGTGAGTTCAAAACTCAGTCAGAAAATGAAACATGCACAAAGTTGCCCAATGGTGAAAGGGAACAAACGAAAGATTGTGGAAGATGATTAAAGAGAGAGTTCAAAAAGAAATGGGCAGAATGACAGAACAAGTTGCGTGATGGTAAAAGAGAGAGTTCAAAAAGAAATGGGCAGAATGACAGAACAAGTTGTGTGATGGTAAGAGAGAGAGTTCAAAAAGCAATGGGTGGAATGACAGAACAAGTCGCGTGATGGTCAACGAGAAAAAAGGCAGAAAGAATAAGTTGGTAAACAGGAAAGTGGGCGGATACATCGAACCAGTCGCGTGAGAACGCCAAGGTAGGCAGTCGCGTGAGAACGCCAAGGTAGGCAGAGAGTTGAGTAAGAAAAAGGGAATTTTAATTCTTTTTTTTATTCAAATTTAGGCTAAATACCTCATAAACAAACAAAAAGCCATGGTCAGGATTCAAACCCCCAACCTCTGACTTATGAGTCCTGTACTTCACCCTCACACCACCAGCTCTTTCACATAATTGAAATGTTTTAGGTCATATTTCATGTTAAAGGAGATACGGCAGGTCAAAAGGTAAATATTCAATGATTTAAATATTTGTATAATATTAGCTTAATTCATTTGTATTTGTGATTTTATGTTTCATTATGGGTAAACAGTTACTGTAGGTGTTTACTTTTTTCCCATCATATTTATGTAATTTGATTATTAGTTAAAACTTCAAAAGTTTGTTTCAAATCACATTTCCGTTGGGGTTTTACATAAATTTAAGTCTTTACATTAAAATAATTAGTGGGAATAAGTTTTCAAAAAGTGTGAAAACTATACACCAATACTGTATGTTGCATAAGTTTTCAAAAAGTGTGGAAAACTATACACCCATATGTTGCTTCTCTCTGATTAAGTATAAATATTACTCATGGCATGCAGCATATCATATCAATGAACAATTATAAGCTGAGCCCCATAGTTACACTATGAACAGCATGTGAAAATGGCCACAGAATTTCACAGAAAGCTACCTAGTCATTTTTGCCGAAAGAAAATAAAAATGTCCCTTATATGAAAACGCCAGAAATCAAAGTACTGGGAGTTTGGTTTAGCGTCATGACGTTGACTGAAGACAAAAACAGAGTGTTGGGTTTAAATCAAATTAAAGTGGGGACAAACAGAAATGTGATTATTAGTTAAAACTTCAAAAGTTTGTTTCTAATCTTTACATTAAAATAATTAGTGGGTATAAAGTTTTCAAATAAACAGATTTTACAGTTTTTAGAAACAGAACAACTGTAATTGGCAACTCCACGTTATTCCCTGCATCCCCTTGGTAAATAATGACTGCTCTGTTCTTTCCAAGGATTAAAGTCTTGCGTGGTTACAGTAACATCTCGCGCTAGTATGACGTGCATGCCGCCAAAATGATCTAATGAAAACCGTGGTCTATGGCTATACCAGAACCTTTGCAGCCAATGATGGCATGTGACTCCCCTTTACTCTGCAGGAAAGTTTCTGGCACTGTAATGAAAACGTGGCTTTTGTTACAACATGAAAACCAAATGTCATTATATAACCATCAATATAGTACCAGTAAGATGCCTAAGGGCGAAAAGCGGGTCGTGCCATGTCTTGGCCATCTGGCCAAAGGGATTTGGTTCCCCTGGCATCACAGGGATCTCCATATATGGTAATAAAAGGGATTTGGTTCCCATGACATGATATCACAGTGATGTCAGAGCGTGAGAGTCAATCAACAAAAAAGACATGCGTTACCCGTCTGTCCGGACGGACAGATATGGTCAAGATGTAACGGTTCTGATAGTAAACTGCGACCTATGGTCGCAAAAAACACATGTCATACTATAATGTTCAATATAACTATCAATATAGTAAAGAAAACTGTCATATGGCAACATAGTATCCTATATAATGTAATATATTGTCAAAAAATCACGCCCGTGTGAACTGAGCGGTGGTTTACCCACCAACCCCCCCCCCCCCCCATCCCCCCTGTGTGTGTGTGTGTGTGTGTGTGTGTGTGTGTGTGTGTGTGTGTGTGTGCGTGCGTGTGTGTGTGTGTGTGCCTGGTCTGGCCTGGCCTGAAAACAGCGCCCCTCCCATAACATGTGTGGTCAGAAAAGGTACTACACCACAGGCTTGAGGCTACATACGGACGCACCCACATACACGTACCTCTACACACACGGCCACGTATAGGAGCGGCGTGACCACCGCTCAAAAACATGAAACCCCTAACTTTCCTACTCTATGTATAAAAAAGAAACAGACGGGTTTTGATTTAATTTCATAGCATCTTTATTGACAAAAACGCATATGAAAGGCATCTATCAAAGTAATTTCCATTGTGGTCCCTTGCGTACTGTGTGTGCGTAGTGTGTGTGTGTGTGTGTGTGTGTGCGTGCGTGCGTGCGTGCGTGCGTGTGCGTGTGCGTGTATCTACGTATGTCTGTGTTGGGTGGAGAGCAGACACATTTCAATTAACCATGCCTTTTGTGGTGTCTGTCTTACCCTCTGGTAGCATTCTGGCATTTGTGGCGTTAGGGTTAAATTCGTACCCTCAAGCACCATTCTGGACGGGTGGTGTTAGTGTTACCCTCTGATAACATTCTTGTCAGAGTGTGGTCTAGAGAAAGTGGAGTTCTCTGGATCAGGATCCCGGTAGACTCCCTCAACAACGGATCCACACTGAGGTCAAACACAAACACAAAGTCATAGGTCACAAAACAGTGGACAAAGTGATATTTTTAATCCATCCTTTTCACTGTTGCTATTAGATCAACGACATGACATTTGTACATTGAGATACCAAGGCATAGAATTAGTTAATCCCCTAAAGCAGGGGTTTTATAAGTGTGTGACGGGGCACCCTGGGGTGCCGTAACGGCAGTCCAGGGGTGCCGCAAGATCATTTGATAATATTTGGAATTTATTTGGACACTTGAAAAAATATTTAGTATCATTTTAAACATGAAGTACAAAGTTATTTTCAGTCAGTTCTAACCAAAATGGCTATTATCTCAATGTTTTCCTCGCAACATAATCACTAAAATATCATCACTGTTGGGCAGAAACCTTGTATCTCCAAGTTTCAATTGTGTACGTCTTTTGGTAAAGCAAAGCCCTGCTTCATCATACAAGACTGTCGCACAAAACTAGTGAAAACAGCTGATCTACAAGCACACAACGCTGATGCGAGGCGTTGTGTGTTTGTAGATCTGCTGTTTTCACTAGTTTAGTACATTTTATAGATGATAAATACAAAACGAACGGTTTTGGACATACAAGGTTTACACCCGACAACAACGATATGCTATAAATATAAGGTGCTGGGAGTGCAAATTATAATGTAGGGGTGCCTCGGATTAAAAAAACATTTATGGGGTGCCCTGAGACAAAAGTTTGGGAACCCCTGCCCTAAAGAGAGGAGGTGACAGAGACCGGTTGCTATTAAAAAGAGAGGCATTTTGGATCCACTACATGAACACAGAGTTCCCTAAAGGTTTAAATGAAGAATTAATGCTAAATTGTTTTCTATAACTATATTTGTGTGATTTCTTTGTGGGATCTGTTGCTTATTTATTTCAAATACATCGATTGTTTTTTATTTAATTTTTATTTGTATTTTTCTATCTATTGATGTCATTTAATAATGAGACACAGCTGTATTAATTGTATGTTCTACAAAGCAATGTAACCTATACGTCACTTACTGAGCTAGCCATTCAGTAACACTGATGATGGCCTAAGGGCCGAAACGCGTCCGTTCCTGTCCTGACTATTGCTGCTGCTGTTCTTCCATTATTAAAAAAGACTCTTAATGAAAACGTGAGTGCGGGTTGCTTCTCTTCATACATTATACTCGAATTCCGCACCCAAGAGACCCAGAAACACGGCAATTATACAACGAGTTGAGCAAACCAGTACTCTGAAGTGAGCTATATTAGATCAGCAACAATGGTCAGAATTGGTCAGAATGTATTGAGAGGATAGATAGACCCTTGAGATGTAGCATCTAATTTTAGAGGGGGTCCTATACACATACTGTAAGTAAAACATTGCATACAATGCAAATACACAATACACACATACTGTACAGTGGTGTAGCTTATAGACAGTGCAGCCACAGCAATCACACTGGGGCCAAGAACGGGCCTTTACATGCGATTCAAAAATACACCTGTGTTCAAAGAAGTTAACAACCAACATTAACAAATTATAATCAGTGTGCTGCTGCCAGTATACACCCTTGAAAACACAAATCCACCAGGTTACTGACCAGAATACTGACTCCAAGATACTAACACCAGGATATTGAAACCAGGATACTGACAACATACCCATGTACCTGACAAAATACTTAAAAAAAAAACGTTAAGGATGTCCACAAGTACAACACCAGAGGCAGCGCCACAGATCATGTTCAACGCAGAGTCAATTCAAACAAAGAGTCAAACTCGTTCTCCTGCTATACCACCAAAATGTGGAACGCCTTACAGAAGGCCTTAAAGGAGTGCAAATCCCTAACATCCTTTAAAATAACCCTGAAAAACCACCTACAGGTGGCAGCCACTCGTATAACAAACCTAGCCCAGCCTTCTTTGTAAATATCTACTGTATCTTTTGCACTGTTATTTTGTTTTCTTTTTTCTGACAATGTCTACTGCATAGTACTGTGTTCTATCTGTCTGTCATTCAATGTTATATGAGATACTTAAATGGTTTCCTGTGCATACTGTATAAGCCGAAAAGCTTACTAGGATCTCCTTTTAGTTGACCTTGTAGCAGTGAACTGTACCGTCATGAAACTGTACCTTTTCCTATGCAAACCTCTAATAAAGACTTCAATCAATCAATGATATATTGACACCAAGATACAAACCGGAATACTGACACCAGGATACTGACTGGAATTCACATTGCATCAGTCACCCGATTCTGTAGGTTCACACTCTATAACATCCCAAGGATCAGACCTTTTTCTCACCCAGGAGTCAACCCAGCTCCCTTATCCAGACATCATTCATATCAAAACTCGATTACGATAACTCTCTCCCGGCATGTGCACTTATTGTAAGCCTCTCCAAATTATCCAGAATGCCACAGCACTGCACGATTGGTCTTCAACCAGCCAACATTTTCACATGTCTCCCCCCCTTCTCTGCTCCCTCCACTGGCACCCAGTTGCTGCCCACACATATTATAAAATACTGATGTTGGCCTTCAAAGCAGCCAAAGGTATGGCACCTGGCAGAATGATGCTGACGGAATCTTCGCTAAAAACCCCAGGACAACGTTCCACTCGTCCCAGACTCTTCACATTCCGTTCCACCAACGCCAGGCTGAGAAGTAGTGACTTTGTCAAGCCAGACTCTTCTCCAGTAGACCATGCCGTGGAGCACAGAAGAATCTGATCCTGAAATGGAGAAGACGTGGGACGTAAGTTAGAACTACTTGATCATACTATAGCATCACACAAAAGCATCAAAAGTAGCAGATCCAGAAGCTCGAAACACAGTGCGAAATGGCACTTTTTTAGCTGCTACTTTTGAATATGAATGCTGAAAAGTAACAGCTTGGGACATATGAGGTTTATACCCCACAGTAGAGATTCGACGTTCGCGAACGAATCGAATCTTTTGAACGGCTCTTTGAAGTGAACGATGGGATTCGGTTCACGGAGTAGGGAGCCGTTCATTTGGCTGAATTGGCTCGCGACGCGGTGCGGCGCCGCCGGCGCCGCGATGCGCGGTGCGGCGCGGCAATGTGCAGCTATCTAGGAAGCAAATTAAGACACTACAGTTTGATTTGATCATAGCTTAGACAATTATTAAGCGATTTCTATAATTAAAACGTCTCCATATTGCTTGGGAAGTCCACTTCCATGACAAATGACTGTATTATGTCCCTGTAAATATTTAAATGTTTGCTATTTTAAAATAGCCGATGTACAAGCTCACATTGTGGCAGGCCTAGCCAGTTGGTAAATCCTGGCTATATACGCCGCTAGGGAGGAGCGAGTTCATTGTTGCCTGCTTGGTTTTTTTAAGGTGTTGCATGAATAACATTATAAATATGCAATGAGCCAAAAGAGCCAAATGAGCCAGTCTTTTGAACGGCTCTTTCAACTTCAAAGAGCCATAAATTGCATCTCTACCCCACAGAGACGGTACATTCAATTAGAAACACTAGCCCTTACCCGTGCAAAGATATGAGCTCCAAAATGATGTGCAGTGTGTGGGTTATGGGATGTGCACTGTGCATACAGTATATGAGGGATGGAAAGTAACTTTAACTGGTGCTTGCATGATAATATGTAGGAGCATCAATGTAAGAAATACCCGTTTCGTTTAATGGCTACCCCCCCCCCCCCCCCCCAGCCCGCCCGCCCACCCGCCCACCCGCCTGCGCACACACCCGGCTGCCTGCACACACACACACACACACACACACAGAGAGAGCTGGTTAAACATGTTGCCTCATGCTAGATGCAGAATAGATGTGCCTCAAGCTAGATGCAGAATAGATAGTAGATACACCATAAAAATGCTAATATACAGCATACGATTTGTGAAAGTGACAAACGGGCTTCACAGTTATGTTAGGTGTGTTCATATGCTAATGGTGATGCGATTTCAGATCAATTGCTCCAGCCACTGAGGAGAAACGCCGTTTCAGACAGACAGACAGACAGACAGACAGACACTCACTCACTCACTCAGACATTCGCAAAATTATAGTATAGATAGATTATGTATATGACAAGTTGGACTGGCTGAAAGCAACTTTTCTTTTTGCAACATTTTGTGCAACATGTTTAAAATGTTGGAGCTGCATGGGCTGTGACTCCTGGAAGAGGAAGGGTCTAATCCATAGAATGATGTACAGTTTAAACCTACAGGATCACTGCAATGTGTGATTTGAATAAGAACTGATTGTCCAGGACAACACCGGACATTAAGACATTTTAACTTAAAAAACAAATATGACATGCGACCTCGCCCTGGCCATCTGGCCAGTGATGTATATCAGACCAGTTACCCATAATATGGAGACCCCTGGTACCCATACAGTATATGGAGATCCATGTACTGTATATGGAGATATGCTGCAGCCCAAACATGCTTACACAGTTATTCGTTATGTGAAAGTCCTATGACGTCTATGACATCTGACATCATACCCTTTTATGCCCATACAGATCCCTGTCTGTAGAACCAGCTACACAGATATGGACTGTCTTGGCCGTGGCCATATATGGATTCTGTTAGTGTGGTATGTGGCCGATGTGGCGTCCATATATGGGCATTCCCATATGAAGTCCTGTTAGAGATGGGCTTAAAATTGATGACATGAGGGAACTCCATGCATAAAAGGGATTCTGTTAGTGTGACATCACAGTGAAGCCAGAGGGTGATGTCAGAGCGGCAAACCCATTCTGTTAGAGTGGTTCCCCTGACATCACAGTGACATCAGAGCATGATGTCAGAGTGGCAAACCCATAAAACGTAAAAATGTGTACACAACACGTCTACGCGTCCAGACAGACGGACACGGACAAGCTGTGCCGTTCTCATAGTAAACTGCGACCTTCGGTCACAACAATAAATACCATTACTGAATCAAAGGTAGTCAACAAACTATACTTTAAAAACTGGCCAAATTGTCAAATAATATATGAAACAGGAAACAATTGTGAAGATAGCTATTTTCACAACATTTATCTGTGTGGGAACTGAGTCAAACTAAATGTAATGCCTTAACTCCCACAAATCCTTATCTTATCGGGGTGGGGGGTCCCGACTCCACAGTTCACATAGGATTATTTTGGGGGGTCACGGCCTGAAAAGGTTGAGAACCACCAATTGAAATACAGACGTCAGATCGTGCATGAGGCAGGACTGGGAAGAAGAGAAGCTGGGTCTGGGTTCAGCTTGAGGTGCTGAGAGGACATCCACTGTGAGACGTCAGCCAGACATGTAGGAAAGTGGTTTTCAGGCCGTGACCCCCAAAATAATCATATTTTAACTGGGGACCCCCCACCCTACGAGCACTAAGAGTTGAGGCTATTTTCACAATTTCTGCCTCTAATATTTGACAATTTGGCCAGTGTTTAATTTGTCATTTTAGAGGTATTAAAAAGTCCTTAAATTGTCATTTTAGATAAGTGCAGATACCCTCTGTACACTTAAACTTTATGTTGCTTTGTTTACTGTTGAGTGAGAAAACAATGTTGCACATTAAGTTAATCATCTGGAGACCCCCCAAAATTATTTGAGGACCCCCCGGGGGGTCCCAACCCACAGGTTGAGAACCACTGATGTAGGGGACATCAGGGGTGCCCAAATGGTAGGTTGTAAATCTACCAGTAGACCACAAAGACTGTGCAGGTAGACCAAATGACATGCCCATAAATAATTATAATTTATAAACAAAGATCACAAAACTCTTGCATCTGCCAATTGGATTAAGGTGACTTTATATATTCAACCCCCAATTTAAAAGTATTTCTCTAGTCAAAAAAGTGTGGACACGTGTCGCACCAAATTCTGGGCCCTGGGAACTTTAACTATTGAAAAATTACAGATCTACAAGTTCACAGCGTCGCACCGAGTGCCGTGCTGCGAGCTTGTAGATCTGCTATTTTTGAAAAATATTGAAAATGTGTGCAAGTCTTTGAATATTTCAAATGTTTTATTATATTTTATATTCATATTTAATATTTCAATTTCTTTTGTTGTTGTTCAAACGTTTTCATGTGAAGGACCCCCAAAATGATACGTATTTGGCCACGGACCCCCATCTCAAAATATTTAGTTCAGAAAACTGTTAGGATTTACTTGCACTTAAAAATGAACAATGAGCAGTGGTGTAAAGTAACTCAGTACATTTACCTAAGTAGCCTACTGTACTTACTGTAAGTACAATTTGGAGGTATTTGAACTTGAGTTACTAGTTATTTTGCAGATATAAATTATAATGTTACAAAACATACTGTACATAAACCACTTTATACCTTGATTATTTGAAAATAGCTGATCTACAAGCTCACAATGCGCCACATTGTGAATTTGTGACGCGTTGTGAGCTTGTAGATCTGCTATTTTCAAACATTTTGTACTTTCACATTTGGTACTAAGTGCATTTTGACTTTGGACTTTAACTCGTAACAGAGCATTTCTACATTGCAGTATTGATACTTTTACTCAAGTAAAAAATGTGAGTACTTTTTCCACCACTGACAAAGAGTCAACAGAGTATGTGACAGAATTAAGATGTTTACCTTATTGTGTTGAAGTTACGAACGTTATATCAGTAGTCCTTCAATAGGCTGTTCATTAAAGTGGTCCAACGATAAAACACAGCTAAATAGTAGTGCACTATTCCAATTGTGGATTTCTAATGGCTAACTCCATGTATCACTTCATGTAAAAACATAAACATTAAACTCCAGCATTACTTCCTTCTTCGTCTTCTTCTTCTTATGGACTTGGCCAAAGAATGGCGGTTGTCATCCATCAAAAATGTTGTTATCGCCATCTACTGCACTGTAAGAAGATCTCCACAGTGCAAACAAATGAACATTGTCCATTCTATCACCTAGACCCGACTGAGTTGCTGTGAATCCTTCCCTCAGTGTCATTACCCATCTTCTCCACTTACTGTACAGTACATCCACAACCTTCAATAACCTCCTGGCTGCATCCAGCATCATCTTCATTCTTTCAGATCCTCTTGCATTTCAAGAGCACTTGACCCTTGCAATGAATGCTGGAAATCGTGTGTTCCATGCAGATATTTCTATCAGCTATGTTACCTTTTCCTGGTGATTCCCCTCCAATCTCTTTATAGGACAGTCTCTCCTTTTTTATCTAACCTTGTTCAACTTCCCCTCCTTCATTCTCTGATCCAGGACACTATGCTGACCCTGCATAATGTTTTCCACCACAATGTAAACACTTTACAGCCCTCTTCCTCTACAAACAGAAGCAAACATGTTCATATTCTTAACACAACAGCACCTGAGTGGTGCTCTTCAGAAGGGCTCTAACCCAGGGGTCTTCAACAGGGGGTTACTACTGGGGGTCCTCCAAAACTGAGTGATAGAACCTTTTTTCCCCTTTTTTATATTAACCACTTGAACTCTAGTGTCCATATTCACAACGCTATTCCAAAAATAGCGTTGTGATTCCCGCCGGGGGACGCTGTGGGTGCTGGTGGCGTGTTTCTCCCTCCGCGTCATCAGCGCCCACACCCTAGGTGGGGTCGGCGATAGGGCCTTTCTGGGTGGAGTTTGCATGTTCTCCCCGTGACTCCTAGGGTTGATACCCTCACAAAAAACATGCAATAATCCTGGTCTCAATAATGCTTTCCCCCTGGCCAGCCGGGGCGCTTGATGGAGGGGAAAGGAACTGGTTGGAATAACGTGTTCCTTCCACGCGCTACGTCCATCCCGGGGAAATCCCCCCTGTCAGGTGAAAAGAAACAACTTGGACTACTCATGCATTGAAGGAAGCATGAGGTCAGTCCGTTGTCTCCCCAGGCGCGGCAGAGGGAGAGCAGAGCCCAGGATTACATAGACAATTGGCACTGGGTGAAAAATTGGTTGCAAAATCGCGGGATAAAAATTAAAGGAAAAAAAATAGCGTTGTGGGGAGCTTGTAGATCAGCTATTTTTTTGGTTCGGTGTAGAGGGGAAAAAGAGCAGACTAAATACATAATGAAAGTTCAAGTTCATTAAGTATTGATGGTTCAAGTGGTTAAATATCTACATGAATCCAAAATACACTGATGATTGTGCTGTCAAACAATGAAACTATAAAATGGAATCTTTGAACAGGTTATTGTGGGAGTCCTGAAAACTTTGACCCCTGCTCGAACCTATAAAGTACATTCCAAACAGTGTCTCTGCTGGGGATTGAACCCCGAAGAAGTTGGATTGTCGTGTTGATGTGTTTTTCTCTTTTTCAGACATTTAGCCACTTAAATCGTTGATTGTTTACTTAGTAAATGTGACCTTTCACTCTGTACTTGGTCTTCTCTTTTTTACCTTTACACCAAACCTATTTACCAAAAATAGCCGATCTACAAGCTCTCAACGCCTTGGGTTCAAGTTGTTCATTTAAAAGAATGATCCTATCACCCATAGATTTGGTGGCCCCCCTGTAGTAACTCTGAGGACCCCCTAGGGGTCCCAGACCCCCTGTTGAAGATCCCTGCTATAAGCACTAGCCCACAGAGCTGATATCAATAACATGCACCTCTGCATGACTCTGCAGTAAAGTGTGTTCCTCAAGTCTACCAATTTGTATGAACTTTTGGATCCAATTAGTAGGAGTAGTAGAAGCAAAACAAGTTTGGACGAAAAATTTAATGAAAATGGAAAAGAAATCACACCAATCTGCCCCATGTTTGGAAGAAAAATGAAATGAAAAAATCACACCGATCAGCCCAACGGTGCCGGAGATTAGCTGTTTAAAGACACACGTGCAGATGGACGAACAGGAGCGATGAATGCACCCGGATGAAAGCATATGTGTCAGGCACACGTGGAAGGACTCAGATGCAGACACAATAGCACAAGTTAAATGGGTTTTATTAATCCCAAAATCAAGGCAGGCAAAGATCAAAAACAGTGGACGGACAAAGGTTCGAAATCCAAAGGCAGTCAGCGAGGCAGAGGTACCGTACCGGTTGGGGCTGGGCAAAAACGTCTTCTAGGAAAAACAGACAAAAGGTCAGTCAGGGAAAAACTTTAACTTGGCTTGATATTAGGGCTGTCACGATATGACATTTTACATGACGATTTTTTACGTCACTCAAATAATTGGCGATTATCAATTTAATTGTGTTTTTGTCGTTGATAATTACATTTCTGTTTGGCTTTTAGGCTTTGAAGTTGCATATGGTAGATATGACACATAACCTAAATACACTAATACATTACTGACATATTTGACAACTTACTATGTAAAAAATAACATTGATAGTGGAAATAGCCGATCTACAAGCTCACAACGCGTCGCGATGCGACGCGTTGTGAGCTTGTAGATCTGCTATTTCCACTATTTCTGACATTTTTCAACATTCACGATTATGACGATTATGACAAAATAATTGCGATAATGTGAAATAATCACGACTAGACGATTATGTAGTAATTGTGACAGCCCTACTTGATATGAGTGCTAGAGAGCTATGGATGCAAGACAATCTGCCTGGAGACTGCAGGTTTAAATACTGTGGGGTGATTGCAGGGTGAGTGGAGGCAGGTGTGTTCACACAGGGAGGACCCACATCTAGACACACCCAGGTGGTCAGACTGTGACAATATTATGTCCAATGTGTGTCTTTTCTCTGCAGAGTGCAGACCAGACACACTGGGTCTATGTAGGGGTAGTAGGGTACATACTGTAAATGCTTAACATTTTCCCCAGAGATAAGTTAACTTGAGATAATATTAGTTTTGGTAGGAACTGACTGAAAATTAAAAAATATATATATATAATTAAAGAGATATGGTCAATTCAAAATATTTTCAAAGTATTCCACGGCACCCCTGGACTGGTGTCATGGCGCACACACACACACACAAATCTCCAAGTTTCAAATTTGTATGTTTTTTCATAAAGTAAAGCCCTGCTTCATCATACAAGACTGTTGCACAAAACTAGTGAAAATAGCAGATCCACAAGCACACAACACACTCGCTGTAGATCGTCTATTTTCACCATAGTTCAAATCATTTTTTTTAAATGATAAAATTTACAAAACGAACGGTTTTTGAACAACGATAAATAGGGTTTAAGTGGTTAATGCGTGTAACTTCACTGTACGTGTTAAGTGTGTGTGTGTGTGTGTGTGTGTGTGTGTGTGCGTGCGTGCGTGCGTGCGTGCGTGCGTGCGTGAGTGCGTGCGTGCGTGTGTGCGTGTGTGTGTGTGTGTGTGTGTGTCTCCCAGCAGCTGTGCATTTTGCTGAGTCACACATACCTCACCATTTGCATCGGCTGTACAAATCGCTGTTCGCAAACGAGACATTATTGTTGGCATAATTTAGGTGATAACAATGAGAGGAGAACAGAATCCGCGGCCGTCTCTTTTACCGCTGCTTTGTTGTCAAAAGATAGACAGCACAAAGAGGCAGAGAGATGAAGAGAAGAGAGAGAGAGAGAGAGAGAGAGAGAGAGAGAGAGAGAGAGAGAGAGAGAGAGAGAGAGAGAGAGAGAGAGAGAGAGAGAGAGAAGACAGGGAGATAAAGATAGATAGCGCTCATGTGTTTATGATGTTTGTCAGGGGCGTCACAAGGGGGGGAGTGGGACTGAGTTACTAGGGCCCAAGGTGGAGGGGCCTTAATTATTTTATACTTTAGCTATTGAAAAATAGCAGATATACAAGCTCACAGCGAGCTTGTAGATCTGCAATTCTTTTGAAAAGTCGTGAAAATTTGTGCAAATCTTTGAATATATGTATTTTTTACGTGAATATGTAACTAAAATTTGCTTCTGGGGGGGTCCCTGGAACTAAATATTTTAAAATGGGAGTCCATGGCCAAATATTTGCTGAAATCTTCACTATTTTTCAGATCGAGTGCCGCGCTGCGAGCTTGTATATCTGCTATTTTTCAATAGTTAAAGCACAAAATAACGCGTAATGATGCGTTCCCAGTCTAAATGCCCCCTATGAAGAACATTCATGGGGGGCCCGCAGTGAATCCTTGTAACCAGCAGGGCCCAGAATTTGGTGTGACGCCCCTGATGTTTGTTTATGTTGCCTCGGGGACCCCTTCTTCTTCTTCCCCCATCCCCTCCGTTTCCCGGCCTTGTTTTCTTTTCTTTTTTTTCAGACTATATTCCTCTGTCATGTGTGTGTGTGTGTGTGTGTGTGTGTGTGTGTGTGTGTGTGTGTGTCCAGGCAGCCGCTCTCTGTTTCAACCATCCTCTGATGTCTCAATTAAAATTAATGCGCTCGGCCTCGCTCAGATAAGGAAGAAAGAGACAGAGAGAGACAGAGAGAGAAAGAAAGCCTTTCCTGGAACAATGGGCGTCTCTTTGCGTTGCGGTAAGCGATCCTTCCTCGATCCGTCCTCGTCTGGAAGCCCACGCACACGCTTCACAATATTGACAGCTCTAATGGCACGCTACGGTGACTCAGATAGGAGAGAGGGGTTCTCGTCCGTGCCTTTTGTTTTTTGGAAGCCCATTGGAGTCAAAGAGAAGTGACGCACGAGGTGATAGAACTCGTATACCGATTTCACGTGGCTATTGGTAATTGCATAGAGGGTGTGTGTGTGTGTGTGTGTGTGTGTGTGTGTGTGTGTCAGTGTTGTTTTTGACAGCAAATTTTGATTTAGTTTTTAGTCATAGTCTTTTGAATAAAATGTAATTTAGTTTTACTCATAATTTAGTCACCTGAAAAGTTTTAGTTTTAGTCTAATTTTAGTCGACTAAATATCATACGATTTTAGGAGACTAAATCTACAGTTGATTTAGTCAACTAAAATGCATTTTGGCAGGCCTTGATTGCAGATTTTATTATGTTGACGAAATTGTCAATATATTTAGTCTTAGTTTTAGTCATCACAGCTTAGTTTTTATTTCGTTTTCGTCAGTAGAAAAAATTCAGTCGACAAATATTTTTCGTCATAGTTTTAGTCGACGAAATCAACACTGGTGTGTGTGTGTAGGGGTGGGCGATATGGAAAAATAGAATATCACGATATTTTCCCAAGATTCTTTTTCACGTTGGTTTTTATGGTTAATTTTCAAGTTACTTGACAAAAACTAGACTCTCTAGGTTCCTTTTGGGAGGTCTAAATTGAACTTTACAAGTATGTAACTCTGACAGGATACAAATGAAACCATTTGGTTTCGTTTGTATACTGTCAGAGTTAAGTGGAGACCTTGAAATTTTAAAGTTTGAGAACAATGAATCTCTGTATTGACGATTAAACAGGATTTTTACAAGGCTCCCTCAATTGTATCACGACATATACGATACTTCTGAAAAGGCATATCGTGGAGACATTGTATCGACTCAACGATAATTATTTATCACCATATCGCCCACCCCTATGTGTGTGTGTGTGTGTGTGTGTGTGTGTGTGTGTGTGTGTGTGGGTCATCAAGGAGTTTGTTGAAAGAGAGTGCGTCCTCATTTGAAGTGCGTCCTCCATGTTGCTTGCGTCCAGACCCTGCTGTGAGTGTGTGAGTGCGTCCTCCTCCTCCATGTTGCTTGCTTCCAGACCATGCTGTGAGTGTGTGAGTGCGTCCTCCTCCATGTTGCTTGCGTCCAGACCATGCTGTGAGTGTGTGACGGCAGCCCTGGAAGGCAGGTGTAAGGCAGGAAGAGACGACCTGTTGACCCAGGCCACCAGCGGGAGCACACCCTTACGGTCACCTTGCTCAGTGTGGGGTAATCACATTCAGAAAGGTGTGTGTGTGTGTGTGTCTCCTCTCCCCCTCTATTCTCCCTTACTCCATACTCCATACGCCTTCCTCTGTTCTTGTCCTTGAGACGTCTTCATAGGCGAGGCTCCTCGCCTTTTGCTGGCTGCAGGGACGTGCAGAGAATGTTAGAGAGGCAGGGGCTGACATTTCTATAAGGGCCTTTTGGTAAAAAGAAATACTGAAAATAGCCGACCTGGCGTGACGTGTTGTGAGCTTGGAGGTCGGCTATTTTCGGTATTTAATACCACACTAAACTAAGCATAATTCGTCTGGCCAAAACCTATTAACTCCATTTCTGAGAGTTGGTTAAAATAATATTGAACAAATGGAAAGTGGTAAAAAGTGCTTGGGACAAAACTCCACACTTTCTGCCAAACCAGCTAACTCCACCCGATTGGCCCTCTCTTTTTTTTCATAAATATGTGCTATTGAACACCCTTTATGTCTGTGTGTTGGTTAAAATAATATTGAACCAATGAAAAGTAGTAAAAAGCCCTTCGATCAAATTCAAAACCTCCTAACTCCACTTGAGCTCATTTCCCCGAAAATGAACATTTTGGAGTTTCGGCCCGACAGCAGAGATATTCAAGTTGATACTGGACATGTGGCGTAACGGCATGGATTTCCGCACAGAGCGGGCGATTCTATTCAACTTAAGACGCCGTCATTCAAGTTCAGGAGAGTTTGGACATGAAGGCAATTCACTTGAATGCTGACTTCAGGTATGGCATGGAAAGAGGAGCATTTGCATTTCTTTCACCACAGTAAAAACTGCATTCATGGTCTGGAGAGGGCACTTTTTTACAGACAAGTAAAAAGAGGCAGGGACTCGAGCCTCCTTCGATGTCCGTGTGTGCACGTGCCTGGCTGGTGGCGCTGCATGCACTGCCCCTCCTCATCCACGGGACAGAATGCTGGCGTCAGCAACTGCTCCCTCTAACCCCCCCACCCCACCTCCTCTTCTACTAACCCCACCACCACCACCACCACCACCGTTCTGTGAATGCCGCCCTCGCCTTTGTCTGTCTCCTCGCCTAGAAGACGCTCTCTCTCTCTCTCTCTCTCTCCATCTCGCGTACCCCTCGAGGGTCACCCGAGTGTTGGAACGGCAGCAGGTGAGGGGGTGGGGGGTGGGTGGGGGAGGCAGGAAGGGAGGAGGAGGAGGGGGAGAGAGGGAGGGAGGGAGGAAGGAAGGAAGGGAGCAGGGAGACAGATATACAAAGGGAAAAAGGTGGAGGAGGAGACAGATCGAGGGATAAGGCGAAGGAGGGAAGGACGGACGGACGGACGGACGGACGGACGGAGGAAAAAGAAAAGGGGGCAATAATAAAGGTATAGGAGGAGGAGAAGATGCCAGGGGAGTCGGTGGTGGTGGGGTGTAGGCTATGGGGGCTGGAGGGGGGGCAGGGGAGGGGGCAAGGGGGGGTCGTCTGACTTGAAGGCAGAGAGATAATTTCGGCCGAGCGGCTCTCTGTTTAAGGTTAAAGCCTGATTTGCATTTCAAAGCCGGCCGGGGCCGGCCGCGTACATCCCTCCACCTCGGGGACGCCGCGGCGGCTGGCCCCGCCGTGTCATTTAATGTCAGCGTAGCGCCGGGGCCTTGATGAAATTAATAGGGTGGACCGTGATTGATAACGGCTCCCTCCCTCCCTCCCTCCCTCCCTGCCGCTCCTCACTGCCCGTGTCACGCCGCTCCGTCCGTCCGTTTGTCCATCTTTTCCTCCTCCTACGCCTCTCCGACAAACCCGTCGTCAGAGATCAGCCGCAACTGAAGATGAAAAAAAACCTGGATGAAATGTGCCAATCTCAACAGGAAACATCGGTACATAACGACAAAATGTGACATATCTCTGTTTACCCCCCCCCCAACTGTATATATGTTCCCCATTTTCTGTTTTTATTATGTTTTGAAACTTGCTTTGGCAATGTAAACGTATGTCAATAAAGCTCCTTTGAATTGAATTTATTCTTACTCAAGTTAAATATATAATGTAGGCATTTTACCCGAGTATTTCTACCTTGTGGTTTTGCTACTTTTACTCAAGAAAAAAGTACTTGTTCCACCACTGCTCATTCTCGCTGTAAAAAGAAGAAAATATCTGAAATGCTTTAAAATAAAATAAAACAGTCCCTGGACAAAAATAGAGATGGGGACAGTAGGCAGGACAGGACATAATATTGAGAAGCTTGTCTGTGCGTTGGGATATTGTGACAGAAATTGCAGCACCAAATGACATGATCTCCTCTTCTTGAAAGGAGTGGATGTCTATTTGCAAGCGGAGACAGCATGTCGGGAAGATTTTATCTATTTATTTAGCGGTTTGTTTATTCGTTAAGAAGCTCTTCAAGCTCTTCGCTATGATATCAGACGAATAACAGTCCAGCACATCGTGGTCAGGTTTGGATGACTACTTCAGAGAGAGTCCCAATATAATTCCTCTATACTGTATGTCTCAAGCAAGCCTTTCACACTGTACTGTATGTCGTGGCTTGAATACCTATACTTAATATGTTTTAGAATTGCTAATATTACTAATATTTTGCTCAATAGGCCATTTTAATGGCAGTATTTTGATAGTTAATCCCAGCGGACAAAAAACAATGTCACAGGGGTCATCGCCATGCTCGCTTGTGGTGGACATTTTTTGGTAAAATTAAATTTTTGCCATGGACATGCAAAATTATTGGGCAACACTAGAGCTAGCCCTGAATGACCATAACAGGTCTGTAACTCTGAAGAGTGTTCAAATGGAACCAAATGAACCCATTCGTACACTCTCAGAGTTAAGAGGGTCCTTGCAAATAAAACATTTGAGAACCACTAGTACTATAGTGGACTATAGGAAGTTCAAAGACGAGCTCCAGCCAGTCACCATCAATGGCTCAGCGGTGGAGAGGGTGGACACCTTCAAATACCTCAGGGTTAACATGGAGAAGCACCTGACCTGGGACTGCCATGTCACCGCAGTCGTGAAAAAAAGCCCAACAGCGCCTGTATGGTCTCAGGCGCCTGAAGAAATTCGGCCTGAGACCATCCACAATCAGGGACTTCTACCAAGCCCCCAGAACGGCTTGTAAACATTGAAGCGGCCGCCCTACTGGCCAAAGCTGGAATTTCAGGCGGGGTGAAACATACATGCACAAGCATAAGAGCGCGCCGCTGGGGTCTACAATAGGGTTCAATGGACGTCGACGTCTTTCGTGACGTCATTACGTCTCGACGTCAACTATTTTGGCCAATTTCCCCCAGAATGCACCTGGATTAGCTACTCCTGCATGCTTCAAAACGCCACTGAGCACTTGCATTGAAATGATAGCTGGGGCGGGGCCGGTCCGCTCTCTATTATATATATACTCTATGACTTCTACAGAGGCACTATAGAGAGCCTCATCACAAGCAGCTTCACTTCCTGTTACGGCAGCGGATACAAGAAGGGATACAAGATCCTCAAGGCGCACACCACCAGGCTGAGGAACAGCTTTTTCCAACAGGCCATCAGACTTTTAAATGCAAAGTGAGAAATGTGCAATAACTCTTTGCACTTTAGTGACAAATAAAGTGAATCTGAATCTGGATTCATAATGTGCCATAGTGTTGTAGAAAACCAGTGAATACATATTCTGAGGAAAACCTAGAGACTTGACTAATTGGGGTCTTATGATAAAAAAAAATAATAACACTATGACGGTGTCTAAAAAAGAAAATCTAAAATTTGCCAAAGGCTGTCACGTATGAGACAAGTGTTGGACCCAAGTGCAGAACGACGCAGGCAGCAAGGCAGGAGCTCAAGTTGAGCAACGATGATTTATTTACAAACTCACAATACAAACAGGACAGGAACAAACCTTGACAACAACTATAATCTGGCCAGGGAACACTGAACAGAGGGAGGTTTAAATAGACACTGACTAACACTGATTGGCTAAAAGACTAACAAGACACAGGTGGAGAAGGATAACTAATCACAGTGAGGTGTGACAAGACAGGTAACAGTGACTAGGTAAAACAGGAAACACTAGGACATCACTACACAATAAAGGTACACACCAGACAGTTCATGACACAGACAAGACCGAGTTTTTGCCACAGACACATTTGTACAGACATACTGATGACCCCTGAATGGTTTAATTTACAGTATAGGTTTAATTTACAGTATAGGTGTTAACTGTGTACCAGAATGGACAGCTCCTCTGTAGTACAGTTAAAGACGGGGTGAAATCAAAAACATGTTTTTCACACTTTTAGAGCATATCTGTAGTGATAATATGGCCATACCTAACACTAGATGCCAAAAAAATAGAAAATAAACCATTTTTGTGTATATTTATATCAAAGGTCCCTAAATAGGCCATTTAGGCCATTACTTCCTGTGAACAGAAATTCAAAAAGTGATGACATAGATAGAGTTTTTGAATATAAATGAACCTTTGATTACATTCACCTGTTTGTTTCCCATTGCTGGCTCCCATTACTCCCATTACTCAGATTTTAAATCCCATCGCCTGAAGGGCTGGTCCCCTCGGATAGGTTCAGAAACACACAGGCTTCCTTTTCAAACTGAAACTTCAAAATAAAATACCCCAAATAGTCATTTCATTGGTATGCTGCCACACAGAGGCACCTATAATGTACATGCAAACACACCCACATCTGAGTTTATACCAGACCTGGGCATTGTGCAGCCCTGACCTTCACTCTGACTGGCCCTTGACTGGGTTAATGGCAAATTACAAAATAAACACATTTTCAAATTTTACCTCATGCATGGACTAATGCTGCATTTCTTTTATTTTGAAGTTTTTTATTCACGTACGCAATGCGTACATCAGCACGTGTGTGATCATTGGATGTCATCTCAATAACAAGCAGTGGTCAGACACAAGTCAAGACGACCTGACTTAACTTACCAATCAAAAATGGCTAAAGTGGCTAAAAAAAGAAAAGTTGATGCCGAATGCTGGGTCTTCAACAAAAATTGGACTGCTAAGTATTTATTTACTGAAGTCGGAGGTAAAGCTGTGTGTTTAGTTTGCGGGGAGCACATCTTGCAGAGAGCACTGCCTTTTGGCCCGGCCCTCCACAATATGTTCTGTTGTTCATGTGGCCCCATGGAAAGAATAATTGCCCACCCCTGGTTTGAAAAGGATTCATTTATGTGTTATTGTTGTCTTTATTATTCTTCTATCTTACTTGCTTGCTTAATCCTCTTTGTTTCCTGTGGAACATAAGGCTGTGACTATCTGCTTCCATCTGGTCGTACACTGTGCAGCACGTTGTGCCTCGACCCTTACTGTACACCCACTATCATCTTTATTTCTGTCATGGTTTCCCCCTTGCACTTGCCATTTAATGTCTTTCAATAGTTTTAATTCATTTCGAGAGCATGACTAGAGTCAGTACTGTAATCAGATTATTGTTATGGACTACTTTAGAGAAAGGGGTCTTCAACAGGGGGAACGGGACCCTTAGGGGGTCCTCAGAGTTACTACAGGGGGTCCTCCAAATCTTTGAGAGATAGAAACCTTTTCTCTCCTTTTTTATATTAACCACTTGAACCCTAGTGTCCATATTCTGAGAGCTTTAGCCAAAAATAGCAGATCTACAAGCCCACAACGCCTCGCAGCACTTGTAGATCGGCTATTTTTGGCAAAGAGCTTTGGTGTAGAGGGGAAAAAAGAGCAGACTAAGTACAGAGTGAAAGGTCAAGTTTATTAAGTATTGACTGTTCAAGTGGTTACATACATGAAAACACAAATTGACATGAATCCAAAATACACTGATGATTGTGCTGTCAAGCAATGAAACTATCTGGAATCTACTGTATGAAAAGGTTGTGGGGGTCCCTGCTTCATCTCTCTCTCTCTCAACTCAAGGGGTCCTTGACCTGAAAAAGTTGAAGACCCCTGCTTTAGAGTATACATTCGGTGCAGTATGAAGCAGTATTCCAGTTGACACGCTGTTTTTTTGATTGATTGATTATTTTATTAGACAAAAAAGGAGAACAGAACAAGCATCAATACAATTGAAATGTAGTACAGTACAAGTACAGTTAAATACCCTGCCTAAAAGGAACATCTCAAATAAGACTTTGTACGGTCTTTTTTACTTTGAAAGCCCTCTGTATTTAATTCGTGGACATGTGATTGGACTAGCCTGGCTCGACATATCATTCTGCCATTTCTCAATAAAACGCCCCAACTCGGTTCTGTAAACCAGCCTGTGAGGCTCCCACAGCAGTTTGTCTCTCTCTCTCTCTCTCTCTCTCTCTCTCTCTCTCTCTCTCTCTCTCTCTCTCTGATGGTGTGAGTGCTCTGCAATGCGATATAAAACATCTAGGAAGTGAGTTTGCAAGCCGTGGAGGCCCTTCAGAAGAGACAGGGGTGAGGCAGAGATGGAGAGGCACAACGGGAGATGTCAGTCCTTGGTAGAACATGAAGGCTTATCAAGGCCTGGGTCTCCATCAGGCTTGACTATTACAGCTCTTCCCTCTTTGCTGTTCTTCCGGTACGCTCACTCAAATCCCTACGACTGACCCAGAATGCACTGGTCTGCCGGTACGCTCACTCAAATCCCTACGACTGACCCAGTACACCGCAGCACAACCTCCCTACATTTTCACATCTCACTGCTGCGTTGCCTTCACTGGCTTCCGCTTGCTGCCAGCACCCAGTACAAAACACACTGGCACCCCATTGGCACCCCTTTACATTCACCCAGTACAAAACACTGGCACCCCTTTAACAGTTCTGCTGCCGTTGACGATCCTCACCGGCATTTAAAGGGTTAAAATCATGGTGCCGTTGACGGTGAGCACCGTCAATCTTACTGTATTTACAGTAAAAGTATTATTACTTACAGTATGTCGCTCCGGTCCCGCCCGCATCGGTAATGTCCGCGCGATTTGTTTACAACGCACGTTGGGCGTGCACGCGGAGTGAAGCTCCGCCATAGTAAATCCATTGAGAGGCCCATAAAGAGACTTCATTTACTCAAAAAGAGACATTTTTATCCAAAGGGTGGCCTGTTTACAGACACAAACTGCACTCGGCTGGGCACAGCCATGTTTCTTTTCTGGGCCCACACTGTCATGTGACTAGATGATGTAAACATTGACGTCAAGTGATAATCCATCTGCGCAAAAACAACCCCCACCCGGCCCTTCAAAATAATAGCGGCGGCCTACGGAGGAAGCACCAAGGCACCAAGCATCCCTTCAAATGAAAAGGCAGTAGTAGTGTTAAGTTCAGGACATGATCCACACTCCTTCCCACATACTTTAGCCCCTTTTCCATTGCAGCTTTAGCACCACACTGCACGACACTACACCGCACCACATAAAAATATGTACAATTTCCATTACACAAAAGAAGTACCCCTATCGGTAAAAAACGGTGCTTATAATACAATATAAATTTGTATTACAACTATCCTAATTACAATACACTATAATGGATTATAACTAGGGTTGCCCGATCCCGATCACGTGATCGGATCGGCCGCCGATATGGCCGTTTTTATAAGATCGGAGATCGGGGAAAAAAAATCGGGGAAAAAAAAAAAAAAAAAAAAAACTTTTTTTTTTCAAAAAAATATTTTCTGGGAGTACTGAAAGTTACAGGTAAGGTGAATGCGATATGAAATGTAAGCTTACCATAATCACAGTAATCCTTAATCATTTTCAATCATATTCAAGGGCTTTTGGAGAAATGAGACAGACAGAGCACTGCAGAGGGAAGGTGATTGTGTCAGACTCTGTGTACAGCTGGCAGCTGATGCCAATAAGTAGTAATTGGCCCCTTGCTAATGGATCAAAGGAAGGCAATTATGTCTCTCTGCACTGTCAACTAGCTCAGTGGTTCTCAACCTGTGGGTCGGGACCCCCAGGGGGGTCCTCAAATTATTTTGGGGGGGTCCCCAGATGATTAACTTAATGTGCAACATTGTTTTCTCTCTCAACAGTAAACAAATCAACATAAAGTTTAAGTGTATAGAGGGTATCTGCACATTTCGAAAGTGAAAAATTAAGGACTTTTTAATACCTCTAAAATGACAAATTAAACATTGGCCAAATTGTCAAATATTAAAGCCAGAAATTGTGAAAATAGCCGATCTACATGCTCACAACGCCTCGCGTTGCGAGGCGTTGTGAGCATGTAGATCTGCTATTTTCACAATAGAACCGTGTTATACAAAATATACTTCCTCAACTCTTCAGGGTCGGGGGTCCCCAGTTAAAATATTATTTTGGGGGTCACGGCCTGAAAAGGTTGAGAACCACTGAACTAGCTGCTACTGCATACTTTTAAAGCAGACTGGTTAATTGGTTCTTAACTTATTTTGTTTCAACTTTAAAAATGGCCAATGTTTTACCAGTTTTTATATAGTTTGTTGATTATTTTTGATGCTGTAATGGTCTATTTTATTTTATTTTTTGAGGTATTAAACAGGTTTTAAAAGTCCTTAAATCGTGACTTCACTGCCAAATTTCAAAGGCCACACCAAAGGTCCGCTGCACAATGATTGAGAAACACTGCACTAGTAGGCCTATATCACTATACACTACTCATAAGCTTTGTTTTTAATTTGTTGATTCAGTGCTGCACTAAGTGATAGAATGAATAGAATTTTTTTTTCTTAATGCCTTGCCAAAAGATCGGATCGGGAAAGATCGGGATCGAATCGGAAGCAATAATATTTGATCGGTATCGGATCGGGAGCAAAAAAACCCTGATCGGGGCATCCCTAATTATAACTATGCTTATAATACACTATAAAGTATTAATATATTACTATGATAATTATAATACACTATAATAGATTATAACAATGATTAACACAATATAATCTGTTATCATGTATTACAACTATCCTGGTGGTCTAAATGAAAAGTCAGTGAGTGATCAGTCATTATGAAGTGTTTGGTACTTTTTAGTACCACGTTTAGTACCACTTTCACACCACTCTACCCAGGTTTTGGCCTAGCTCAGACCTACTCTAGATTGGCTTTTTAGTACCACATTTAGTACCACTTTCACATAGAGTGGTGTGTATCAATTACTTGTTACCTAGTTTTGATAGATGTGAGTTATGCAGATATACAGTATATTGGTTACTTGTCCATACATGCTGTGTATGTTATTTAGACATAGTGCTTGTCCACACGCAGCATTTAATGCTAAGAATGTTAAAGATAGAATATTGTTTAGACAGATGTTGGTATCCTAGTGTAGTTACTTTGTAGCACTTAATTGTTTTATTTGCACTGACTGTACAGTATCTATGTGCCATTTGTTGACTGGGGATTCTCACCATGTACTCTGATCATGCTACTTTCTACGCCACGCTGGAAAAGCGCATATACTGCCAGACGCAAGTGTTAAATTGTATATTGTGTAAACTATAAGCCGCTTGCAGCCGATAACAGAAGAGCCGATTTCGCAGGTCGGCGTGTTTTCACCGTGGGTCAAGGCGTTGGAGAAAATCCTCCCAGGCCTCGACGCAGAACAAGAGGATAGAGACAGTCTGACTGACGAGCAACGATAAGTCCCTGAGAGAGCGAGGGCTGATAGAAGAGGAAGGATGTACCAGAGAGAGAGAGAGAGATAGAGAGAGAGAGAGAGAGAGAGAGGGAGAGAGAGATCCACTTGTCCTGAAATGACTTGATGTTCTTGTCAGTGTTAATCTCTGTGTTGTGAGAAGGGTGTTGGTGCTGCGCGTGTGTGTGCGTGCGTGCGTGCGTGCGTGCGTGCGTGCGTGCGCGCGTGTGTGTGTGTGTGTGTGTGTGTGTGTGTGTGTGTGTGTGTGTGTGTGTGTGTGTGTGTGTGTGTGTGTGTGCCTGAGTGCGTACGTGCGTGCGTGTGTGCAGACGGATGTGAGACACTAATCTCCTATACAAACCATGGATGGAGTTCAGTGTGTGTGTGTGTGTGTGCGCGTGTGTGTGTGTGTGTGTGTGTGAGTGTGCGTGTGTGCGTGCGTGCGTGCGTGCGTGCGTGCATGTGTGTGCGTGTGTGTGTGTGTGTGTGCGTGCGCGCGTGCGTGTGTGTGTGTGTGTGTGTGTGTGTGTGTGTGTGTGTTTTTTGGGGGGCCCACCTGAATTCAATTCCAACGTCCTCTCCGAACCACTTCATAAAAGCACATTACTTTTTTTATTTATACACTCTCTGAAGCAGCAGCATTCACATCACATCAAAGACAAAACAAGCGCTAGACCAAAGAGGTGATGCATAGCCCCCCGTCTCTGTCCACTCTCTCTCTCCCTCTCTCTCTCATTCACTCATTTACATCAGCCATTATCGGTGTACATTGAAAGCAGCGAGATGAAGCGGGGAGAAAGAAAAACAAGCCGCTGAATACAAAAAGAAAAAAGAAAAAGGACAATGAGAGGAGAGAAGAGCGCGAGCGAGCGGCGACGTTTGAATCAATTACATCCTAAAGAATCTTTCATTTGCATTTCGTATCTGTTCAAAAACCTGAACAAATGCCAGATGCTTTTGTGTGTCCGGTTTATTTATAGTGGGGTTTTTGTGTGTGCATGCGCGCATGTGTTGGTGTTTTTCTTTTTCTTTTTTTTCTCTCTCTTTTTGTAATTGTGCAGGAAATATCAAATTTGCATAGAGTGATTATTGTTGATTGTTTATCTAGGCGTCAGGACGTTTCAATATCCCCAACGCTGACAGGTTGTCAAGTGCTTAAAACTCATTTATCCCATTTAGGCCTAGAATTATTGAAAGCTTTAACCAGTGAAAAATAGCATATAGATCTGCTATTTTTGAAAAAAGTCGTGAAAATGTGTGCAAATCTTTGAATATATGTATTTTCAAAGCGCGCGTTTGTAACTCAAATTTAGTTTCTGGGTGGTCCCTGCATGGAACTAAATATTTTGAGATGGGGGTCCGTGGCCAAATACATATCATTTTGGGGGGTCCGTCACATGAAAAGGTTTGAGAACCACTGACATAGTTGTCTCTCAAGAACAGACTAACTGAGCTCCAGTTAAGTGAAAATGACATTTTCTTTGACGATGGCTGGCCAGATTGCTGACATAGAAACACAGGTTTTTCAAAAAAACCTTAGAAGGATTCAAAAGACACTTATAGAATCGGGTCAAAATTTTAACTTTCACGATTAAAAAAAAATAGCAGATTTACAAGCTCGCAGCGCGGCACTCGGTGCCGCGCTGTGAGCTTGTATATCTGCTATTTTTCAATAGTTAAAGCATAAAATAATGATACACGAAATGTGTAGCCGTTCTAAATGGGTTATTTGTACGGGGGTGGGGGTAGGGGGGTGGGGGGGGGGAATTTGCATGTAATTTGGCGTTAATGAGGGGGAAGTCTGTGGTCATGGATTAGATGGCAGAAATGCTGCAGGGAAGGAGATGGATTCAGGCTGACTGGCGTTCCTCCACTCTAAGCAACGCGCGCAGCAGCAACGCGCGCACAAATGCTTGATCCTCGGATGTCGCACCAAATTCTGGGCCCTGGGTATACTTTAACTATTGAAACATAGCAGATCTACAAGCTCACAGCGCGGCACCGAGTGCCGCGCTGCGAGCTTATAGATCTGCTATTTCTTGAAAAATCGTGAAGATTTGTGCAAGTCTGAATATTTGAAATCCTTCTAAGGTTTTTGGAAAAAAACCTATGTTTCTATGTCAGTGGTGTTCAAACTTTTTCACGTGAAGGACCCCCCAAAATTATATGTATTTGGCCACGGACCGCCATCTCAAAATATGCTGTTCCAGGGACCACCCCAGAAGCAAAATTTGAGTTAAAAATGTTCGCTTAAAAAATACATATATTCAAAGATTTGCACAGCAGATCTACAAGCTCGCAAGATCTACAAGCTCACAGCGCGGCACTCGGTGCCGCACTGTGAGCTTGTATATCTGCTATTTTTCAATAGCTAAAGTATAAAATAATTAAGGTCCCTCCACCTTGGGCCCTAGTAACTCAGTCACACTTTTCCCCCCCTTGTGACGCCCCTGGCTCTAGCGGCTCCAGCTATAGCGGCTCTAGCTATAACGCTGCACAACTTGGGAGCCGCAAAAGATGAGTGGCATTGCTGTGTACTTTATAACCACATGCACCAAAAATAGCTCATCTACAAGTCACACCGCGACAGGTTGTGAGCTTTTAGGTCTTCTAGTTGCGGCAAATATGGCGAAAACAGGAGGGGCCAAGTACAGAGCCCTGGGGGACACTCGCAAACTAAGTATATCGTCACTGTCGGGCAGAAACCTCGTATCTCCAAGTTTCAAATGTGTATGTTTTATTTTTTAGTAAAGCACTGCTTCATCATACAAGGCCATCGCACAAGTAGATCAGTTATTTTGGCTAATAGGTATGTGTAGAGGGGAAAAAAGAGCAGATAAAGTACAGAGTGAAAGGTCAAGTTTACTAAGTATCGACGTTTGAAGATTTTAAGTGGTTAAAGCTATACTATGTAACTTTTTTAATAAAACAAATCTTAAAATTGTCCTAATTATTAAATCGCTAAAGTTTTAGAACACCCACTCTGTTAATTTCAGCCCCCAAAGCCTTTTCTTTATATCTGTTCTACTGAGCCCTGGTGGCCGTGACCGGGGCTGTTTTTGCCGGCAAAATTACGTCATACAGTATGCATCATTCTGTACACGTGTCTCCCTACTGGCCAATCAAAGCCCAGATCATACACTGCCGAGCTCTTCAGGAAGTACACTGCATTGTTTACACTGGTCTAGGAGTCTAGCATGTAACTGCCCAACCGAGGCTCGTAGAGGGACACGAAAGACCTCTATGGATGGGTCTCGGCGAGGTGAGGCGGACGCGGTGGTCTGAAGGCCCGGTCCGCGGCGAAAAACGGCCGAAAAAAGCAGACGCGACCGCGGTTTGCTATACCGCTACTGAACACTAGTTGAGCAACTTACACCGTATAGCTTTAAGTGTCAAACAAGTCTATGAATCTTTCTATGAAAATCGATGAGAATCTCCATCACACATTTATATAATATGCAGAGGGGATATAATATGCGTCATCTCTCTCTCTGCTAAGGGGTCCTTGGCCTGAAAAAGTTGAAGACCCCTGCTGTATTATTATTCACCTGTGAGAGAAAACATTCAAAGTCAAAAAGTTCCTATAACTCAGTAATCCAAAACAAAACACACTTGGTTGTTGTGTTTATGTGCGCGCATGTTTCTATAGCTATTATTCAAATTACCTTCAAGCTTAGAGGACGGTCTGTATGTATAACCCCCTCCTCCCCCATCACCAGAAAAAAAAATGAAGGCTGATTAATTATGTTATATTAACAAACGGTGAGCAGACAACACCTCTTCCACGGTGTGGATGAACCAAGCGGCTCCCAACGGGGCTTGGCCTGTGTTTTCTCTGCTGTTAACAGCATTGTCTTTCATTATCAGGCCTCTGCTACGTCTCTCATCCAATGAGGAGCCGGACATGGAGAGCTGATGAGTAAACATAGCACACAACGTCCAGCTTTGATGAGGTGTTTTGGTGTTGGTTTTATTCTAGGTTTGAATTCCACCGTCGATTGTCAGTCTGCTTCACCTGTCGTAAGGAAGTTAACACCTTTAACTCATTCCCCGCGATTTAAAAAACATTGACTTTCGGGGTTTCCTGCCACGATGTCCTTACCTTTTAACGTGGGTGCGTGCGTGTCCTCCGAGCACGACGGTTCACGGACCGGGTAGGTTCTTCTATCATGCCGTGATCAACCCTCGAAAACAACAGTAATCGTGTTAATCCATGCGTCCATTTCATGCCAGCTGCCTAGCAGCGTAAACAAAGGAAGTGATGCGTTCAGTGACAGGATACAGATGGTGGTTGTCCCGCCCCGTTACCGGTCCACAAACATCCGTATCCTGTTTGATGAATACATTATTAATTTAAATAAATATGGATATGGATAAATCCATAACCAAAATAAGACAGAGACGAGCCAAAGGACTATCAATAAATTGCTGTATTGAAGAGAGTCAGACAAGGAAGACAATACAGTGAGCATACCATCCTAGTGTCAGCTTGCTAATTCTCTCTCTTCCAGATGGAAGTTAACATATTAGTATATAAAGAATACAGTATATCACAGTTAGATCGTGGGACTCATTGATTCGTTCCCAGATCATAACAAGAAGACATAGACACGTAGAGTGTTGGTAACTTTCCACTAGCCAGAACTTACAGTATAGCCAAAACATGGTCTCCTATACTGTGAGTTCAGACCGTAGTTCATAATATAACCTTATATGGTCATATGAGCCTCATACACAAATCATACAATTATGTATCATAATTCATATCTATCACTGTTCCACCGGCTTCCACAGAATCTTGGCAGAAAACAAACATGGCGGATCGGCGATCATATTTTTAATTGTTCTACAGCGATTAAAGCATATTAAATCTTCAGGTTGCTCGGCGTTTTTTTCGGTTTCCTCAGGGGATAGCAGTAAATGAGTTTAAACAGGATGTTTGGTTTCTGTTCTTCTTTTGAACAGCGGGTAGTCTTTGGGGTTTGTTATGAGTGTGTGAGCCTGGGTGTGTTTCGTGGCGCGCCGGCAAGAGCATCAAACTTTTTGAGCGTGTGATAAAACATTAAAACGGTTTACACAGAGCTCAAGGTCATCTTCAAGGAAGAGGGAGAGACGTGACGAAGTCGGCCCTCGGTTCTCCCTCTCTCTCGCTGACAAAACTCGCTTGCTCGCTCGCCGAGCGTACATGGGGGGAAAAAAACAAACCTCCAAGGTTAAACACTCTGTTTCCCCTCTTAATCCACATGAACTCTCTCTATTCTGGGACCAACATTCTGCAAAAAATATCTACAATATCTACAACGCCTCGTCGTGACCTTGTAGATCAGCTATTTCCACCGAAGAGATTTGGTGTTGAGGGAAAAAAGAATAGGACCAAGTGTAGACCCTTAGGGCAAGGGTCTTCAACAGGGGGTCCGGGTCCCCTAGGGGGTCCTCAGAGTTACTACAGGGGGTCTCCTTTTCTCCTTTTTTTAACCAATTGAACCATAGTGTCCATATTCTGAGAATCTTAACCGAAAAAAGCAGATCCGCTCACAACGCCTTGCGCTGTGGATCGGCTATTTTCGGCAAATAGGTTTGGTGTAGAAGGGGAAAAGAGCAGGCTAAGTACAGAGTGAAATGTCAAGTTATTGACGGCTCAAGTGGTTAAATATCTGAAAACACAAATTGAATCCAAAATACACTGCTGATTGTGCTGTCAAACAATGAAACTACTGTATATGGAATCTATGAACAGGTTGTGGGGGTCCCTGCTTCATCTCTCTCTCAACTAAGGGGTCCTTGGCCTGAAACCGTTGAAGAACCTGTGAATGTGAGCTGTGTGTCGCACGCACATGAGCATGCATGTGTGTACACACGCTCATCCCGCCATCTCGACTTGCTCTCTCTCTCTCTCTCTCTCTCCCCGCCTCTAATGTGCTCACTGCTCATCTATCTCGGTGTGAGCGAGTGCTGCCCTGCTCTCTGTGTGTGTGTGTGTGTGTGTGTGTGTGTGTGTGTGTGTGCGTGCGTGCGTGCGTGCGTGCGTGCGTGCGCGCGTGCGTGCGTGTGTATGACTTGTTAAAGGGGTGAGCGAGTGGTAATCGTCCCCCAGCGCAGCCGGTCTGAAAGGCCGAGTCAGAGTTTTAAAGAGAAACTATGTATTTCCCATCCCCGGCTGCCGCTGGATGAAGAGGGCCCTCGTGGCTCAACCAGAGAGCTTTAAAAGGCCCGTGGAGGGCCGTTGGAGGGAGGGGTCCCCGCCATCTCTGCTCCTCTCTTTATTGTCCCCGCTAACGGCTGGCTGCACCGCGCTCTTGTCCCCGCGACCGTGGCGGGCCAGGAGAGAGAGAGAGAGAGAGAGAGAGGGCAGGGGCGTCACAAGGGGTAGGAAAGTGGGACTGAGTTATACTGGGGCCCAAGGTGGTGGAGGGGCCCTTATAACTTTATCTATTGAAAAATAGCAGATATACAAGCTCGCAGCGCGGCACTCGAAAGTTGTGAAAATGTGTGAAAATCTTTGAATATATGTATTTTTTAAGCGAACATTTCTAACTCAAATTTTGCTTCTGGGTGGTCCCTGGAACTAAATATTTTGAGATCGGGGTCCGTGGCCAAATACATATCATTTTGGGGGGTCCTTGACATAGGTTTCTTGCACACATTTTCACGATTTTTCAAAAATAGCAGATATACAAGCTCGCAGCACGGCACTCGGTGCCGCGCTGCGAGCTTGTATATCTGCTATTTTTCAATAGTTAACATTCATGGGGGGCCCGCAGTGAATCCTTGTACCCAGGGCCCAGAATTTGGTGTGACGCCCCTGAGAGCGAGAGCGGAAAGGAGTGGAACGCTGCATGGAGTGCTCTCGATACCTTTCCTGTTTCTATCCTCCACTACTCCACCGTGAAAGCCCAGGTAATGTCCCCTGTTCACCCCCATGAAATACGCTAACCTTGGTTAAGAGAGTGTGTGTGTGTGTGTGCTGTGTGCTGTGTGCTGTGTGTGTGTGTGTGTGTGTGTGTGTGTGTGTGTTTGTGAGAGAGAGAGAGAGAGAGTGCGACACAGGCATGTGTGTCAAGAGTCAAATTCACACAGCCTGGCATGGCCGCCTGGTTGCAGGCTAAAAGAGTCAATTCATATAGCTACATTTGTTCCTGCCTCGTCTACGACAAGCACAATCGTATTCTACTAATCAAATTGTGAACAATGTGGACTCAACCTTCCAGTGGGTTGTAGTGATGGTGGTGAGGGGTGGGTTATTTTTTGTTACAAAACCAAACAAAGAAATACATTTATTTTACTTTATGTAAATTAAGCGAGCGCGTTAGTTTATGCAGGACATGGGAGTCGTCCTGCCCAGCTGTAGTCAGCTGTCAGTCAGCTCTTTTCTCATACCGTATCTGCTGGTCATTACGTCACATAACTTCAATACTCCAATCAAAGCTCTCAATCAGTAGGGAAAGCTCCTTTAGTAAATTCGTTTTGCTTTCTCTACCTATGCTTGGTTCCGAAGCTTCAGAAACATTCGCTGCTTGCTGCCTCCTCCTCCACCCCAGCCTTCGCCTTTGCACGATTAGTCTGGCTAAGCTCAAATGCTTGTGATTGTCTGACTAAGTTACATGTCAATGTTAAACTCAAATACTGTGATTTTGACTAAGTTAGGCCTACATGTCAATGTATTGCTATTATTCTGCTATTGTATCCCTATGAGGGTATTGCTTAGCGTTCCCTGATTTAGCTTGGCATGCTCAGAAAGCTTGAACAAAACTCAGGGAACATCTCCTAACACGGAGCCCATTAACGCCAAGATTAACTGTATTCCATTTATGCAATAAATGGTTAAATCTACTTTGACGTGAGTGTTCCTGACTAAACTACTGTCTATCGAATTTGCTTTAAGTAGAGGTTGCAACAAACTTACACACAATATCGCCAGAATATGTAAAGCATAAACAGTAAAGATTACGAGCTGAAAAGGAACAGTGACAAATGAGAGGAAGTGTGATTATTGTCACCCAGTCTCTCATTCTGGTCCCGTTAGATTTTACTGTGTGATTACTTTCTCCTCTCTCTCTTTCTCTCCTTCCTTTCTGCCTGATGTCTTCCTCTCTCTCTATCTCTCTCTCTCTCTCTCTCTCTGACACACACACACACACACAGACGGACATGCAGGGGCGTCACAAGGGGGGAAAGTGGGACTGAGTTACAAGGGCCCAAGGTGGAGGGCCCTTAATTATTTTATACTTTCGCTATTTTTGAAAAGTCGTGAAAATGTGCACAATCTTTGAATACATGTACAGTCGTGGCTAAAAGTATTGGCATTTGGCACCCTTGCATAACATATTCTGCATCAACATACAGTATTTGGTTTGCAAAGGAACACAACATAAAACTAGAATAAATACAGAATCCTTCTACAAAGAAACTTGCATACATACTTAAATACACTGTACTGTACTTGAATTTCAAGCAGGCTATTCACCTGGAACTCATCTGTGGTGAGTCCAAGTTGACTTTAATCTTTAGTAAGCACTAATCCACCCAGTTTAAATGGAGTAAAGCCCTCATTCTGCTGTTTTGTGTCACACCCAGGAGGTCAAAGGTCAGACTGCAGCCAAACATGGACAATCTGAAGGCTCCAAGTCCATCTCCAGAGACCTTGATGTTCCTTCACTGTGCGCAATCTAGACCATTGTGTGTTTTTTTTTGTTTTTTTTAAACAAATGCAATGGTGCCAATACTTTTAGCCACGACTGTATATTTTAAGCGAACATTTGTAACTCAAATTTTGTTTCTGGGGGTCCCTGGAACTAAATATTTTGAGATTGGGGTCCGTGGCCAAATACATATCATTTTTGCAGGGTCCTTCACATGAAAAGGTTTGAACACCACTGACATAGAAACATAGGTTTTAAAAAAAAACATGGAAGGATTCGAAACACTCAAAGACGTGCACAGATTTTCACGATTTTTCAAAAAAATAGCAGATCTACAAGCTCGCTGCCACGCTGTGATCTGCTATTTTTCAATAGATAAAGCACAACATGTGAGTGAATCCTTGTACTCAGGGCCATGCAGGATTTGGTGCGACACCCCTGCACACAGACATACTGTGCACACATCAACCTGCCCCTCCCTCCTCTCTGTCTCTCTGTCTCTGGATGGCTGCCTCTACCTCTGAGCAGCCTGTGTCTGTCTGGGAGTTGTGCTGGGGCAGAAATAAACCACAGTAATGGCTTTGCTTTGCTGCTAATCTTGTCATAAGAAGAAGGTGCGGCCCGCGGAGGATAGCTTCCTCGCGTGTGATATCCTAATTTAAACATCAAAAGATCCCATCATTAGGAAGGCGCGCGCCTAGCCCCAGTTTTCAAGGGAAATTATTACATCTTCCCGCGAAGCCGCAAGCACCCAAAGAACCCAAACACACGCACGCACGCACGCACGCGCACACACACACACACACACACACACACACACACACACACACACACACACACACACACACACACACACACACACACACACCCCAACAAACACAACACACACAAATCTCACTGGACTTGGCTGTTTGTGCACTTGAAGAAAAACATCATCATTAGCAGCTTTCGTCGCTTCTGATAGACGGAGCGGTGAGTTTTTGTGTCGCGGCCCGCCATCGGCTCTGATGGTCCGCCTTCGTTTTGAGGTGACGTTTGAGATTCTCCCATTCATGTGATGGTGGGGGGGGGGGGGGGGGGGGTGTTTAGTGCGAAGCCGCCTGGCTGGTGACAGCTTCACTGCAGGGGCGTCACAAGGCGGGGGAAAAGTGGGACTGAGTTACTAGGGCCCAAGGTGGAGGGGCCTTCATTATTTTATACTTTAGCTATTGAAAAATAGCAGATATACAAGCTAACAGCGCGAGCACTGCGAGCTTGTAGATCTGCTATTTTTGAAAAGTTGTGAAAATGTGCAAATCTTTGAATATATGTATTTTTCTAAGCAAATATTTGTAACTCATATTTTGCTTTTGGGGGGTCCCTGGAACTAATTATTTTGAGATGGGGGTCCGTGGCCAAATACATATCATTTTGGGGGTCCTTCACATGAAAAGGTTTGAGCACCACTGACATAGAAACATTTTTTTTTCTCATAAAAACCTTAGAAGAATTTTAAATATTCAAAGACTTGCACAAACTTTCACGATTTTTTCAAAAATAGCAGATCTACAAGCTCGCAGCGCGGCACTCGGTGCCGCGCTGTGAGCTTGTATATCTGCTATTTTTCAATAGTTAAAGTACAAAATAATGCGTTCCCAGTCTAAATGGGTTAAACCCCCTGCTCCGCCAATATGAAGAACATTCATGGGGGGCCCACAGTGAATCCTTGTACCCAGGGCCCAGAATGTGGTGTGACACCCCTGTCTCCCTGTGATCCAGAGCCATCAAGCACCATCACATTTACAGTTTGTACCCAGGGAGGAGACGCAGACCAACGCACCTGGATAATGGTGTCATAGATCGCCTGACAGGTGCACATCCACAAAGGGGATAATACTGTATGTGTGTGTGTGTGTGTGTGTGTGTGTGTGTGTGTGTGTGTGTAAGAAAGAGAGAGAGTGAGTGACAAACAGACAGACACACAGACAGATACCAGCTACATGTCTTACTATGCTACCGGTATCTTATTTTGTCTTATTTCTACAATATATATTTTGTTATGTAAATTAGTTTATTATGTTAGACTGTCGCATGAGGTCCGTCAGCTTTTGTTTTGTTGTTTGTGAGGCGCCGTACAGACATTTGCGTGAAACATCTTCTACGTATCGTCTGAGAATGGCCACTGGGAGCGCCGTACTAATGCATTGTCAATGGAAGGTTGTTTGGTGTTTTGTCGTTGCCGTGTCTCTTGGCCAAAAGACAGGCTGCGGTTAAGCTAGAGACACGGCAACGACAAAAAACCAAACAACCTTCCATTGACAAAGCATTGGTACGGCGCCCCCAGTGGCCATTCTCAGACGATACGGAGAAGATGTTTCACGCATATGTGTGAGTCCAGCCTGAGAGGATCACTGATAAATAGGTTTCTGTTTAAACAAATGTATGTATTTTGATTTATATTAATATGAACGGTGAAACTATATTTTGGGACATTCAGTCTGCTAAAAGTAGGGCTACAGCAGCAGCTGTGGCACTGTTTCCCAATTGAGGTGTTATATCTGTCTGTCTTATGTTGATTGTAGCCTATCTGCTGTCTCTCAAGGAGTTCTCACCTACAGTATCTTTGCCTAAACTTCTTTGATCTATTGTTGTCCTTTGATCAAGTCTTACCTCCTGTTTAAGCCATCTGTCTGTCTGTAGGCCATGACTTTGTGTATTACTACTGTACTTAAGGTTTCTGTAAATTGACGTTAGGAACTCAGTTTGAGCCTGGCCGGCCGTGAGGCGAGGTCAGTGTTTTTAGGACCCTGTGTCCTTTTCTACTTGATTATATGACATTCCTGGACTATGCTTTTTGAACTACTTTGAATAAATACTGCAAGGATTTCTACCTACATCACCTCCGGATTTCATATTCTTTTAGTTAAAGTTCTATTTCTTTTATTTATATTTAGTCTGTATTTCTTATTTATCAATGGTCCTTCGATGCGGGAAACAATATATTGGATTAAGCTGTCAGAGTACGCTTGCCAATTGACGTTTCAAACGAACCAGAGCTGAGAAGAGGAGAATGGACATTTGAGGTGATGTAGTGTTAGTTGTTTTTTCAGTTATAGTTTTGGACAATAACTGCCAGGATGACTCCTGTTATTTTAACGGGGAAGAATCAAGTCCTGCTTCAAAGGATCGCTTTACTTGAAGCAGAGATTTTCCAGTTACGACAAGAACTGGATAAGCCTGAGCCAACCGCTTCTCACAACATTTTGAGAGGCCGTTTAACAGGACGGACAACTCGCCCTGTTGTCACTGATTGTGACTTGCCGGCCTTTTCAAAGAACCGGGCTACGAAGACGGAAGCCCAGCATAATGCTTCCAAGAATGACATGGGCCGCCGCTTGCCCACCGAGGAGCGTCGGCGCCGCCGAGAACACAGCCTATGTTTTTATTGTGGTGCGACAATGCACACTGTGCACGCCTGCCCCAAACTTCAATCAAAACTGACTTTCCGTCACCGTCGTCGAGGCCGCCTTCCCCGTCAATCACCAGAGATAGCTGTGATCAGCTGTGTTTCTGCTCTACCAAGAGATCCAGCCCCAGCAGTTCCACGTCCCGCCGAGGAGAAACCATCCACCGACAGAGATGCTGTCATCATGGACGCAATCACAGCGGTGGAAGATGCTGTCACCATCCGCGTTGAGAACGTGAACGCAACAGTGATACGTCCCGCAAAGGAGGCGATTGTAGCAGCAGCGCCCATCGTCACCGAGCCAGCAGTTCCACGTGCCACGGAGGGTGTCATCGAGGAGGCGATCACAGCGGTGGAAGCAGATGCTGTCATTATCAGCGTTGAGAACGCGCACGCTGAGGAGGACTCCGCAAACGCTGATGAAGTCAACGCAACTATGGTACGTTCCACGGAGGCGGAGATAGCAGTGACCGTGACCGAGCCAAAAAATAGCGAGGACTTTGCTAAATCGGTTCCAGAAACGAACACCATCGCTATCACCACTCCACTCACAACCACTGCTGACAGTGCGGGGATATCCTGCGAGGTTGTTGGCATTATGTCCAAAAAATGGTTAGCTATAAAAGTTAAACCTATATCCACAAAGAGCCGACGTGCTCCACTACCACCGAACTTTTCCAGAACTCAGATTGTAGGCTACGACTGATTATACCTGCAAATTGAAATAACAAAATACAACATATATTTAAAAGATGAGGGACTGATAAATAGGTTTCTGTTTAAACAAATGTATGTATTTTGATTTATATTAATATGAACGGTGAAACTATATTTTGGGACATTCAGTCTGCTAAAAGTAGGGCTACAGCAGCAGCTGTGGCACTGTTTCCCAATTGAGGTGTTATATCTGTCTGTCTTATGTTGATTGTAGCCTATCTGCTGTCTCTCAAGGAGTTCACACCTACAGTATCTTTGCCTAAACTTCTTTGATCTATTGTTGTCCTTTGATCAAGTCTTACCTCCTGTTTAAGCCATCTGTCTGTCTGTAGGCCATGACTTTGTGTATTACTACTGTACTTAAGGTTTCTGTAAATTGACGTTAGGAACTCGGTTGAGCCTGGCCGCCGTGAGGCGAGGTCAGTGCTTTTAGGACCTTGTTTCCTTCTCTACTTGATTCTATACTTGCCATTCCTGGACTTTGTTTTTGATGCTTCTTTGAATAAAGCTGCAAGTAACGACTACCTCATTACCTCCGGATTCCATCTTCTTTTATATTTTAGTAAAGGTTCTATCTTTCTTTTATTTGTATATCTTATTTATCAATCACAATGGAAATAAGTCCTGGACTGTATTTGATCCTTGAATGTCTTTTAACCTACTGTATATGTACTGTATGATTTGAGGATTATTTGTAATTATACAACAGGTAGTCGGGCTCTCAATGGAAACAGGCTCTCCAACCATGCATATATTGAGCACTACTCATCAAGTAAAGAAATCACCTGCGTTGGTCACGAAAGACAGCAAGACTGCTCCTCCCTCTCTCCCCACACTATGCTAGGCGGCTAGGCTAGCGGTTTTCATGTGACGTTCAGGGACAGAGTAGCTAAATGTGGCATTAAACAATTACAAATTCCTATCGAATATCTTAATTACAATGAAATGAAGTTGACATGTTTTTTTAAGGGCAACAGTTGTAAAATCGCCTTGTTCCTGCAGCAAGCTGTCGTGCCAGATAACCGTGTTAACGCACACCCTCTCGTGTAATATTGCTTAATTCAACTGAACTATACTTAAAAAAACACAAACTAAACTTGGTAAAACCAACTGTATGGAGTATTATTCACACTGATTCCTTCTGCTTAAACCCTGCTTCAACAAATTAAACTAGTTTACATTTAAAAGTACCAAACAATGGCAAAGTAATACGTATGAAATATGTGTCAAGTGTTCACCGTTGTTTTGGGGTAATAAATCCAACATGTTCCAGCATCATGTCAGCATCATGTCGGTAAGATAGTCTGTATCTAGCCTTGCGTAGCCAGGCTTACTTTCTATATTTTAATATGCGTCGTGGCTACGAGCTGTGAGGCCTCCTCCTGGTTTTCAGTTATATCTCTACCGTGGTCAGCACCTCCTTCATACTAGGGCTGTCACAATTATTACATAATCGTCTAATCGTGATTTTTTGAAATAATCGTGATTATTTTTCATAATAGTCATAATCGTTTCCATGTCGAAAGATTTTCATATATTTAAAAAAGAAATCAAAAATAGTGGAAATAGCAGATCTACAATCTCACAACGCGTCGCATCGCGACGCGTTGTGAGCTTGTAGATCGGCTATTTCCATTATCATTGTCCTTTTTTAAGTATAAAGTTATCAAATATGTCAGTAATTTCTTTGTATATATTTAGGTTATGTGTCATATCTACCATGTGCAACTTCAAAGCCTAAAAGCCAAACAGAAATGTAATTGTCAACGACAAAAACACAATTAAATCGTTAATCGCAATTATTTGAGTGACAAATAATCGTCATGTAAAATGTCATATCGTGACAGCCCTACTTCATACCGTTGTGTTCTCCTTGTTTAAAACAATATAAATCTCCCCAGGGGTCCTTGAGGGGGTCCCAGCTAAATTACTGACAGTAAGACTAAAGTATTTGACGGTGCAAGTGCATGGTTAAATGTCTGAACATACACATTACTCCAACATGATGACAGTGCTGTGTAACAAGTCTAAGCTGTCTGAGAAATCTATGAACATTTTTAATCTGCGACACAATTTCACACAATATGTACTGTAGTGTGGGGGTCCCTGCTTCATCTCTCTCTTAGCTAAGGGGGTCCTTGGGCTGAAAACGTTGAAGACCCCTGCACTAAGGATTTTACAGTGGCAATTGGGGTCCCGCCCAGGGATAAATGGGGGTCCGTGGGGGTCCGTGTGGCCTGATGCATCAAACTGTGCGTCCTTGAAATGAAAAGGATGAGAATCACTGATTTAGATGAGCAGCACTCGGGGCTTTGCTGCATCTTTACATCCCAGTGTGAATCTCACTTAAACCATTTAGACCGGCTACGCATTATTACGCATTATTTAAAACTTTAACTGTTGAAAAATAGCAGATATACAAGCTCACAGCGCGGCACCGAGTGCCGCGCTGCGAGCTTGTAGATCTGCTATTTTTTTTAAATCGTGAACATTTGAAGTTTGGGCCGATTTTGACCCAATTCTATAAGTGTCTTCTAAATCCTTCGAAGGGTTTTTTTTTCTTTTGAAAAACACGTTTCTAAAGCTGGTTGCACACTGCTGCGTTTTTCGTTGCGAAATGCGTTTTCAGGGCAAGGAGAGAGAGAGAGATAGAGAGAGCAAGGGACCGAGTGGTGCGCGAAACGGGCGGCAGTGTGCAAACGTGAATGACATAACGTGAGGTTGTTTTTTTATTTGCGTGCTCCGAAATTCACTCCGATATTCGGCCCGAAAAACGCAGCAGTGTGCAACCACCTTAAGTCAGTGGTTCTCAAACCTTTTCATGTCAAGGACCCCTAGAATGATATGTATTTGGCCACGGACCCCCGTCTCAAAATATTTAGTTCCAGGGACCCCTGGAAGCAAAATTGAGTTACAAACGTTCGCTCTAAAAAATATATTCAAAGATTTGCACACACACATTTTCACGACTTTAAAAAAATATCAGAATACGCTATTTTTTCAACAGTTAAGCATTCAATAAATTCTAGGCCTGGACGGGTTTAATTGAGACTCAACACCACAATCAGTGTCTCTTTGAATCAAAGTCTAGTGCCGTGAACCAACCTTCATGGCCGACCATACAAAGTCACAGGACACTTAACAGGCTCGCGGAGCGCTGAGCTCCCATCGTGTGACTGTTCACAGGGGGGACAGAGGGCCCGCTTCGTCTGATCGCGGGCTTCACTGCACCCACTGCGTTGAGTTATATTAGGTTGACTTATAACGGATATTAAGCGCGAATCATGGAAGTAGCATGTTCGATAAAAGGTAGCCATCAAAGGACGAAAGAGGTGTTTGCGTCTCTCTGTTCTCTTTTAAATGTTTTTTGCTACTTCTCTACCTCTCTCCTTCTCCCCCCCCCCCCCTCTCTCTCTCTCCCTCTCTCTCTCCTTTCAGGAATACTACCAGGTTTGGGTCTCTGTATGATTTATTCATTGTTGTGTTTCTTTGCTCCTCTCCTTGAGTGTTTGGTGGGGAGGACAGGAAACTTTGAACCTGCAGTACAAAGCCATGTATATTTGGGTCACACTTTTTCCCCTTTTTCCCTCTGAGACGATTGTACGTGTGTGTGTGTGTGTGTGTGTGTGTGTGTGTGTGTGTGTGTGTGTGTGTGTGTGTGTGTGTGTGTGTGTGTGTGTGCGTGTGTGTGTGTGTGTGTGTGTTGCGCCCGCGCGAGTGTGAAAGTGCGTGTGTGAATGAGTGTGAGTGTGTGTGCATTTGTTAAATGTGCATGAGTGCCGTTTGTGCCCATCCCTCTCTCTCTTTGTCTCTCTCTCTTTGTCTCTCTCCTCTCTCTCTCTCTCTCTCTCTCTCTCTCTCTCTCTCTCTCTCTCTTCTGAGAGCTTGTCTGGTGACTGGGTCGACTCCTCTCCCGCTCTTCCTCGTTCGTCCTTGAAGTGAGAAACAGCGGGGTGCCCCGATCCAAGGGGAGGATGGCGGGGTGGTGGGGGGTGGAGCGGCATGGGCATGCGGTGGGAGGGAGTGGAGGAGAGGAGAGGAGAGGAGCTATTGGAGTAGGGATGGGACGATAAGTGTATACTATCGTTTATCGTGATAAAAATGATAATCGTATCGTGGAGATCTGATTAATGTGAAATCGTCGTCCATCATGCACTGGGATCAATTCACCTTTTATTTGCTGAGCTGCATATCCGCTATAGGTAAAACGTACTTATAATATACGTAGGCCTACTTGATACAGTCTTTCTTTCACTCTCTACCAAATCTACCAAGCACTATCATCAGTGTGGTTGTTGGTTTAATATGTATTTTTGGACATTGAACAACTTGAACCGTCAATACTTAAGCCCTTTGCACACAGCGCGTTTATCCGCACGGATAAAACGGACAATTTCATTTTTTTAAAAGAAAACAATTATTCTCTATGACCTCATGCACACCGGATCCGATTAGCCGTGTGACGAGTGGCTGCGGCCGTGTGTCTTTTTCTCGATCGAACCCAGTTCGATTCGTGCGTCTTGTCGCATGCGGTGAAAAACTCATCACTCCTTTTATGACTCCTTTTGGGATCCGCAGCGCCGATTCCGCACAGCCTTGCACACCAAATGCAATGCGTTTTATTCACACAGCAAACGAAGAAACGCAACTGTCCTGTGTGCAAAGGGCTTTAGTCTGCTTTTCTTTTCACTCTGCACCAAACCTCTTTGCCAAGAATAGCCGATCTACAAGCTCACAACGTTGTGAGCTTGTAGATCGGCTATTCTTGGCAAATGTTCCACACAGAATAGGGATGCTAGGGTTCAAGTGTAGTGTTAATGTAGAAACAATAAAGTTCAACAGGGGGTCCCGGAAGACCCTGCCATAGATGCATGTCATCCATGCATGTCACTGTGTCGTGTCGCGGATGTTCTCTGGCGAAAAAAGCCCTGGTGTCATCGTCTTGGCCCCCGTACGGCATGTACGTAGCTCTCATTACGTCATTGATGTTCCAGAGACAGCGAGCCAGGAGATGAACACGGTCTAATGTCCTCTCACATCGCCGCCATGACCCGATACCATCTCAGCATCTCACTGATTGACTCAGCAGCCATTATCAACATCACACCCCTCCTCCTGCCACACACACACACACACACACACACACACCACACACACACACACACACACACACACACACACACACACACACACACACACACACACACACACACCTCCCACGGCAAAACTTGTCTGGCCGTGAGCCAGGCTGGTAAAATATGCAGGGTGACTGTGAACCGGCGAAATTGCCTCCTTCCCCACCTGCAGCACACTGCCTGCCTCTGCACCACCGTGTCCCTCAGTAACATCCTCAGTGTTAATACAACTAATATAGAACTCAGCACAAAAAGAAAGGAAACTTGACTTCGGTCCATTACAGTATATCTCCCTTTAATAATATCAATTTGTATTGTGTTTAATATCATTTTTATCGTTGATTCGTCACCTTTACAACGAGGTACAGCCTGTAAGGATCTGCGATTTGTGGAATGAGCACCACAGCCAAACATGTGGGTAGGGCCCC
>NC_137831.1:8464652-8472208 GCF_963921795.1 Nannobrachium achirus | reverse complement strand
GCATAATTATTGAATATTGTGTGAGAAACTGTATGATCTGCAGCGGGAACACGCACGCACGCACGCACGCACGCACGCACGCACGCACGCACGCACGCACGCACGCACGCACGCACGCACGCACGGCACGCACGCACGCACGCACGCACGCACGCACGCACGCACGCACACACACACACACACACACACACACACACACACACACACACACACACACACACACACACACACACACACACACACACACACACACACACACACACACACACACACACACACACACACTCTTACACACTTAAACAAGCCCATGCAGTGTTTGTGTTCAGCGCCATCTTGGAGGTGGACATCTTCTCGTCTCTGGAGCTTGTTTCGCGGGGGCTTCCATGAATCACTGCCTCTTATTCCTGTTCTCAGCAACGGGCGAAATCACATTAAGTGGAGCGCTGTGTTTGGCTCGCGCCGGTCTCATCTTAATAGCTGTAATTTGGAGGGGAGAGAAAGAAAGGCGAAAGAATGGAGAAGAAAGCGCTCTCACTACACTAATTCCAGTCAAACAAAAACGCCCCTTCTCTCTCCAATCCCCACCACCTTAATTTGCATTAAAATATCCAGCGGCTAAATTTGTAAGGAGGAAATAGTCACCTACTATTTATAACTATAAGCACGTCGACTGCTACAGTGGTTGCTATAGCTTTGTGTGTGTGTGTGTGTGTGTGTGTGTGTGTGTGTGTGTGTGGCGTGCGTGTGCGTGTGCGTGTGCGTGCGTGCGTGCGTGCGTGCGTGCGTGCGCGCTGTACAGTCTACTTCTACTGTAGAATTGTGTACAGGCCTCCCACACCAACATAGCTGATGTTCCCACTTTAGCACGAGAGAGAGAGAGAGAGAAAGAGAGAGAGAGAGAGAGAGAGAGACAGAGAGACAGAGAGACAGAGAGACAGAGAGACAGAAAGATAGATCAAGAGACAGAGAGAAAGATCAAGAGACACTGAGAGAGGGAGGGAGGGAGAGAGAGAGAGCGCACTGCCATGCAAATAGTGAATCATGCACAGCAGTACAATATGGCCACTGGCTTCTTGGGTGTTGCTGGGTGAAAACATTCGATTCCTAGAATGCTGAATGTTGTACAGCAGGGTTCCCCAATAGGCGGCCCGCGGGCCATTTGCGGCCCGCGGAGGGGGCTACTGTCTGGCCCCCACCAACCCCAGTAATAATGGTGGTATAAGAGCAGCAACAACACAAGTATATCGTCATTGTCGGGTGGAAACCCTCGTATCTCAAAATGTGTACGTTCTGTAACAAAGTAAAGCCCTGCTTCATCATACGAGGCCGTCGCACAAAAGTAGTGAAACAACAAAAGTAGTGAAACAACGCTCGTTGTGTGCTTGTAGATCTGCTGTTTTCACTAGATTGAATCGTTTTTAAAATGATAAATGCAAAACGAACACTATTTTTCAATAGCTAAAGTATAACATAATTCCAGACCCCTCCACCTTGGGCCCTATAGTAACTCAGTCCCACTTTCCCCCTCCCCCTTGTGACGCCCCTGAGTGTCAGCCCAACTCTTTGATTCAGAGATGCTGAGGCTCAGCGTTGAGCGATGAGAACTCGCCGTGCCGAAGGGGGAGAAAATGGAAGCAAGTGGCAAATACAAACACACAGCCTGGTCTTGGCAGTTCCCTCTCTCTCTTTTCACCCCATCTAGCCTTCCTCTCATCCTCCCTCCACTAAACTAATAACTCTAGCAGGACGACCATCCATCCATCCTTCCCTCTCTCTCTCTCTCTCTCTCTCTCTCTCCCTGTGCATGGGTGTTGCACCAAATTCTGGGTCCTGGGTACAAGGATTCACTCACATTTTGTGCTTTAACTATTGAAAAATAGCAGATATACAAGCTCACAGATGTGAGCTTGTAGATCTGCTATTTTTGAAGAATCATGAAAATGTGTGCGGAGTCTGAATATTTCAAATCCTTCAAAGGTTTTTTTAAAAACCTATGTTTCTATGTCAGTGGTGCTCAAACTTTTTCATGTGAAGGACCCCCAAAATGATATGTATTTGGCCACGGACCCCCCCCCCCCCCCCCCATCTCAAAATATTTAGTTCCAGGGACCCCCCAGAAGCACAAAGACACAAATGTTTGCTTAAAAAACCCATATATTCATATTTGCACACATTTTCACGACTTTTCAAAAATAGCAGATCTACAAACTCGCTTGTGAGCTTGTATATCTGCTATTTTTCAATAGCTAAAGTATAAAATAATTCCAGGCCCCTCCACCTTGGGCCCTATAGTAACTCAGTCCCACTTCCCCCCCTCCCCTTGTGACGCCCCTGTCTCTGCGAGCGGAGAAGGAAAAGTAAGCAAAGAAAAATCCTCCGGTCTCAGCAGCGAGGGGGAAGACAACTGTCCCCCTGTCCTTGAGTCCAAAAAACGGGCCAAATAAAATAGTTTGTGCTGCACCAGGAAATGGTTAGCCAAACACGCAGAGCCCATGAATCTGGAGGCAGGCTGAATGTAAGGATTTCTCCATGCACCCCCCACCCCCCTGCACCCCCCCCGCACCCCCACCCCTATTGCTATGACTATAGAGGCCTTTTGTAGTCAAAGGAACATCTCCCAAATGGCTTTAGCAGTCGGTTGGAAATCAAAGATCGTGCACTGTCACGCGCCAATAATGGCGCCAAGGATTTATTCTGCCTCTAAATCAGAATGCTGTAGCGGAGGACGACGCTAAAACTGCACCGCATGGATAGGAACACAGATGTAAGGAAGCATGTGCATTTCACAATAAAGCCATTACTGAGTATGCTTAGTCCCAAAATGGGTTAATAGATTATTTATGCAACGTAAAAAAAAAGACCGTAAAAGGTCTTATTTGGGATGTTCCTTTTAGGCAGGGTGTTTTAACTGTACTTGTACTGTACTACATTTCAATTGTATTGACTATACTTGTATTGACTATATTTGTATTGTACATTTTTGTCTAATAAAATAATCAATCGATCAATCAATCAATGCTTTTTAACCATTTTCTGGGGTTAATCTGGTCAGGAAATGTCCCTCTTCAGGATGTCGTTGTGATTTAAGACATCATGGAAAGAGTGCAGGACATCAGAGCTTAAATGTGCAGTCAAACCCATGCACCCCCCCCCCCCCTCTCTCAGGGGTGTCACAAGGGGGGGGGGGGGGGGGGAGGAACTGGGACTGAGTTACTAGGGCCCAAAGGAGGGGCACCCAGTTTCCCCTATGAAGAACATTCACGGGGGGCCCACAGTGAATCCTTGTACCCAGGGCCCAGAATTTGGTGCGACAGCCCTGAACCCACCCCCCTCCTCTCTCTCTATCCCCATTTCTCACCTTGCTAAATGAGAGAGAGAGAGAGAGAGAGAGAGAGAGAGAGGGGCTCTGTCCAGCTCAGGGTGTTTGCCTAGGCGGCCGCAGAGGAGGCGAGCCAAACATGAGTCCAACCACCGTGGAAATGCTAGAAGTGGGTGGCAATCGCAGGGGAGCAGAGTCAACGCAGGACAGAAAATACTTACTGTATACAGCCAGGGGCGTCACAAGGGGTAGGAGAGTGGGACTGAGTTACTAGGGCCCGAGGTGTTGGAGGGGCCTTAATTATTTTATACTTTAGCTATTGAAAAATAGCAGATATACAAGCTCACAGCGCGGCACCGAGTGCCGCGCTGCGAGCTTGTAGATCTGCTATTTTTGAAAAGTCGTGAAAATGGGTGCAAATCTTTGAATATAATGTATTTGAAACTCAAATTTTGCTTCTGGGGGGTCCCTGGAACTAAAATATTTTGAGATGGGGGTCCGTGGCCAAATACATACCATTTTGGGGGTCCTGCACATGAAAAGCTTTGAGCTCCACTGACATCGAAACAAAAAAGACCTTAGAAGGATTTGAAATATTCAAAGATTGTCATGATTTTTCAATAGTTAAATCACAGGGGCCCCGCAGTGAATCCTTGTACCCAGGGCCCAGAATTTGGTGCGACACCCCTGTGTACAGCATGCACGCAGACACATAAACGCCTCACTGTACCGGCCTGACCGGCCGGCCGCCACGGTACCAAATGTTCCCATACGGGACTTGATATGTTCCTGCAGTATAATCCAACCAGCATATAGAGACGGGCTCTTCAACGTTTTTCAGGCCAAGGACCCCTTAGTCGAGAGAGAGATGAAGCAGGGACCCCCACAACCTGTTCATAGATTCCATATAGTTTCAATGTTTGACCGCACAATCATCAGTGTATTTTGGTTGCATGTCAATTTGTGTTTTCAGATATTTAACAACTTGAACCATCAATACTTAATAAACTTGACCTTTCACTCTCTACATAGTCTGCTCTTTTCCCACTCTACACCAAACCTCTTTGCCGAAAATAGCCGATCTACAAGCTCACAAGGCATTGTGAGCTTGTAGATCTGCTATTTTTGGCTAAAGTTCTCCGAATATGGACGCTAGGGTTCAAGTGGTTAATATAAAAAAGGAGAAAAAAGTTTCTATCACGCAAAGATTTGGAGGACCCCTGTAGTAACTCTGAGGACCCCCTAGGGGTCCCGGACCCCCTGTTGAAGACACTTGTACTAAAGTATGTCTCATTAATATTTTACTTTTGTTACTGCCAGCCAGAAAAGCGTTTTTGATGAAATCAGTACAATCGTATTGAAGACACTGACAGTGATTCTAGTAACGCTACTGAGATAAATAACAAAAAAAGAATCGCTGCCTTGGCTGGACGTTTTAGGCGACACTGCGAGCATGACGGCGCCACAACGCTGACCACATCATCATCGCCCACGCCAAGTGGCTTCACGCGCAGAGCGGCGCGGTCAAGCTGACACGCGGCCCACCGGGGTGTCGGCTCTGTGGCGTGCGGGGAGGCTAGCCAGTCACCAGAGGTGCTTGTGTGTGTGTGTGTGTGTGTGTGTGTGTGTGTGTGTGCGTGTGTGTGTGTGTGTGTGTGTGTGTGTGTGTGTGTGTGTGTGTGTGTGTGTGTGTGTGTGTGTGTGTGTGTGTGTGTGCAGCAGGCGAGCAGCGGTTGTGGGGGGAACGCGGCGAGTTGACTCGGCCCGCGCATTAGTTAGTGGAATTATCTGGATCAGGCCTGCAACAGCTATGGGCGCGCACCGCTCACCGGCAGGATTAGATAATGCTATTATCAGCATGATTGTGGCATTAGAAGGGAGCATTAGCACGGATAATTCCACGGCTTTCGGCAAGCCAGAAGAATCGCCATAAAATCATTCCATTATACCAAAAAGAGATGAGAGCCAGATATAGCAGGGGGGCTTTGGATGGCGCGAAGGGGGGAAATCCAACTCGGTGGCAAATCTTCGAATTATGAGTCACCGCGGAACCGTGTCTTCTTTGGGTAAACAGGTATTTAACGAGGGATGATGCTATGAGCGTCTTTCATCACCACGGTTAAATAAATAAATAAACAAACACCCCCCGATTCTCGGCTATAAATTACAGCTAAATCACCAGCTTTGTCTTTTTCTTGTTATTCTTTCTTGCATTATTATTCACGACACAACTGAGCCTGAGCCCGTCGTGTCAGAGTTGGGAATTGTTTCGCGGGGCTCACGCATAGATCAGCTGCTGCTGGCGGGGAGATATGAGCCGCATGTTTCTCTATAGGTGTTTACCGCTTGATGTATAGGGTCACACGCGAACCAAACTGCTCCGCCGGGCGCCCCGCGGCGTGGGGGCACCCCGCCGTTAGCGGCAGAGAACGTGGCTGGGATGGTGATAGATGAGTGCAAACGAGAGAGAACAGAGGGAGGAGGGGGGGGAGGAGAGATGGACCCATTCTTCTTGAAGGTTTCACCAGATTCACCATTCAGCCACCAAACACCACCACCTTTTCCTTTTTTTTTTTCAAAATTACAAAACGATTATGTGGCTGTATTGTCACTGTCAGGCAGAAACCTTGTATCTCCAAGTTTCAAATGTGTATGTTTTCTTGCAAATTAAGCCCTGCTTCATCATACAAGACTGTCGCACAAAAGTAGTGAAAACAGCAGATCTACAAGCACACAACGCCTCGCACCACGCATGCAGATCGGCTGTTTTCATTATCTTAAATCGTTTTAAAATCATGAATACAAAACGAACGGTTTCCACCCGACAACGATGTATGTTGTTGTATTTGTAAATTAAAGCCCTACTTCATCAAAAGTTGTGAAAATAGCAGATATACAAGCTCTCGGTGCGGCGCTGTGAGCTTGTATATCTGCTATTTTTCAATAGTTAACCCTCTAAGGCCCACGGTTGTAATATTACAACGTTTGTATTTTATCCAAAAAAAGGTTTAAATCATTTTATTTTAGCTCCCCCTACCACCTAAACACCACCATTGGATTCTATTGTTTAGTATTACAATGCCATTGGCCACAATATTTGCATATAAATACCCCCCACATGGGCTGACATTCACACCCACCACACCCGCTGAAATTCCAGAGTTTTGACGAACAACATCTCACTTTTTCATGGAAGCTATACCTCACAAAAACATAAGTAAAATGCCTGTACTATTTTTTTGGTGATCATTAGAATGTCTAGAACATGTACATATGTTATTATTGTGAAAAATATCCCCCATATGTAAATTAGAGCATGATTTATGATTTTTGATTTATGGCTATAAAATCTTACAAAAACATTTTTTTGAAAAAAACATTACATTTTCCTCTTAATAGGACTCCTACAACACCATCTGATTTTTTTCAATTTTTTATTTCAAGTATTTCTTAATGCGGGCCTTAGAGGGTTTTAAAGCACCCAGGGCCCAGAATTTGGTGCGACTCCCCTGCTGACACATGGCTCTCTGTTCTGCACACCGAATAAAATCTAGGGTTTATCGAAGTGGGCCAAACGAAGATTAGATCGACACGTTCCATCATTTTACAAAGAGCGAGCATGATGAGACAATACTAGTTCTGCGAGCGCAGTGTTTGTCCACTTGTTTCTTACTACAAGCTTGGCCACCCAAAAGGCGACCGAGCGTCTAGTCGGCGACCTGGCCAACTCGGGAACAATGTAAATAGAGAATGAATGCCCCGCCCTTTAATGCAAACCCCATTATACCTGTTGTCATAGGATCTGTTTTGACCATCTGTTTGCCTGTGTCCATTTATGCCCATATATGGAGATATCTGTCTGTCTACGTCCATTTTTTATGCCCATATATGGAGATCTCTGTAGGACCCGTTTTGACCATCTGTTTGCCTGTGTCCATTTATGCTCATATATGGAAATATCTGTATCTGTCTGTCTGCATCCATTTATGCCCATATATGGAGATATCTGTCTTACTACGTCCTTTTTATGCCCATATATGGAGATCTCTGTAGGACCCTAATACAACATGGAAAAGCAGCGGCTCCCCATTACATGTGATACGTTATGCTCAGGTGTTTATTTGCTTCATGTCCTCAAAGACTACATTTGTTTTGTTTCTCTTCTTGCTCCTCAGGTGTGAGCCATTAACAATGAAGTGTTGACACCCAACAGGTACGTGTCCAGAGACATAGATAG
>NC_137831.1:8417152-8459652 GCF_963921795.1 Nannobrachium achirus | reverse complement strand
CCTAACTCGCCAAGGCCCTGCTTGGCTTTACTAATTATCATACGTTTTATGCCCATATATGGAGATCCCTGTCCCAATGATGTCATCAATATTAAGGACGTATCTGGGAATGCCCATACTTGGTAATGCCCATATTGGGCATGTTTTGACATAACATTGTAGATTATCATGCAGGGGTCTCCATATATGGGTAACTGGTCCGATATACATCACTGGCCAGATGGCCAAGAATTGGTGTGACCCCGTCCTTTAGGGCAAGATCGCATGTCACCCTGAGGTGTCTTACTAGTATTAACCCTACCAGTGCCAGCCCCTAGATGGCGCCAAAGAATGCCAGGCTTTCTCCCATAGGCGAGCGCATTAGCATCCAGGGACTCACGTTGCAGTGACGCGCGTGCTCACGTTCGTGCACGTTATGGAAAGGTCCCGGATGATAATGCTAACAGAATAGCTATTCCCATTTTGTCATTTTAAAGATCATTTTTCGGCGATTTCGCTGTAAATAAACCTCGCGCCACATCCCTAAAAACACAATCCAGAGATATGGGCCTCCAAAGATGTGGTTTTTCATTGGATTCGGCGGCGATTCGCGGCTACGTTCGCGGCTCACGGCCGGCATGGCTTCCCCAGGATTTGGACCACTGGATTTTAAATTTAGGCTCAGGCTTCAGAAGGCCTCGGATCATTTTATTCATTTCATTAAAAATCCCGAACATGTTCGGGATAGGCACACTGGACTACGTTCCGGAAGCGGCGCTGAACATTCGGTGAAACATTGGGGGTCTCAAAAATGTATTTTAAACCATTTTTAATGGAATATATCGTCGGACCATGTAAAATGGCTAGCTGGCTAGCGTAGGACGAGCCAGGACCACCCACGACTCTACAAGCAGCTCAGGGTAAGTCAATTAATAAAAAAAAAATTGTTTTGGATTGAACATATCCCGAACATGTTCGGGATAGGCACAGAATGAGTTAAAACACATTATCTGCCTTAGGAGATCTACATTTTTTTCTTTTTTGGTAGTTCAGTGCCAGGTATTTCAGGTGTTTTTAACTGCATGCCGTGCGTGGTCTCTGATTGCTTGTGGTGATTTCTACCACTTTTTGTGGTCACATGTTCAGATACTGGATTCTGATTGGCTTAAAACAGTGGTAAATCAGTCAACAACCTTGAGTTGGCTCATGGACCCCGCCCACTGTTGTGTTGCAGTTGTAACATTTCCAAGATCCTGCAAGTTACAACTGTGTTTTCTTTCATTTATATGGTAGAAGTGGTAGAAAAGCAATTTACCGTTCGAGGGTCGTGGGTTGTTGGCTGATTTACCACTGTCGGTCGGGCAGGGGCCATTTTCCCCTCTCGAAACCTAGGGGCCGAGCTAGAGCGCATTTCTTCTTCTTCTTCTTCTGGGTTATTTAGTCTCCTAGCAAACTTTAACAGACGAGCTTTGATCGAACGGCAGACAACGGCGATCTTAATACGCTGATTAAAAAAGAACGCTATGACGGAGATCTCCTTCTTAGGCAGAACTTATTTACCAAAATCATAAACCCCTGGCAGTAAAATGTATAATAATAGACGTGTTGTGATCAGCCGTTGCGATCTGCATTACCCCCCACACTGCTTTTGTGTGACACTCATCAGTTATATAAATAAAAAAAGAAACATAAAAAGTTGGAAAAACAGAGATACAAGGTTTCTGTCGGACCGCGACGATATGTGATGTGTGTGTGTGTGTGCGCGCGTGCGTGCGCGATTGGGTACCCATGAATCTGTCTGTGTAAGGCAGAGCTTTTGTATGTTATCTATCAAGTGTGTATACTGTATGGTCGTTGTTGGATGAAAAACCATGTATCTCCAAAACCGTCCATTTTGTATTTATCATTATATAAACGATTTAAACTAGTGAAAAGAGCAGATCTACAAGCACAGAGGCGTTGTGTGCTCGTAGATCTGCTATTTTCACAAGTTTTGTGCGACGCCTTGTATGATGAAGCAGGGCTTTACTTTACGAGAAAAAAAAGTACACATGATACAAGGTTTCTGCCCGACATTGACGATATGTGTGTGTGTGTGTGTGTGTGTGTGTGTGTGTGTGTGTGTGTGTGTGTGTGTGTGTGCGTGCGTGCGTGCGTGCGTGCGTGCATGTAAGCTTACAGGCTCACAAAGAGATAATAGACGCCAACATGCGACGAATAACCATATCAAACAGTGGCTACCGTTGTACATGTACCCCACACACACACACACACACACACAGACAGACACACACACACACACACACACACACTCACACGTCCACGTGACGACCAATGCGACGTCCACACACATTTATGCACGTGTATGTATGTATGTACAGTACAATACATGCGCGCTCGACCGCACACGTGTTTAAAACATAATGATGCGTGTATGTCAACTGTAAAGCGTACAATTGATACGTGCACATTGCACAACACATATATCACCTGGAACCAATGTAGTGTACACACACACGCACACACAGAGAGCGCGCGCACGCACGCGTAATTGACACGTAACTGGTGCAGTCTACGCTGACGCATTAATCATACACAAATGCAGACGCATTTGCAGAAGGGAGACATGATGACACAAACACATGCACGCGCGCGCACACACACACACACACACAGGGCGCAGCAGCAGCTTGTGTTGGCTGTAAACATGCGTGCGGTCAGCGAGGCGGTTGACTGTGTGTGCGTGTGCGTGCGTGCGTGCGCCAAGCCGGCTAGCCAATCAAACCCTGGGTCTCCTGTCCCTGCCCTTGCATTGATCCCCATTAAAATGCTTAGCAGATGCTTGGCTGGAGAGACAACTGCTTCCACTGCTCTCTTGTTTTCATTTGTATGCTTCTTAGCGCAGACCAACAGTCTGGAATAGCCATCCTGCCAAACGGGATGCAGGCCCAATTTGTCCCGTACAGTAGCGTCCATTCAGCCGTGGAACAGTATGTCTGGGATTATCTGGACGCTCCTCGCAACGCACCGTCCAAATGCACTGCTCTCTGGACACAGTTCATCTCCAATAAGGGGTAAATAGAAACAACTCCATGAACTGGTGCTTTTCATGCAAAGACAATTATGGGCCAGGCAGGACTACCCCCATTCTTATGGAAATAATTAATAACATGAACGCTAGCACTATATACGAACTGGAACGCATCATGTTGCAAATGTGTTGTGAGCTTTTGGTGAATAGATTTGGTGTAGAGGGAAAAAACAGTGATACTTCACTGTGACTGACTATGATGGCCTCCACTTATTTTCTCACTTTAGGTGGATAGCTTTACACCTAAAATCTGGGGTGATAGGCTCTTCACCCTGGACTCTGATAGAGGCTTTAGTCTAAGCAGGTTATATAGGGTTTAAGTGGTGCTTGTAGATCAGCTATTTTTGGTGAAGAGATTTGGTATAAAGGGAAAACAGTGTACTCATGTGAGCTAAGTGTACAGGTTTAATGGGTCCTGAATGCTCAGGCTCCTTATCTATGATCTATGATCTGACGGAACTATAGTTGTACTGACTCTGACCTCTAAGACCTTCCAGGGAGGGTGCTCATGTGCATCTGGCTGTGACACCCTTCTAGTTTATTTTCCTTTCAAGTTGTTTTTTCGCACTGACTTTTTTGGACACTGCACTATTAGGTTGTGTTAGTAGTTTTTTTTATTATTATTATTTTGCTTGTGTTTGACATGACAGTGAGATACTTGTTGCACTAACTAGCATTGACTGCTATGGTCACTTTTGATTTGGACACTGTACTATTTTGATAATTGTGCTTAAGGACACTTTATGTATATATATATTTATATATTATTTGTTCTGTCTCTTGATGTACCTTGCTCTTTACTGTACTCTGTTCTTGTTTTTCTTTTATCTTTTTCTTACTTCTCTGTAACTTTATACTGCTGTGCTGCCTCTGGGCAACTGATTTTCCCCCTTGGGATAATAAAGGTATCTATCTATCTATCTATCTATCTATCTATCTATCTATCTATCTTTCCCCCTCCTTGTGAGCCTGGTCCATGCCTGAGATGCTCCAGCAGGGCCCTACTAATGACTCCACAGTCTGGGGTGGCTAAAACTTGCTGTTTCTTTTTTTCATTTTTTCTTTATGTTTTTTTATTGCTTTGTCTTGTTTACTATAAATCACTTTTTAGCATATTTTTTTAAACATGCTAGATAAACAAAATATATCATTACACAAAGTGTTCCCACCTTACACTCGTTTCATATTCTGACCCTGCTGGCTCCAACGTTCTCATTCAGACTGGCACCCAAAGTCAAGGACAAGTTGGTACAGAGCTACGTGCCCCCTGCCCTCCCTACCCCACCCTCCAAGCAGTCCTCTTGGCTCCAACGCCCGGTGGGGAACTACGGATGCGGTGGATGCAACCACTGCACAAATATTGTCAAAACAAACAGTCGTGTGGTTGTTTTCAGTCAGAGAACCTTAACCTACTGTGGGTCAGAAGATTTGCAGCTTGCAATACATTCACTGTGATACACATATCACTGATATACAGTCAATGTGCCTTCACTAAATGTTTTCACATGGATTAAAAAGTTTTGAAATATATTTTAGTCAGGAACATTCACTACAAGTCGATTTAACCTTTTATTGCATAAATGGAATACAGTTTATCTTGGCGTTTAAAGGGCTCCGTGTTAGGAGATGTTCCCTGAATTTTGTGCAAGCTTTTCTGAGCATGCTAAGCAAAATCAGGGAACGCTAAGCAATGCCCAGGGTTGTTAGGGTTACTTTTAAAAAGGAATCCCCTACAGTTACAAGTTACTTGCAAAGAAAATGTAGTCAGTAACGTAATCTGATTATCACAATTTAAAAAGTAACTACTAGTTACTTTCAGTTACTTTTGGATTACTGTTTAGCAAAACTCTCGAATTAAATAAAACAAGTTTTACCGTTGATAACTAGACAAGAATATTGAGCCAATGAAATTAGGAAAAGGACAACAGAATCTTACTTAAGCGAAGTGTCAGTACTTTACGCTGATTCGACTTGATTATTTTATTGTTTGGCGCTATAACTTATTTGTAAAATTGATGAGGGCAAGGGGAGAATGTAATCCAGCATGTAACCCCCATCATTCAGATCCGTTACTGTAATCCAGATTACACATTTTAAAATGTAACCTGAGACTTTACAAGTTACCTGTTTTTTGTAATCTGATTACGTAATCCCGTTACATGTAATCCGTTACTTAACAACCCTGGCAATACCCCCCATAGAGAGACAATAGCAGAACAATAGCAATACATTGACATGACATTTAGACAAGTCACAGAATTTGAGCTTCACAATACATGACATTAACTTAATCAGACAGTCAACTTAATCAGACAATCAGGAGTATTGAGCTTAGCCAGACTGATCGTGCAAGGTGGAGGCTGGGGTGGAGGAGGCGGCAGCAAGCAGCGAATGGTTCTAAAGCTTCAGAACCAAGCATAGGCAGAGAAAAAGAGCCGTATTTAAAGGAGCCTTCTTACTGAGTGAGCGCTTTGATTGGAGTATGACAGTGTGACGTAATGACCAGTTGATATGAGCGAGAGGAATGGAAACAGAGCTGACTGACATCTGACTACAGCTGGGCGGCAACTAGACTCTCATGTCCTGCATAAACTAACGCTGACGCTTCATTTATAATGGAAGTCTAAGGGTTTCTGATCGTGCTGAAACGCTGCCCAAATTTGTCATACTACGTACGTACTGTATGTCGTAGACGACTGCCATCATAGTTGTCTGATGTCACAGGATGGCCACATCAAGTCCAAGATCCACAATGGAGCTACGTTGTTTTCATCAGTGTTACAAAAATTAAGTAAAAGTATCAATACTGCAATGTAGCACCAAAAGTAAAAGTACAAAATTGAAATTGAAATGGCACATCTGTACCATTATGTGTACCAGTCAGCAAGCATTTTTAAACTTGGATAAGTAATGCAATGCATGCACGGCATGCATCAATAAAGACTTTAAATATTTTCAACTTGATTTCAATACGATGTGAATTAGGGGTTAGCACTCTCACAGAATGCAAATACAAAGGAAACATTTCATTTCCTATATTGGTCTGACCCATCCCAAAGAGCACCTGACTCTTGTTTTGCATGTTTTTTGGTCTATAATGTGTACAGCTATTATAGTATGTTGAGTTAGTATATTGTCCAATCTAGGAACCAATGTGTCAAAAAATGTTTATTGACAGTTGGATTAACTTTGTTCGTTCTCTCTCTGTCTCTCCCTATGTCACACGCACACACACACACACACACACACACACACACACACACACACACACACACACACACACACACACACACACACACACACACACACACACACACACACACACAGGCAGAACTATAAACATCTCATTTGTGACATAATCCTGTAAGCAGCGTGTGTCTGGAGCATGTGGGCATAGTGCAGCAGGCACTGGACTGCCTAGTGTTGTTATGCCAGCCTGTCAAAGAAAGAAGCTATTGTGTGTGTGTACGTGCGCGCGCGCGTGTGTGTGTGTGAGGGTTCTGGCGCTCGCGTATACAGCACCCCGCACATCATTGTGTGCTTGCGCGCACACAGCTTTGTGTGCGTGCATGCGTGCACGTTCCGTGTGCATGCACGGGCGCGTAACTGGACCTGCCGTCTTCCTGTTACTGTGTCCGTGTGTGGCGCTCGGCCCCCGAGTACAGGCGGGCGTACACTAGCGGGCTTTGTCTGTCTGGGGTGGGGCGGGTGGGGTGGAGGGGCGGGGGGGACGGGGGGAGGGGACGGGGACGACGGCGCTCTGCTGACGTACACGCCAAAGGAAGGAGCCCTCCGCGCACTCAGACACCGGCCTGTGAAAGAGGGCCTCTGTTTTCTATGCGGCCCTGCCAATCACTCCTCCCAGCCTTGTCGGAGGGGTAGGAGAGGATGTTCGGGGGGCTCTCTCTGAGCCGCTCAGGCGCGAAACAAATCGTCGCTGTCGCGGCAGTAACCTCGTATCTCCCGAGTTTCAGATGTGTATGTTTTTTCGTTAAGTAAAAGCCCTGCTTCATCATCATACAAGATGTTGCACAAAACTAGTGAAAATAGCAGATCTGCAAGCACACAACGCCTCACGTGCGAGGCGTTGTGTGCTTGTAGATCGGCTATTTTCACTATTTTAAATCATTTCTAAAAATGATAAATACAAAACGAACGGTTTTGGACATACAAGGTTTCCATCCGACGATGACGACGGAATGCACATACTCTGGTGTTTGTATCCGCGACTCATGTCGTCTTGACGACAAGGCGAGGTCTTCGCGAGAGGAACGACAAGGGGTGAAAACGCAGGGAGATATTCGTCGGGTGTAGTAAAAAAAAAACATCCTCCAACCCCACCTCTCCCCACGACGAGCCCGACCTGCACCTCCCCCCGGCGTCAGACAGAGAGCGACGGATATACCACTTCACGAAACGCTGTTGCTCGTTAGCTTCTGAACCGCACTCCGCTACAGCGTGTCACGCCTCAACGTGGGCTACAAGCCTCGGAGACCGTAGCGTATCCCGTCAACAAATTCAACGGCGATGATAACTTTAACCGAAAGAACCCTAGCATCCGTATTCTGAGCATGTCAGCGTAGGTGAAAATTTGACAATGAAATAGCATTTTGTGAAAACATCCACGATATATATAAGATTACAATGTGATGCGTTACTGTATGAGCTTGTACAGTACAGTATTTGCTATTCTCAGATAAAAAGTGTACTAAAGGGGGGGGGGGGGGGGGGGGAGTATAGACCCCTGGGGGACAATAAAATGAAAGAGTACAAAGTGAAAGACAAGTTATATAAATGTGTCCACTGCGCTTATGACGAGTTGTCAATATGCTGTAATCACTATAAAATGATTAAAGTACAGTATGATCGCCGATCCACCATTATTTTTTTCTCTATAGAGCTGCACTATCCACAGAAACCCGATACGGATGTTCCCAGACCGGAAACAGGGGGCGGGACAACCAACCCCCTGTATCCTGTCTCCGAACGCCATTCACTTCCTCGTTACGCAACACATACACGAGGCATGCACACACTTTCGCTGTGCACTATGGAGAGCTGTTGTGTTTTGTTGCTTACCACGGCAGGATCGTAGAGCGAACGCGATCCGTGAACCGCTGTGCACGATGCGCACGCACGCGCCAACGTTAAAGATAAACAAAATGCTGGCAGTTTGTCTCAAAAGAAGGGGGGTCAAAATCGCAGTCAATGAGTTTACACTGACCTCCTATGCCCGATTTTTGGAGATTAAATCTTTCATCTGAGTTTCAGCAACGACTAAGGGTTTTTAGATTGTTTGGAAGTCTTATCCATTGGTTTAGGTAAAGATGGGGGAGACTCAGACAGTTGGGAAGATTGGGAGGATCAGACAGACTTTCTGTTATACAACACTCAGCAACATTACTATATTTCAGCACTGTATATTAAAGAAAGGAAAAACATCCAATGCAGACAATTGGGTTTCTTTAGCTCATGTACAAACAGATGAACACACACACACCTGCCCGTGCACTCGCATGCACTGTGCTCACACACACACCTACACGCTGCATTCTGTCGAGCCTGGCAGGGTGTTCTCCTCCTATAACCATCATGGAGACAGGACGCTGTGACAGCGCTCTGTTTAGTGGGCAGGACAACTCTCCAAACAGCTCCTGTAGCGCACGGCGTTACCGGGGAGTTACAGCAGAGATGGGAGACAGGGGTGTAGAACCAAATTCTGGGCCCTGGGTACAAAGATTCATTGCGGGCCACTGTGCTTTGACTCTTGAAAAACAGCAGATATACAAGCTCACAGCGCGGCACCGAGTGCCGCGCTGCGAGCTTGTATATCTGCTATTTTTTGAAAAATGTTGAAAATTTGTGCAAGTCTTTGAATATTCAAATCCTTCTAAGGTTTTTTTGAAAACCCTATTGTTTCTATGTCAGTGGTGCTCTAAATCTTTCATGTCAAGGACCCCCAAAATGATATGTATTTGGCCACGGACCCCCATCTCAAAATATTTAGTTCCAGGGACCCCCCCAAAAGCTACATTTGAGTTACAAAATGTTTGCTTAAAAAATACATATATTCAAAGATTTGCACACATTTTCACGACTTTTCAAAAATAGCAGATCTACATAGAAGCTCGCAGCGCGGCGCTCGGTGCCGCGCTGTGAGCTTGTACATCTGCTATTTTTCAACGGCTAAAGTATAGAATAATTTAGCCCCACCCCCACACCTTGGGCCCTAGTAACTCAGTCCCACTTCCCCCCCCCCCCACTTGTTGTGACGCCCCTGGGGACAGGAGCTGAATTTGCGACGTCATGTGGGCGATTAGGCACCTAGTCTATCTCCAACTCTCCCTCCCCCTCCCTCCCCCTTCGCCTCGCTGTTCTCTGCTCTGCGTCCTATCCATCATCCCCTTCGTCACTCCACACACGCACACACACACACACACACACACACACACACACACACACACACACACACGCACGCACGCACACACACACACGCACGCACACACACACACACACGCGCACACGCAACACACACACACACACACACACACACACACGCGCACACGCAACACACTTCTCCGTCTCACGTCAGGGAAGCATCATTCCGTACCGTGTCACCTGTTCTGTCCCAAGCAGCATGAAAAACGACCCTTGCGCCGGCGCCCAAAACGATCGCCCCAAAACGAGAGCGGAGGGAAAATAAAAGGCGTGGGGGAGGGGGAGGGGGCTGGGGGGGGTGCTGTGGGTGGGGGCAGTAAGGTGGTGGAAAAGGTGGTGGTGGTGGGAGGAGGAAGTTGGGGAGGGGGGGGGGGGCGTCAGTAGAAACGACGGCGTGCAGTGGGAAAGGTGAAATTGGAGGAAACTCTCCCCAGATTAGGTGCGGGTTAATCCATGTAGGCCTGCTTTAACTATTGAAAAATAGCAGATATACAAGCTCACAGCGCGGCACCGAGTGCCGCGCTGCGAGCTTGTAGATCTGCTATTTTAGAAAAATCATGACAATTTGTGCAAATATCAAATTTTTAAAGTGAACATTTGTAACTCAAATATTTGCTTCTGGAGGGTCCCTGATACAAAATATTTTGAGACGGGGGTTGGCAGCCAAATACATATAATTCTAGGGGTCCTTGACATGAAAGAGTTTGAGAACCACTGACGTAGAAACATGTGTTTTAAAAAAAAAAAAAAACTTAGACGGATTTAGAAGACACTTATAGAATCGGGTCAAAATCGGATCAAAATTCAAAAAATTCATTTTTCAAAAATAGCAGATCAACAAGCTCGAGTGCCGCGTTGCGAGCTTGTAGATCTGCTATTTTGTGTACCCGGTCTAAACTGGTTAAGAGAATATTGATCTGTGTGCCGAGGACTGTTGATCTCTCTTAGCGGCACAAGACAAATGGCAGCTAACAGAAAATCGAGCGCTAGCCTTCTCTCCAAGGACAGACTCGTACATGCTCGCTCTCTCGCTCTCTCTCTGTTTAAGCTCTCTCTCTCTCTCTCTCTCTCTCTCTCGCTCTCTGCCGCTTTTGCTGTCTTTTTTCCCTCACTCTCTCTGTCCTTCTGCTCTTTTATCCCTGCCTTTTATTTTTCCAGCCAACTCAAGCCATCAGCAAAAACAATTTCAGAATTTTATGCGCGCAAGTTATACGTTTTGTGACATCGTCGATATGAATCGTGTGTGTGCAATTCCACAGATGTGGCGTTTTGTCCGGCTAAAATCAGATACCGTACTTCCTCTGCAATCAAGCTATAGCACCTTCAACCGCACCTGAAGTTGTCTATAGTCCTACAGCACAGGGGTCTTCAACGTTTTCAGGCCAAGGACCCCTTAGTTGAGAGAGAGATGAAGCAGGGACCCCCCACAACCTTTCATAAATTCCATATAGTTTCATAGTTTGACAGCACAATCATCAGTGTATTTTGGATTCATGTCAATTTGTGTTTTCGGATATTTAGCCACTTGAACCGTCAATACCTAATAAACTTTACCTTTTACTCTGTACTTAGTCTGCACTTTTTCCCCTCTACACCAAACCACAAAAATAGCCAATCTACAAGCTCACAACGGCGTAGTGAGCTTTCAGATCGGCTATTTTTTGGCTAAAGTTCTCAGAATAAGGACACTAGGGTTCAAGTGGTTAATATAAAAATCACACCCGTGTGAACTGAGCGGTGGTTCCCCCCCCCCCCCTCCCCTCCCCCCCCCCCTGTGTGTGTGTGTGTGTGTGTGTGTGTGTGTGTGTGTGTGTGTGTGTGTGTGTGTGTGTGTGTGTGTGTGTGTGTGGCCTGGCCTGAACAACAGCGCCCCTCCCTTAACATGTGTGGTCAGAAAAGGTACTACACCACAGGCTTGAGGCTACATACAGACCCACATACAAACAAACAAACATACCTACACACACGGCCACGCTATGGAGACGGTGTGACCACCGCTCAAAAAAGGTTTCTATCACAGAAATATTTGGAGGACCCCCTGTAGTAACTAGGGGAGCCGGACCCCCTGTTGAAGACCTTTGCTATAGTGAGCATCGTTGCACCGAATGACACATGCACGCACGCACACAACACAAAGCGCACCTCAATAATGTGTATAGACACAACACAACACAACACAACACACAAACACACACGCACGTGCGCGCTTCCCAAGGTTGGCTTGATAATTAAGACTTTTAGAGAGCCTTGGCCCCGCACCCAGAGAGCGTTTGATGGCTGGGGGTGAACCCTGGGCTGAGGCTGAGCTCCATCCATCCCTGCTCCACTTCAAACAGCCCCCAGCTATAAGGCCTGGAGCCCTGGGGACCCCCCCAGCCCTGGGGACCACCCCCCAGTCTACTGCTGCAATGCCTGCCTGCATGGATGGGTGGGTGGGTGGGTGGGTGGATGGATGGAAGTGGTGGGAAAAGTATAATCACATTTTTTACTTAAGTAAAAGTATCAATACTGCAATGTAGAAATACTCAGCTACAAGTAAACGTCCAGAATTCAAAATGTACTTGATTAAAGTACAAAAGTATTGGCATCAAAGTGTACTTAAAGTACTAAAAGTAGGGAAAAAAACGTTTGACAATAGCAGATCTACGATCGACTATTACTTTACACCAGGGGTCTTCAACGTTTTCAGGCCAAGGATGCCTTAGTTGAGAGAGAGATGAAGCAGGGACCCCCCACAACCTATGGGGCTGTTAAGTATGACATCATTTTGTAGGCAGAGGAGAATTTCTGCCCCCAGTTTCCGTGAATCTTTTTACTATTTTTACTATTTACAATTTTTTCTTCTCTTTGTTGTTGAAAGGAAAGTGTTAGAATTATACTTTAGTCGTTATTTTTGTCTCGGATCTGTTGAAATAGCGAGGGACAGAAAATGCTCTGGGGGCAGAGTTCTCCTCTGCCTACAAAATGATGTCACGGCTTAAAAGCCCCATAGATACCATATAGTTTAGTTTCATCGTTTGACAGCACAATCATCAGTGTATTTTGGATTTCATGTCAATTTGTGTTTTCAGATATTTAACCACTTGAACCGTCATCCGTCAATACTTAATAAACATGAGTCATGACCCATCATTCTGTACTACTACTTAGTCTGCTCTTTTTCCACACTAAACCTCTTTACCGAATTATTTATGGACGCCCGGGCCAGAGAGAGAGAGAGAGAGAGATGGGGGGGATGTTGGTATGTGGGGCTCACACACTGACGGACACACTCATTCCATCACAAGCTCGCTCTCTCTCTCTCTCTCTCTCTCTCTCTCTCTCTCTCTCTCTCTCTCTCTCTTCCAACTCTCTCTCTTCCAGAGTGTGTGAGAGAGAGAGAGAGAGAGAGAGAGAGAGAGAGGTTTTCCTAAGTTGAGCGGACACAGACTGACTGCAGTCTCTCTCTCTCTCTCTCTCTCTCTCTCTCTCTCTCTCTCTCGCCGTGATCAGACGGCGATTCATTTCAATCTGTCAGCCCTTGTTCCCAGGCTCTTCTACGTTTCTCCCTCTCTTTGTCTATCTCCATTTCTTGCACTCTTTGACTCCCCCTCCCTCCCCACTATCCTGCCTGTCTTTCTCCTCTCACTCTGTTCATCTCTCTCTCTCTCTCTCTCTCTCTCTGAGGTTGGGGGTTGGTTTCAGGTGCATGTCTTTCCCACTGTATGTCATAATAGTTTTACCCAATTTATCCCTGGCCCATTCCCTCACATTCACACTCTTCTCCCAGCACCTCTCTGATTCTCTCTCCATCTCTCCCTGGTTCCCTGGTTGTCTGTCTTGGAGGTGTAGAGGTGGTTTGATGTGGTACTGCTGTCTGACGCCTCACCCTCCACCGTGTCGACTTTCATTACAACCCCACCATCTCTGCCCTGTCTGCAGTGATGGGCAGTAGCTAGCTACAAGTAGCTTAGCTACACATCTTAACTACATTTCTAAGTAGCGTAACGGAAACTAGCTACATTTCTCTGGGGATAGCTTGTAGTGTAGTTGAGCTATATTTAATCAAGAGTAACTAGTAATGTAGCTTACTATATTTTCCAAGTTGCTGGGCCATCACGGTCGGGATGAATAAATAGATTAATAGAACAGTCATTACAATAGTGTCCCCAATAGACAGAAGGTTTCCAGTTTCAGACTGTTTTATAATAATAAAAAAAAATGTTGCCATCATTTTTTGCCTGCATGCCCATTTGTTTGGTAGAAAAAAGAAGAACGAAAAAGTTGTGTTGATGTAGCTAGCTATTTTTGTCCTGTAGCTTGTAGTGTAACTTGCTACATTTCTCTGGGGATAGCTTGTAGTGTAGTTGAGCTATATTTAATCAAGAGTAACTAGTAGTGTAGCTCACTATATTTTCCAAGTAGCTTATCCATCACTGCCCTGTCTGTCTGTCTGTCTGTCTGTCTGTCTGTCTGTCTGTCTGTCTGTCTGTCTGTCTGTCTGTCTGTCTGTCTGTCTGTCCGTCCCTCTCTGATTCCGGTGCTTGAGTGTGCAGCTGTGTGCACGTGTGAGCACCACATAATGGGTCTATCTCAGGGGTCTTCAATGTTTTCAGGCCAAGGACCCCTTAGCTGAGAGAGAGATGAAGCAGGGACCCCCACAAACTGTTCATAGATTCCATAGAGTTTCATTGTTTGACAGCACTGTGTGTTGAACCATCATAAACTTGACCTTTCACACTGAACTTAGTCTGCTCTTTTTCCCCTCTGCACCAAACCTCTTTGCAAAAAATAGCCAATCTACAAGCTCACAACGCCTTGCAGTGCGAGGCGTTGGGTGAGCTTGTAGTTCTGCTATTTGTGGGCTCGCCTATAAGGCGAGCACACTTTAGATATTGTCATTATTTATTTATCTATCAGGCAATCAGTAGACGGGAACTTCGGTTCCTTTCTACTCCTACATACTTAGTGAGAAAATGAAAATAAAAACATCAATGTGTTCAGTTTACAGTGGCGAAGTGTGCTATTATTTTTTATAGCAATCGGCCAAATGGTGGCGCTGTAGGAAGCCTTCGAAAGTGCGATCTTTGAACAGGTATAGCTCATGCTGTGTTATACATACAGCCATGAAACCTGTATACACTTATGCGTCTCCTCATGCCGAACAACTTTTACCCTCTAACTTTTGACCTCTGACCTTTAGGTCTCCCACAATTCGGAATAATATGAAAAACAGTAAAAATCTATCTCCTCCTGGGTTTTTTTCGTTACGCGCACGAAACTTTTTTCACATGAACTTTGGACCAATACGGTCAGATTGATCAACCAGATTTTTTTTAAAGTGAAACATAATTTTTTAATAATTCAATTAATATTGCGGTTTTATGCAAATTATTCTTCTGCCTCTAAATCATACATGCAAAGTTACACGTTCATGGCATTTGGCAAAGATGTAGAGGGTTAGTCAAAGTATCACTGAAACCAATTTTATTCCAATCGGCCAAAGGGGGGCGCTATACGAAGCGTCTGAAAATTCAAACTTTAAACGGGCATAAGTCATGACTCGTTTCGTTTGAAGACATGCAACTTGTTACACGCGTGCTTTGACTCAAGCGGAAGACATCTGTGTCGTTGTTAAGTAAGCTCCGCCCTTCAATTATCCGCCATTTTGAGCAGTTTGTAAAACGCGTAAACCTGATTTTATTCTGGAATTTTCGCATCACGTGCACAAAACTTTTTTTACGTGAACTTTGGACCGATATCTAAAGATCTGTCAGATCGGATTTCTTTAACATTGAAACATGCTTTTTTAAATAATTCAAACAATATTGCATTTTTATGCAAATTATTCTTCTGCCTCTAAAACATACATGCAAAGTCACATTTTCATGACAAAATAGTGTAGAGGGTTATTTCAAATATCACTGAAACCAATCTTACCCCAAATGGCCAAAGGGGGGCACTATATAATTTTGAGCAGTTTGTAAAACGCTTAAACCCGTTTTTATTCTAGGATTTTTTTTGCAATTTGCATGAAACATTCTACACGCAATCTAAGGACCTTTATCTAACATGCCTATGAAGTGCAAACAAAAAAAAATATAAAATAATAATAATAAATATAGCTGCAAGCAGCGATAAAGTGGCCAAAGCCAAAAACACCTCAAATCATGAACACAGCCTGGGATGTGCGTGAAATCTTGCAAGCACATTCCCAATAGGTCAAGGAACAGATACCAACCTTCTCACATTGGCCTGTTATAGCGCCACCAGCGGGTCAACTTTTGCACAACACATTTTTGGAACAAAATGGACCAATCTTTGACGTCAGTAACGTCAAAGAGAGCACTGCCTGCGATCTTGACATTTTGTGCTTTTATAGCCATTGTTTTCTGGCTTGAAGCGAGCCCACAATTGTTTCGAAGGAACAATATTTTTCTAGTTTTGTCTAAAGTTCTCAGAATATGGACGTTAGGGTTCAAGTGGTTAATATAAAAAAGGAGAAAAAAAGGTTTCTATCTCACAAAGATTTGGAGGACCCCCTGTAGTAACTCTGAAGACTCCCTGTTGAAGACCCCTGAAGTAGACACACACGCACGCACGTGCGCACGCACACACACACACACACACACACACACACGCGCGCACACAAACAAACACACACACACACACACACACACACACACACACACACACACACACACACACACATATAGCTTTAAATTAAAGGGAGCTAATAGAAGAGAGTCATTCTGTTGGATATGGAACACTACAGATGGCAGAACATTCATCCATAAACGCACGCACGCACATACACAGTCAAACGTGCATTTTCAACACCAAATTCCACCCACACATACAGTAGACACCATTGCACACACACACACACACACACACACACACACACACACACACACACACACACACACACACACACACACACACACACACACACACACCGCACGTCGTTGCCATATAACAGTTACAGTATAGTTGAATGTCTGCTGTTTGAATGCATTAAAACGTGCTGGTGCTCAAACTGCTGGCTGAAAGAAAATACAAATCAATAGTTGTGTGTAAAAACGCTTCGGCAGACACAGTACAGTACGTGTTAATAAGATGCACCAGGCCGCGTGCACTGCCCAATTAGCAGAGCAAAACTCAGGAGAATATTTACAGTAATCAATGTGCACTGTTGTGCAGTCAACATTCTTAATTAATTCTCTTCAGCAATTAGCTTGCTCGATAAAAACAGACAAAAAGAATACCAATAAATGAATAATTAAATAAAAGAGATGGTGCCATAGTTTTGTACTTCTCTTTTATACTGTATGTGTCTATGGAGTTGACATTCTACTCTAATAGACCCCCAGGTGTGGTTATAATATGCAAATATGTCTTCCCTGCGTATTTTTTGGTTACTTCCTGAAAGCCTTGAGTCAAAAGGCCCAATCGAAACATCATGTCGCTTTAATGACATCGTAAAATCATTTTACCGTACAGCAACACTGTGGGTGTGGCTAACTTCAGCTGGGTCACCACCCACATGAAATCCAGATAATGAAGAGTTGGGTGTGGCCACATAAAAAACATGATTAACACTGTCCACTTTTTGAAAAACATTTCCTCCAAGTATAATCAATAATACCTGATGATCATGTTTTAGGGGGGGAAATCATGGCACCCCATCTTTAAATGAAAACACACAAAAAAAGACCATTGTTTGTGACATTAAACGTATTGTCCAACACCAGTATGATTATAGGGATGGGACGATACGCGATATTATCGTTTATCGTGATAAAAAATACTATCGTGGAGATTTAATTTACCGTGATATTGTGCTCCGTCATGCACTGGGGATCAATTCACCTTTTATTTGCCGAGCTGCTTATCCGGCACCACTTAAACCCTCTATAATTGGTAAAAGGAACTTATCATATACGTACTTGATGCAGTCTTTTTGACTGCCACTGTTGATCTGCCATTTCTTGGCAAATGTTCCACCGCAGGATAATGGATTTTGATTATCGCGATAATATCGTAAATCGCGATTTCTTTGGTCACAATAATCGTGATATGAAATTCTCACATCGTCCACATCCCTATATGATTACCCCTCACTCTTAAACAAACAAGTGTGTGTTGTGTTTTAGGGAGAGAGGGGAAAGAGACTATAAGAGAGAGGGGGGTGTGAGAGAAGAGAGAGAGAGAGAGAGAGAGAGAGAGAGAGAAGAGAGAAGAGAGAAGCGTATAAAATAATAAAACTTCACAGTGGTATTCTCTGGGTGCGTATTCACTGGAGGAGGATGGATTTGAGAGATAAAATGGGTCAAACTCACTATTTAGTTTTCGACTGCAGGGACCCGGTCGCCTACCTCCCCTCCCACCATCCATATGGGCTCATGCATATGCATGCCTTCCTGGACAGGTACGCCAAAATGGGAATTTTCTTAGCCTAGATTCGGAGATTCGCCAGTTTATCACGTTTGGCTACCGCAACTGAAAGAAGCGCCCGGCGACAAGGCGGAGCTGTTATTTTTAACGCTTTCCTTCTTTCTACCTTTCTTTCTTTTTATATCTCTCTCTTCTCCGACAAAGGATTTTTTGGCAGAATTTGAAGACGGCGGAAAGCTGCGGAGGGAGGGTGTGCATGCTTTAGTTGGCGTTGGACACTACAAGTCGTTGTCTAAGTCAGTGGTTCTCAACCTGTGGGTTGGGACCCCCAGGGGGGGTCCTCAAATTATTTTGTTGGGGTCCCCAGATGATTAACTCAATGTGCAACATTGTTTTCTCTCTCGACAGTAAACAAACCGACATAAAGTTTAAGTGTATAAAGGGTAAATGCGCATTTCTAAAGTGACAATTTAAGGACTTTGTAATACCTCTAAAATGACAAATTAAACATTGACCAAACTGTCAAATATTAGAGGCAGAAATTGTGAAAATAGCCGATCTACATGCTCACAACGTTGCGAGATGTTGTGAGCATGTAGAGCTGCTATTTTCACAATAGAACAGTGTTATGCAAAATGTAATGCCTCAACTCTTAGTGTCAATGGGGGAGGGGGTCCCCAATATGATTATTTTGGGGGTCGCGGCCTGAAAAGGTTGAGAACCACTGGTCTAAGTACTAGCCGTTTTGGAGACGGGGGGAAAAACCCACGATCAGAATGAATACGATCCACGATGTTGCGAGGCAAAGTAAACCGAATTACAGCGAGATTTCTCTCTTTTTCGAGCCCTGTCAGTCTTCCTCTCTTTTTTATCCATCCCTCATCCTCTTTCTCTCTCTCTTTCTCTCTCTCTCTCTCTCTCTCTCTCTCTCTCTCTTTCTCTCTCTCTCTCTCTCTCCGTCTCTCCAGACTAATGAAACCAAAGCTAGAGGGAATAGTCCAGCTTCTTCCCCCCTCCCAAAGTGAGGCAGGGGCGTCAATTGGGTATGGCAGGGGTATGCAGCTGCCATACCCTGGGTCCAGGGGGGAACATAAAAGTTACTTTTAAATATAAATCCATGAATGTCTCTTTGTCTATCTGTGCTGGTTATTATGTTGTTAAATGACAGTAAAATAACTACAAATGAAATATTTAACAAAATGGTCACTTTAACAAGGTATGATTATATTCTCCACACTTGTATTCTCCCGACTTGAACAACCGTTCCAGGCTGCCATGTACAGCCCAAGAAACCGTAGAAACGGGGGGAAAAATAGAATGTATCATACCTGTTGCTAAGGTATGGCAACATGACTGGTGTCTTGCACGCGCACGAAGCCAGTCATGTTGCCATACCTTAGCTTTTTTCTGAACTGACGCCACTGAAGTGAGGACCTCCAGCTTGTGTTTGGAGCCCCAGCTATTTTCTGCTGGGTGATGTCTTCACACCAGCGGTCAGCCCAGGGGGAACATAGCTGTCCATCACGTGTCGGATGGCTCCCACCAACACTTTTACTACCTTTAACGCATTCAGAACGGCGGGTACACACATTATTGTGTATCATTATTTTATGCTTTAACTATTGAAAAATAGCAGATATACAAGCTCACAGCGCGGCACCGAGTGCCGCGCTGCAAGCTTGTAGATCTGCCATTTTTGAAAAATCTTGAAAATTAGAATTTTTGACCCGATTCTATAAGTGTCTTTTGAATCCTAAGGTTTTTTTTTTTTTTTTTTAAACCTATGTTTCTATATGTCAGCAATCTGGCTCGCCATCGTCAAAGAAAAAGGTCCTTTTCACTTAAATGGAGCTCATTCTCATTCTGTTATTCAGAGACTACTATGTCAGTGGTTCTCAAACCTTTTCACGTGTAGGACCCCCAAAATGATATTTATTTGGCTACGGACCCCCATTCAACATATCTAGTTCCAGGGACCACCCAGAAGCAAAATTTTAGTTACAAACGTTCGCTTTGGAAATACATTATATTCAAAGATTTGCAGACATTTTCACGACTTTTTTTTCAAAAATAGCAGATCTACAAGCTCGCAGCGCGGCACTCGGTGCCGCGCTGTGAGCTTGTATATCTGCTATTTTTCACTGGTTAAAGCATTCAACAATTCTAGGCCTAAATGGATTAAATTAGCCGCTGTCACCGCTAAAGCGCTAACCGCTGCCGCGGCATCACATATCTCCAGATGTCGCACCGCTCCTCCTTTTTTTTTCTCCCCCCCCCCCCTCTTCTTCCAAGGCTGCCGTCATAAATCTTAAAACTCTCCAGAAAGAAAGGAGGGAAGGGAAGGGAATGGAAAAGGAAGGCAAGAAGGAGGAACAGAGGAGAGGCAGGCAGGGATGTCACACGGGGGGGGGAAAGTGGGACTGAGTTACGAGGGCCCAAGGTGGAGGGACCTGGAATTATTTTATACTTTATCTATTGAAAAATAGCAGATCTGCAAGCTCACAGCGCGGCACCGAGTGCCGCGCTGCGAGCTTGTAGATCTGCTATTTTTTGAAAAGTCGTGAAAATGTGTGCAAATCTTTGAATATATGTGTTTTTTTTTTTACATTTTGCTTCTGGGGGGTCCCTGGATATAAACATTTTGAGATGGGAGACCGTGGCCATTTTGGGGGTCCTTCACGTGAAAAGGTTTGAGCACCACTGACATGGAAACATAGGCTTTTCAAAAAACCTTAGAAGGATTTAGAAGACATTAGAATCGGGTCAAAGATATTCAAAGACTTGCACAAATTTGCAAGATTTACAGATCTACAGAGCTTGTATATCTGCTATTTTTGCCAGACCCATGAAATGGGTAGGCCTACATAAGCAAATGTCGGTCTGTCTGTCCGGGTTTTCTATATAAAGGGTATATATGATGATGACATGATGATGACATGCCTACAAAAGGCATGATGTCATAAATGATGATGACAGACAGGGGGTCTGGCACAACCAGGTTGACCTGGTCTAGTTTCAACAGCTAAAGCATTAAATAATGCGTAATATAATGTGTTCCCAAATCTAAATGAGTTGGAACATTCATGGGGGCCGCGGGCCCACAGTGAATCCTTGTACCCAGGGCCCAGCATGTGGCGTGACACCCCTGAACAGAGGAGAGGGATATGGGGGGGATGAGGTTATCCCTGCAAGACCCGAATTAATTTCTACTGGCCATTTTTTTTAATTTTTATCAGATGGTGTTGTAGGAGTCCTAATCACAGGAAAATGTAATGTTAAAAAATTAATAATGTTTTTGTAAGATTTTATAGCCATAAATCATAAATCATGCTCTAATTTGCATTTTGGGGATATTCTTCCACAATAATAACATATGTACATGTTCTAGACATTCTAATGATCACGAAAAAAAATATTACAGGCATTTCACTTATGTTTTTGTGAGGAATAGCTTCAGTTAAAAAAGTGAGATGTTGTTCGTCCAGATGCTGGAATTTCAACTTATCTGGGAGGTGTGAATGTATGTCAGCCTCTGTGGTAGGTATTTATATGCAAATATTGTGGCCAATGGCATTGTAATACGAAACAATAGGATTTAATGGTGATGTTATTAATGTGAAAAAATAACAGGAAAACTAATTATAACATTTTTTTTTTAAATGATTTAAAAAATGTTGCCAAAAAGCAACGCTGGGCCTTGCAGGGTTATAGCCACTCACCTCTTACCATCTGTTGACACAGGCACAATTTGCACACTCTGGCGCGTGCTGTGGATTAGCAGGTTGGGCCTCTCTCCGAACATGGAGTCACATCAAATTTCCCCCCCCCCTTTTTTTTATCCCCGCAGCTTGTGGGGTGAATAAGAGACGAGAGGAGGCTGATATATTATCGACTGGATTTAGCAAAACGGCTCACCAGACGGATTTGGTATCTGTGTTGAGGGAGCTTTGCATTCCAAATCTACATTGTTGTCTGTCATAATATATCTTTAAGCCTCGAATACCTGGAACGATCGAGCCCTAGTCGCGTTAGATTTGAACCACTTTAACTGTTATTTTACTATTGAAAAATAGCAGATCTACAAGCTCGCAGCTGCGAGCTTGTAGATCTGCTATTTTTGAAAAATCTTGAAAATGTGTCCCAAGTCTTTGAATATCTTTGACCCGATCTCTGACCACGACTTCTAAATCCTTCCTCTAAATCAGTGGTTCTCAAACTTTTTCATGTCAAGGACCCCCAAAATTAAATTAATTAATAACCCCCATCTCAAAATAGGTTGTTCCAGGGACCTCCCAGAAGCAAGAGATTTGAGTTACAAAAGTTTGCTTTGAAAATATATATGGAAAAATGTGCACACATTTTCAAAATTTTCACAAAAATAGCAGATATACAAGCTAACGCTGTGAGCTTGTATATCTGCTATTTTTTCAACAGTTAAAGCATTCAATAATTCTAGGCCTAAATGTCTTAAATGCAGAAAAATACTGTGTTTTTTTTGTATACTCTCTCAACTCCCTCGTGCTCACAGACAGTGAACCAAGTGTTCATCGGAACACCTCCACCGGTCATAGGTCATCCCATGCCATAAGACCGTATTATGGAGTTGAAGCTTTTGCTTTGGGGTGTTTTTCTTTCTATAGCAGTCTTTAATGCACAGAACAAAACCTCCTCCTCCTCCACAATGGGCAGCCGTGAGGGTCAACATTACACCATATGTTTCTACCACACCACTGGGAGTGACTGTGGAAAAGAAAAAAGATCGGACAGGCCTTTGTGTTCCGGCGTTGCATTTTATTTAGAAACTAAATGTTTAGAGCAACGGTTCCCTTTGGTATGTCGTCCAGTATTATGCCCTTTTTAGCTTGAATTATGCAACCCTTGACTTTTGCATTCAGCTGATACTTTGACACTCATTAACACTTGTCTCTTCGTCAACTATGGCAAATAGGAAAGTTCTCAGATTTTCTCCAAAAAATAGAACACTATAGTTAAAAATATGATTTTCAGTCTGCTGGAAGGAAAATAGCACTTGATGACTATCGTTTATTGGGAGAGCTTTGGAGAGCATGTTAGCTACATGAACGCTATAGCAGGGGTCTTCAATTGTTTTCAGGCCAAGGACCCCTTAATTGGCTGAGAGAGAGAGGGATGAAGCAGGGACCCCCACTACGAATTGTATAAAGTTGTGTTGCATATTAAAAATGTTCAAAGATTTCTTAAGACAGCTTAGACTAGACTTGTTTGACAGCACTATCATCAGTGTAGGTTGTTGGACTAATGTGTATTTTTAGACATTGAACCACTTGAACCGTCAATACTTAGTCCACTGTTCTTTTCCCTCTACACCAAACCTCTTTGCCAAGAATAGCAGATTTGGAGGACCCCCTGTAGTAACTCTGAGATAAGATAAAATAGACGAGCAAACAGAACGTCAAAACTAGATGATCTACAAGCTCACTGCTTATAACTATTTTGGGCTAAAATATCTGGTGAAGGCAGGGTAAAGTACAGACCCCAGGCTGACCTCAGTCAATGAAGGGTTTAAGTGGTTCATATTTGACCAAGCTTCAATGCCAATACAAATCCTTTTTTTTTTTTTTTTTTTTTTTTCTAAATTTGTTTTGGGGTTTTTATGCCTTTTATTGATAGGACAGTAGACTGACAGGAAATGGGGGGAGAGATGGGGAGTGACACGTGGGAAAGGTCGTCTGGATCGGGAATCCATGTCTACGTGGCAATGCCTGAGTGGTATGTACCTGGACCAGTAGGCCAGCAGATCGCCCCTCCAAAACAAATCTTAACATTCATACATAATCTGTTTTTAAGCCAACATACACCTTAACAGTTAATAAAAAGGAACATCAAGTATGTTTTTCTTTGCAGACTCATTATTGAAAATCATGTCCAGGGCATCCAATTAAAAAAAAAAAAAAAAAAAAAAAAAAGATTCAGGTTAACATTCACCTGGTTAGCATTCACCGGTTTAGGTTTAGGCATAGTTTTACTGAGGTTAGGGTTAGGATTAGGGTTAGGTTTAGGCATAGTAGCATTCACCAGGTTAGCATTCACCAGCGTCGCAGGTTGGAGGAACAATGGAGGAACAATGAGACGTGGGACCAATGCAGTCAACTATACCCCCAATGCCATGGCATGGGCTTCTTCCGGGGACTGCCCATATGGTGAACTAAAACAAGCGCTCTGGTCCCAATCTCACTGGTACGTCAAAAACACTGTAACATATATATGGTAGGACTACAAGCACAACCAGCCCCAGAAAAAAAGAGGATTCTACGCAAACAGTCTTCAATCCCACCTGTAGGGGTCTTTAAGCATGCCCTCAGTGTCCTTAGCAGACTTTATAGTGGTTACTCTCAACTTAGTCCAAACCGTCTGAGAACTGAATATTATTCTGCTCCTGGATATTACAACCCAAGAGCAACAGATTATATTGCTTCTCTCACAACCGCAGACTTCTGAATGCATTCACCAGACCATCACTCGCCTCGGCCATGGAGTGTCACCACATCCTGTATTCTGTGTTTCAAATGAAAGGGCCTCTGGCGCTTCGTAAACGGTCCGGGCCATACACAGGTCATAGCTTTTGACCTCGTCTTGTTAAACAAGTGTTTCTCAACCTTTGGGGTGTGACCCCGAAACTGTCTCATTAGATGTTCTTCTATGGGATGTTATTTGATCGGTTACCATAATACCATTGTCTCTCAGGATAGATTCTGCTGTTAGCACTACTGCCTTAAACACGCAATGTTGTTATTAGTGAATAAAGACAGACACACCCGTGAGGAAGTGGATTCAGAATCATTAAAAAAAACCTTTGACCCCTCACATGGTACTTCACATGGTACTTTTTTTGGGGTATTTTTTTTTTCCTTTATAGTATAGTGTCTAGTGAGTGAATGAGACCCACACTTTCAGCAGCTGTAAAAAAAATTCGCCTAGGGATTTTGCAAATGGAATCATGGATTTTCAGATTTGTTATACCCTCAAGTTTCCAAAAATATAAGGTTTTCATAATCCCCCGAAAATTTGAACGAAATTACACAAGCGACTTGACCATTACCTGCATGGACAGCAATAATATTGCTGTCCATGCATAACATGCCACCATATGGTCTCAGTATGAGAGCAGTGTAGAACCAGTGACCAGTATGAGTTAGTTCCAGATGAACATGCCGTGTGAAAGGATGTAGACACAAGGTCAGGTGAGGTAAGTCAGTAAGTTCATCTTCTCCCTCTTTCCATCTCACTATCTCTCTTTTTATTCATTTAGCTCTCTTTAAACCATTCCTCCATCATCTACATCAGGGGTCTTCAACAGGGGGTCCGGGACCCAGAGGCATAGGGGGTCCTCAGAGTTACCAAGGGGGAACACCAAATCTTTGTGTGATAGGATCATGTTTTTACATGAACCATTTGAACCCTAGCATCCCTATATTCTGAGTGGAACATTAGCCAAAAAATAGCAGATCTACAAGCTTACAACGCCTCGCTCTGCGAGGCGTTGTAAGCTCGTAGATCAGCTATTTTTGGCAGAGAGGTTTGTAGAGGGAAAGAAGAGCAGACTACGTATTTGACATTCAAGTGGAAAGATGTCTGAAAACACACATTACTCCAACATGATGACAGTGCTGTCAAACAAGTAAATCTATGAACATTTTTTTTTATCTACAACACAATTCTATACAATATCTATAGTGGGGGTCCCTGCTTCATATCTCTCAGCTAAGGGGTCCCTGGCCTGAAAACACCCCTGATCTACATCTATGTTCCTTAACTCCACCTGCTTCTCTCACTCTTTCCCTTCTTCCCTCCACCAAGTCGGCCATCTCTCCTTTTCTCTTTCATTCTCTCCTCATCTCCCTCACCCAGTCCATCCATTAGGGGTGTAGCAATACATTTTAACAACGATACGATACACATCACAATACATGGTTGACGATACGATACATGGACGATATTGGTTCATTCATGGCGATATGATATGATTCGATTCAATGATTTGAAATCGATATTAAATATTATATATTATATTAAATCTGTGTGAAACGTGTCAATAGTGCATGTTTTTAAGGGATAAATCTATTATTATGGATACAAATAAGTAAACACTGTGATTCTCTAGCAAATACATGGACATTATATTTCAACACATATGGACAAACCTGCACCTTGACATGAACACAGATTACACACATTTATCAATAGACCAAGAGTAGCTATATGGAATGGAAAAGTAATTAAACCCCTCTTTTTAATTTTCCTTCTTAAAATTGCCAAATACAAGGCACAAATACTTAGTTTCCATACAATCAATTATTTGCACTGCAAAACGATTTGATACCGATTATCTGCATTGTAAAAGATACCAATACGATACAAAGCCAAAAAGGTATATTATGCTTTTGCATATCGATATAGTAGATCATTGCAAATTAAAATCGTTTTTTCGATTCACTTACTATATCGTTACACGCCTACCATCTATCCATCCATCCATCCATCCATCCATCCATTCTCCCTGCCCTTCACTCCCAGCCCCCCCCCCCCCCTTGGCCATCCTTCTCATCCAATTAACAGTAGACCTTCAGTTTGGTGTAATTTAGCGCGTAACGGCAGCGGTTGTGAATGTTATTAGAGTTGTTATCAATCAGTCCATGGGACAGTAAGGAGTCGTCCTTAAGCCGTTTAGGCCTCGAATTATCGAATGCTTTAACTACTGAAAAAAAATAGCAGATATCGAGTGCCGCGCTGCGAGCTTGTAGATCTGCTGCTATTTTTGAAAAATCATGAAGATTTGTGCAAATGTATATATTTTTAAAGCAAACATTTGTAACTCAGATATTTGTTTCTGGGGGGGGGGGGGGGGGGGGGGATACCAATACGATACAAAGCCAAAAAGGTACGATATATGCTTTCGCATATCGATATAGTAGATCATTGCAAATTAAAATCGATTTTCCGATTCAGTTACTATATCGTTACACGCCTACCATCCATCTATCCATCCATCCATCCATCATCCATCCATCCATCCATCCATCCATCCATCCATCCTCCCTGCCCTTCACCCCCCCCCCATGTCCCATTCTCCCTCTTGGCCATCCTTCTCATCCAATTAACAGTAGACCTTCAGTTTGGTGTAATTTAGCGCGGAACGGCAGCGGTTGTGAATGTTATTAGAGTTGTTATCAATCAGTCCATGGGACAGTAAGGAGTCGTCCTTAAGCCCTTTAGGCCTCGATTTACTGAATGCTTTAACTATTGAAAAATAGCAGATATACAAGCTCACATCGCGGCACCGACTGCCGCGCTGCGAGCTTGTAGATCTGCTATTTTTTTTAAATCATGAAGATTTGTGCAATCTTTGAATATACATATTTATAAAGCAAACTTTTGTAACTCAAATATTTGCTTCTGGGGGGGTCCCTGATACAATATTTTGAGATGGGGGTCCATGGCCAAATAATACATATAATTTTGGGGGTCCTTCACGTGAAAAAGTTTGAGCACCGCCGACAAAGAAACATATCTTTTTTTTAAAAACCTTAGAAGGATTCAGAAGACACTTTTTAGAATCGGGTCAAAATATTCAAAGAATTGCACACATTCTCATGATTGATTATACAAAAATAGCAGATATACAAGCTCGCAGCGCGGCACTCGGTGCTGCGCTGTGAGCTTGTATATCTGCTATTTTTCAATAGCTAAAGCATAAAATGATACGCATATAATGCGTGCCCGGTCCAACCGGGTTAATGTCCCTGTCACATAACTCAGCCGGCCCGTATTTACGACCACAGGCCATCCGCCGCGTGACTGGCGTGGGCCGGCCCTCGTATAATAAAATAAATCAAAACATAAGAGTTTTTTTGTGTCTCCTCGCAATTTCCTTTCGGAGGTTCCTCTCCGAATATGAATCCAGATGTTTCCGGACATGCTCAAGATGCTTTTCATCCCCCCTCGTCCACCCACCCCTCTCTCCAAGGGTGTCACTCACAAGGGGGGGAAAAGTGGGACTGAGTTACACTAGGGCCCAAGGTGGAGGGGCCTGGAATTATTTTATACTTTAACTGTTGAAAAATAGCAGATATATAAGCTCGCAGCGTGGCACTCTTGTAGAGCTGCTATTTTTGAAAAGTCGTGAAAATGTGGGCAACTTCTTTGAATATGTGTGTGTTTTTAAGCGAACATTTGTAACAAAAATTTTGCTTCTGGGGGGTCCCTGGAACTAGATATTTTGAGATGGGGGTCCGTGGCCAAATACATATCATTTTGGGGGTCCTTCACATGAAAACGTTTGAGTACCACTGACATGGAAACATAGTTTTTTTTGAAGGATTTGAAATATTCAAAGACAAATTTTCAAGATTTTTCAAAATAGCAGATCTACAAGCTCGTAGATCGCTATTTTTCAATAGTTAAAGCACAAAATGTGAGTGAATCCTTGTACCCAGGGCCCAGAATTTGGTGCGACACCCCTGCTCCTTGCTCTCATTGTCTCCCCACTCTTTCCGTATCTCCCTCTCTCTTCTCTCTCTCTCTCTGCGTCCTTATCTCTCGTTCCTCCGTTCTGTCTTTCTCTCCCTCCTCTCTCTTGGCCGGTGCTCCTCCACTCTGCTCTCAAAATTAATGTATTCTCAGGAAAAAGAAAGAGAGCGGGAGGGAGAGGAAGGGAAGGGCGAGAGAGAGGGGGAGGGAGGGAGGGAGGGGTACGGGTGGCTTATATAAAAAAAAACAGTGAAATGTCCTCCTTGCCCAAGGAAGTAGTCTGTTTTGCATTGATAGAGAGGCAGCGGCAGCCCGCGGCCATCTGACTGAGCCTGCTTCTTCCTCTGCGATATCCCGCTGCTACATCTCTGCTGCCCGCGTGCAACCTCCGAGTAACACAGGAGGGTCAAAGCAATAGCGTTCTAACTCCCACTCTCCCCAGTCTACCCCCACGCCTCCCCCCACACCCCCACTTATTTCCCCGGATTCTCTAATTGGAGGTGCTCGGGTTAAAGAATGTCCCGGTTATCGTGAAGCCAGTTAGAGCTCTAACTTTGGTGATTAAGTTGGCTGCCGACGCGACATCAGACTGCTCAGCGCGCAGCTACGAGACGGCTTACAGGAGAGAGGTCAACAACCTGACACAGGAGAACGACGAAGGTGGTGTTAATTTCGTCGACTAAAACTAAGACGAAAAATGTTAGTCGACTACCTTTTTTCACCGACTGAAAACTAAATAAAAAAACTAGATAAAAACTGAGCTGATGACTAAAACTAAGACTAAATGTACCGACAATTTCATCAACAAATAAAAACTAGAAACAAACTAAGCCCTGATGACTAAAACTATATGACTAAGTGTACAGACAATTTCATCAACAATACAAAATAAAAGCTACTGGGCCTGTGGTTCTGACCAGACAATGTTAGGCTGTACTGGGATAACCAGGTGTTGTCTTGTTGTAGCCGTTGTACTGGGTTGGTTGAACTAGAATCATTGGTTCTAGTACTGTATTCCTTAAAATTGTGTTTTTCATCAAAATGATGACAGAAAATGCTATGTGAAATAATTTTAGATAAGATGGATAATATGTTCTATATTATTTGCTGACAAAAAATGTAGAGGCGTAAAATAATTGTCCTGACTAAAACTAGACTAAAATGTCAACAGTTTTTGTCAACTAAAATGAGACGAACTAAAATGACATTGCCGTGGACTAAGATAAAGACAAAAACGCTTGACTTTTAGTCGACTAAAACTTAAAATCAGGATGAGAGTGACCAAATGTGATAAAAACTAACAAGGGCAATTGAAAATGGATTAAGACAAAAAAAAGCCTTACTAGACACTGGACGAAGGAGCTGATCGGACTACAGGAAGACAGGAAAAAACTCCAGAATGCATATACATCAACAGGTCTGTTGCAGTGACAATCAACAGCGTTGAAGTTCCTCAGCGTCCTCATCAACAAGGACCTCTCCTGGCCATGTGCTGAAAAAGGCACAGCATAATACGCCTCTTGCACCTCAGGTGGCTGAAGAAGTTCAGCATGGAACTAAGATCCTACAAGCCTTCCAAAGGCACCAATGAAGATCTGCATGATGGTGATAACCTGGTACTGTATACGGGAACCGCAGTGCCAGCTGCAAAGCGCTGCAGAGCGTGGTGTGGACATCCCAGAGCATCAGGGGATTAACCTCGCGTCACCAGACTTTCCACCTTGGAGGAAAGCCTGGTATTCGTTCTAAAACTGTGATCCGGTTTAGAAAAAGAAAAGACAAAAACGGTGGTTCCGGTGGTTGACTGACTCCGGTTGTTTGTTTGTTTTTGTTCCCCACCCATGCGAATGAATTAGTTTATTCTCTCTAGTCGCTCTACGAGTTAGAATAAAAGATTAACATACCAAACAATTATTATACCAAAATAAACTAAAAGATTATACCAATTTAAACACATTTTGAACTAGGGGGACCACAGGTGGTTCAGTCAGCCTGATGACAACAACTTGACATAACGTTATTTCCGCTCCAGACCGAATCAGAAACCAGGAAATGGCAATGAATGGAATGGACACACACACACACACAGTATATATTACAGTTTATGTTCAAAACTAAATTGTTATTGCACTGTATTTTTGTGATTATGTTTCTATATTTCAGGGCCATTTTTGGCAGTTTTTCTTGTTGCTGCAATGTCGAGGAACCAAAGCCTCTAAAATGTTATCTCTTATAATGGGACGTAACAATAAAGAACGTTGAATTTCTCACGTTTGAATTTCTCACGTTTGAATTTCTCGAGACCGCAATTCGACAGCGTAATTCCATGCAATATATATAGGTGACCTGCATTTTCAAACGTTTCAGCTGCTGTGTTTACAGAGGTCTGCATGCCACCATTATCTCATTTATGCACATTTTAAACGTCTGACATGATTTATATACAGAGGAATTAATTCAGAGTCAACCCTGACGGTGTTTTTTAACCTACTCAGAACGGGTACACATTGTTGCGTATTATATTATTTTATGCTTTAACTATTGAAAAATAGCAGATATACAAGCTCACAGTGCGGCACCGAGTGCCGCGCTGCGAGCTTGTAGACCTGCTATTTTTGAAAAATCGTGAAAATTAGAATTTTGACCTGATTCTATAAGTGTCTTTTGAATCCTTCTAAGATTTTTTGAAAACCCTATGTTTCTATGTCAGCAATCTGGCCAGCCATCGTCAAAGAAAAGGTCCTTTTCACTTAACTTTAGCTCAGTTAGCCTGTTCTTGAGAGACTACTATGTCAGTGGTTCTCAAACCTTTTCACGTGAAGGACCCCCAAAATGATATGTATATGGCCACGGACCCCCCATCTCAAAATATTTAGTTCCAGGGACCACCCAGAAGCAAAATTTTAGTTACAAATGTTCGCTTTGAAAATACATATATTTAAAAGATTTGCACACATTTTCACGACTTTTTCAAAAATAGCAGATCTACAAGCTTGCAGTGAGCTTGTATATCTGCTATTTTTCAATAGTTAAAGCATTCAATAATCCCAGGCCTAAATGGGTTAATAGATTGTGGACATGAAGACGTGCACACGTGGAATTGGTGTGCGCGACTGGAGAGGCAACAGGCATGGATAGTGTGTTGTGTGTAATTCATCCCTGGCCTGGCCACAGTGAGTGTGGTCCCAGTCATCTCCCCCTGCTTGTATGAAGAGGTTGTCTGTTCCGTGCCTCTGGTCTCTGTTCCGTCGCTGACAAACCGTGCGTGCTTTCTGCCAGTCACTTCCAGTTAACCGCAGCTACAATAAACATCGGACATTTTTTTTTTTTGCCCCTCCTCCCCCCTCCCCTTCCTTCTTCTTCTTCTTCTTCAGCTGTGGGCAGGGGCGTCACAAAGGTGGGACTGAGTTACCAGGGCCCAAGGTGGAGGGAGGGGGCCTTAATTATTTTATGCTTTAGCTATTGAAAAATAGCAGATATACAAGCTCACAGCGCGGCACCGAGTGCCGCGCTGCGAGCTTGTAGATCTGCTATTTTTGAAAAGTCGTGAAAATGTGTGCAAATCTTTGAATATATGTATTTTTTTAAGCGGTTAGTAACTCAAATTTTGCTTCTGGGGGGTCCCTGGAACTAAATATTTTGAGATGGGAGTCCGTGGCCAAATACATATCATTTTGGGGGTCCTTCACATGAGAAAGTTTCTATGTTCTATGTTTCTATATGTCAGCACCACTGACATATAGAAACATTAGTTTTTAAAAAAAACCTTAGAAGGATTTGAAATATTCAAAGACCTCCTATGAAGAACATTCGTGGGGGGCCCGCAGTGAATCCCTCGTACCCGGGGCCCAAGATGTGGTGTGACACCCCTGGCTGCGGGCCTCTAAAGTTGATCCCCACCAGAACCCCCCGGCCAGCTCACTTCCTCCAGGGGGTTTTTGGGACGCCAGGGCCAAAGCCCAAACAAACAGCGCCCGCCGAGCGGCAGCACAGCACGGCAGCTCCAGGGCGAGCCCTCCACCTGCACAGTGTTACACTGGGAGCCTTAAGTCAGTTAGACCGGCTACGCATTATTGTGTATCATTTTTATGCTTTAGCTGTTAAAAAATAGCAGATCTACAAGCTCACAGCGCGGCACCGAGTGCCGCGCTGCGAGCTTGTAGATCTGCTATTTTTGAAAAATCTTGTAAAGTCTTGGAATATTTTGACCAGATTCTATAAGGGCGCTTTTCGACTGGCAAATAACCGGTTATGGTTCTTTCTCCCGCCTATGGGATGAACCAGAGGTGAGCTTAAAAGTTGGTTCGGAACGGGAACCACAAAATCCTTGGTTTCTCTGGTTCATATCTGGTGGGAACGCAAGCCAGTTCGCAAGAACGAACCAAGGTTCCAAGACAGTTGAACGGCACTGGTTCTTGAACCAAGGTTCTTTTGGTGGAAAAGGCCCCAAAGCGTCTTCTGAATACTTCTAAGGTTTTTTGAAAAACCTATGTTTGTATGTCAGCGGTGCTCAAACTTTTTCATGTGAAGGACCCCCAAAATTATATGCATTTGGCCATGGACCTCCATCTCAAAATATTGTATCAGGGACGTCCCCCCCAGAAGCAAATATGTGAGTTACAAATGTTCCCTATAAAATATAGATACCGTATATTCAATGATTTGCACAATCATCATGATTGTATATCTGCTATTTTTCAATAGTTAAAGCATTCAATAATTCTAGGCCTAAATGGGTTAATGGCTCTGCTTTGAGGCGGCCAGGGTTTGTGTTTACCAGCCCGGGTTGCTGCTGCATTTGGCCCAACGAGCAGCCAGCTCTACGGTCCCGGTGCCAAGGAATGCCCCGACTGTGAGGTGATTTGTGAACTATCACTGCAGAGGAGTTTGTTTAACGCCAGGGTCCCCTCCTCCCCCTCCCCCCCTCCTCCCCCCTTTAAATGAATGCTCATAATTCAAACCCCGCTCAGGTCCAATCTGTGATCGGTGCGAACAACTCGCTAGAGATGGGATTCATGGCTCTTTGAAGTGAGCCAGATCTCTGGGATCCGTTCCCTTCAAAGAGCTGTTCAAAAGACTTGTCTCATTTTAGTTACTTTAGTTATTTAGTTACTTTGTAGATTTTGATTATAATTACAAATCAGTTCAACCCTACATACATTTTTCAGCCATATAAACATTTCGGCCATTTGAAAATAGCCGATCTACAAGCTCACAAGCTTGTAGATCTGCTATTTTCAATTTTTTTTTTCTTTTTTTTCCTCTACATTTTATTGATTGGAAAACTTGTGAAATGGGACATTCTGCATAATGAATTCTTCTACTATTGGTACTTTAAAGTTATACTATGTAACTTTTTTTATAAAACATATCTTAAAATTGTCCTAACTATTAAATCGCTAAAGTTTTAGAACCCCCACTCCGTTCATTTCACCCCCAAAAGCCTTTATACATATCTTTATATGTTTTCTACTTAGCCGTGACAGGGGCGGGATTTCGCGGCAAAATGACGTCATCTGCATCATCCGTATACGTTGTGTATACGTTGGCCAATCACATTGCAGATCATACACACATGATACACTACCGGCCAATCACGTCTCTTCAGGAAATAGCTTGCTTCAACAGCTTTGTTTACGCTGGTCTAGAAGTCTAGCCTGTAACTCCCCAACGCCGGTACGCAGAGGGACACGAGACACCTCCACGGATGCGTGGCGAGGCGGGCGAGCCGGCGAGGCGGACGCGGTGGTCTGAAGGCCCGGTCCGCGGCGAAACACGGCCGAAAAAAGCAGACACGACCGCGGTTTGCTATAACGCTACTGACCACTAGTTGAGCAACTTACACAGTATAACTTTAAGTGCATTTTGATACCAATACGTTTGTACTTTTACTCAAGTACATTTTAATTCCAAACTTCTACTTGTAGCAGAGTATTTCTACATTGCAGTATTGATACTGTAAAGAATGTTTGGACTTTTTCCACCACTGTTCATTAGAAAGGAACGGGTCCCTACTGCGAACCGAATCCCATCGTTCATTTCAAAGAGCCGTTCAAAGGACTTCATTCGTGAACGTCCCTACCACAAATTCACAGGAAATATGAATCAATCGACAAGTCCTGGTTGTGTTCCTTAGCGTTGCATTTCATCAATGTGTTAGTGCAGCGTTGCTTTGATGTCTCAGCACTGCAAACAAACCAAACCCAGCTAAAGTCTACGGCTCATCATTCAAGCCTCAACTTTTACACACAGCTTCAGAGTGACTTAACTCTCACGAGAATTTACCACGCGCATAGTTCATTTCCGGAAATCCAGCAGGGCTCTATACTCGGTCCCCTCGCTTTGTCCCACTACAGCAGGCACGTTCACACGTAGACATCAAAGGGGGCTTGAGCCCCTGCACTTTCATCCGTCTGTAAAAAAGTGCCCTCTCTAGACCATGAATGCAGTTTTTACTATGGTGAAAGAAATGCAGATGTCCTCTTGCCATGCCATACCTGAAGGAAGCATTCAAGGGAATTGCCTTGTTCAAACTCTCCTGAACTTGAATGCAGCATCTTATGTTGAAAGAATTGCCCTCTCTGTGTAGAAATCCACACATCTTCAGTATTGACTTTTTTATGCTTAGTTTAGTTGTTATGAAGTACCGAAAATAGCCGACCTCCAAGCTTACAACGGGTCGTGCTGCGACGCGTTGTGAGCTTGGAGGTCTGCAATTTTCAATATTTTCACCACAAGGCCCTTTTAGAAATTTCAGCCCCTGCCTCTCTAACATTCTCTGCACGTCCCTGCACTACAGTACACCAAATCTCGACGTCCCAAAGTGTGAGATTATCAGAATAGGGACGTTAAGTTAACATTGGCGGTTTTGCTGTGTACCAACGCTGTTCTGATCAGTAACAAAGAACTGAGCATTGATTCTACTTACAGCCGTTTACAGCGACCGTTAAACACACAACGTCCAATTACGCTTGTCCTCGTTAACATGACAGGATGTCAAACAAGCACTTCCTGTTTAAGGGCCTCTTATCTTGATTGGCGGGTCTCTGAGGACTGGTCTGGGATCAGTGCTTACCGTCTGGTTCATGTCTGCTAACACCCTGTGGTGGAAAGTAACTAGTACATGTTCTCAAGTAGTGTACTGTTGAAGTACATTTACTATACTTTCAACTTCTACTCCACCACTTCTCCCGGTTGAAGCCTGCACTGAATACCAGGGACGTGCTGGGCCCCTGATTCAGCCCGGGAAAAAGAGTTGTAGAGGCCCTCATTGCGCGTTATAGAGAGAGATCTCTCTCTATAGCGCTGCTGCTACTCAAAGAATTGCCATTTTAGATCATGACAAGTGACAAGCCAGTGGGCCAATTACATGAGTAATATTTTGTCGTCGTCGGGTGGAAACCATGTATGTCCAAAACCGTTTGTTTTGTATTTATCATTTTAAAAATGTTTTAAACTAGTGAAAACAGCCGATCTACAAGCACACCGCCTCGCACCGTGAGGCGTTGTGTGCTTGTAGATCTGCTGTTTTCACTACTTTTGTGCGACGGCCTTGTATGATGAAGCAGGGCTTTGCTTTGCGAAAAAAATTACAAATTTGAAACTTGGAGATACAAGGTTTCTGCCCAACAGTGACGATTTACTTTGTTGGCCGCCCAGCCCCCAAAATGGAACGAAGTTCCATTATAATATTTTTTTATTTTTTTCCCTAATGGCCCAGGCCGGGAATGAACCGGCCGTTCGGGAGTTGTCCCACTTTTCCCAATGGCCAGCACGTCCCTGCTTTCAACTTCTACTCCACCACTTCTCCTGGTTGCGGCCGCACTGAATACAAAACACTGATGCTGACCTTCAAAGCAGCCAAAGGTATGGCACCTCCATACCTCCAAAACCTGATCAACCCCTACAACCCCACCCGTTCACTCAGATCAGCCAACACAGGGATGCTGACAGAACCCTCGCTAAATACCCCAGGACAAAAATCCACTCGTCCTAGACTATTTGCCCTCCTGGCCCCAAAACTGTGGAATAAACTCCCTGTCGCACTTAGAACTACAGACTCACTCCCTAGCTTCCGCCGTGGACTGAAGACTCATCTCTTCAGACTCCACCTAAACCCATAGCACTACTGTAACACTCCCCTTCCCTCAATGACCACACATGAAGCTAGATAGCATTTTTAGGTTTTAGACGTTTTTACTGATTAGGTGTGTGGTCTACTTATGTTATTGTTTTTCTAGATTGATATTCCTATGCATTTGTTATATTGTTGTTAATGTACTGACATGTTATCTTGCTTATTATAGTGATGTGTATTACCTGCTTAAGGGCCATTTATAGTTACGTATGGTTGATTTTGTGTACATTTTTGGGTGAGACCTACGTACGGTAGTTATGTCGACATACATAGTTGCTCTATGCGTTATGTACGTGCCGACGCGCTCTCCGCTCCAATTCTGCTCCCGTTGGGGCTGCACGCCACATGGTGGGGGTCTTCTGCACAGCACACATGTGTTATTAACCGAAGCATTTTTAGACAAAATATGTAGAACCACAGAATGTCTTGACCCGACGACCGACGTGATGTTTTGTAACAGTCTGGAGTCTGGACTGGTTCTGCAGCTGCTGTCTATCGGCAACATTATCGCGGTAAATGCAACTCCGCGAGGGTACAGATTTAACCACCTGGACTGAGTAATAATAATAAAACACAGTGCACTGCACCCATGATCTCGCTTTTGGAGGAGAGGCGACGTGATGTTATAAGTGGTAACAGTCTGGACTGCAGGTTCTGCTGTCTGTCGGAAAAGTTGTTTCGCGGATTCGCGGTAAATGTAAAACTCCGCAAGGGTACAGATTTAACCACATGGATCAGGACCGGGAGTGATTATAACAAAACACACCCGCATATAATTCCCAAGTATATGATGATGAGCCGCTGAGCATAATCAGCTCTTCTTGTGTGCCTCGTCTTGTTGTCATCTGTTGGAGGAGGATAGGCGGTGTGTGTGTGTGTGTGTGTGTGTGTGTGTGTGTGTGTGTGTGTGTGTGTGTGTGTGTGTGTGTGTGTGTGTGTGTGTGTGTCAAGCCGTCCTGTTGCGACGTTCATTTTTTACCGTTTCTTCTGTCATAGAGCAGAGGAAAAGTAATTTTCCTCACTACTGCGCCTATGTTTGACAACGGTGGCCGTGGGTACTTCTTGCTACGGATACATCGTGTACGGATACTGTACGTTGTGTCCGTCCAGTTGGGTGCTGTCCGTAAGGGTCCGTATACGGAGATAAATCATCCGGAGTGTTACGTACTGGGAGTCAAACCGGACGAAACGGAGTAAAGTTCTCTCACCCTCCGTTGCTTGTGTATTCCTGCGGTCCTTATGTACTACTATGCATGGTACTTTATTGTAAGTCGCTTTGGATTAAAAGCATCTGCTAAATGCCTAAACTGTAAACTAAACTGTTCTCAGAGATACATATTGTAGTGGAGTAAAACTACAATGAACAAGGCTGAAGTTTGTCCCTCGGTTGCACCAGATGTAGACATAGAGGGGGCACGGTGGCGCAGTGGTTAGCGCTTCGCCTCACAGCTATAAGGTCCTGGGTTCGATTCCCGCCGGGGGACGCTGTGGGTGCTGGGGGCGTGTTTCTCCCTCCGCGTCATCAGCGCCCACACCCTAGGTGGGGTTGGCGATAGGGCCTTTCTGTGTGGAGTTTGCATGTTCTCCCCGTGTCTCCTAGGGTTGATACCCTCACAAAAACATGCAAGTAATCCTGGTCTCTATAATGCCTCCCCTTGGCCAGCCGGGGCGCTTGATGGAGGGGAAAGGAACTGGTTGGAATAACGTGTTCCTTCCACGCGCTACGTCCATCCCGGGGAAATCCCCCCTGTCAGGTGAAAAGAAACAACTTGGACTACCCATGCATTGAAGGAAGCATGAGGTCAGTCCGTTGTCTCCCCAGGCGCGGCAGAGGGAGAGCAGAGCCCAGGATTACATAGGCAATTGGAACTGGGTGAAAATGCGTTGCAAAATCGTGGGATAAAAATTATAATAAAAAAAAAGATGTAGGCATAGAAATAGAGAAACTAGATCCAAGCATAGAAAACGACCCCGAAAAGTGATTGTTTATGCCGCCATTGTTGTTTATGTGTGCTCCAGATTTGAGACAATAGCGTCACCCCTCGTCTGCTCAGACAGGCTCAGCCGCGTTCGGTATGGCACAGCGGAAAAAGGAAGGAGCGTTCGTTCGGCTGTAAAAGAGTTAATAAAGGCCAAATGCAATCTGCAGCCCAAACCCAAATGAGACAGCAGGATCTCCAGACTAGCTGTGCAATATGCACTATTCATGCTTTTCTTTCTTATTAATCTCCATTTTCATTCGGCCATTTTCCATTCCCTTTGTTTACAAATGAATATTTTTTTTATTTTTCTGCCTTGAGAAGTAGGGGAGAAAGAAAGACAAAGAGCGAAAGAAGAGAAGAGAAGAAAAGATATTCTGAGAACTGTAGCCGAAAATAGCAGATCTACAAGCTTGTAGATAGGCTATTTTCGGCAAAGAGGTTTGGTGTAGAGGAGAAAAAGAGCAGTACAGAGTGAAAGGTCAAGTTTATTAAGTATTGACGGTTCAAGTGGTTAAATATCTGAAAACTGAAATTGACATGAATCCAAAATACGCTGATGATTGTGCTGTCAAACGATAAAACTATATGGAATCTATGAACAGGTTGTGGGGGGTCCCTGCTTCATCTCTCTCGCTAAACTAGAAAAAGAAAGAAGAGAAGAGAAGAGAAGAGAAGAGAAGAGAAGAGAAGAGAAGAGAAGAGAAGAGGTGGTCGTCGGTGCCCCTATACGGGTGTCACGGCCCGAGACGCTCGGCCGTCCGCGGGCGCTTCGCGGCGGAGGACGCCGCGTATTTCATCATAGGATAATCTAACCTTTGAGGTGTCTTAAACGCCGCCTCGGAGCCTAAAATAGGTCACTTAAGCAGGCTTAGCAGACAAGGCCAGCCTGGCACGGGCAAGTCCCCCCACCCATCCCACCCCACCCTCCACCGCTCAGCACCCTAGGGATACCTAGCCACAGTAATTGGTAGTTATGGCCCCGGGTTTTCTTTTCTTCCACGAGAGACGAACAAAGTTGACCACCTATTGTCACATCCAGGACACAGGCGGCGCGCCTGGTGCTAGTCGGGCCCACACATGGGCACGGCGCTCATTAACAACAGAGCAATTACTGACCGAACGAGCGAGCGAGCGAGCATGAAGAAAACACAACAGAGAGAGAGAGAGAGAGAGAGAGAAAGAGAGAGAGAGACAGATGAGGTAGCTGACCATTATCGCTCGCTCTTCTCATCTGTCCCGTGTCAATCATTTCACCTCGTCGCTGCGTCCCTCTCTCTCCTTTCTTTCCTTTTCCCCCCTTCTTTTTTCGCTGCGTTTCCACTGCACCCCCCCCCCCCCGCCCCCCCACCCCTCACCACACTGCTACCCCCCCCACACACACACGGCACCCCCCCCCCCCCTCTCGCCCGAATCGTCTGTGATACAAAGAGGAGTAGTGATCATAATAGGCGTCTATAAAAAGTACCCGCGTCGGGCTAATCTGTCACCCATTTCCATTTTTCCTCCTTTCATTTTTTTTTTCGTCACAGAGAGAGAGAGAGAGATGGTGAGAGAGAGAGAGGGGTGTATGGGGGGGGGGGGGGTTGCACAGTTCGAGGCATAATGAAAAGGGTCTAAATGACAGTGGGTTGACAGAGGGATTGGCTGGTAAATGACTGCGGAGTGGCTCGCCTGCAGAGAGGGGATGGAGGAAGCTCCCAGTAGGCCTGATTAATTCACTTAGACCGGGTCTACGCGTTATTATATTGCGTATTATTATTTTATGCTTTAACTATTAGAAAAATAGCAGATATACCGAGTGCCGCGCTGCAAGTGTCTTCTTAATCCTTCTACGTTTTTGTTTTTTTTTAAACACATGTTTCTACGTCAGTGGTTCTCAAACTCTTTCATGTCAAGGACCCCTAGAATTATATGTATTTGGCCGCCGACCCCCGTCTCAAAATATTTTGTATCAGGGACCCCCTATAATGAGATATTCAAAGATTAGCACAAATGTTCATGATTTTAAAAAACAATTTGCAACATATCTGCTATTTTTCAATAGTTAAAGCATTAAATAATTCTAGGGCTAAATGGATTAATTCCGCTCTCGGCGGCTTGCCGTCGGGCGGGGGTGGGGTGGGGGGGTGGGGGGTGGAGGAGAAGAAGGGGGGGGGGTGTAGGAGAGAGAGAGAGCAGGGGTTAGCGTCTGAGCGGAGTGGAGCCTATTACCAGCCCTCGCTGCCTGAAACCGATATAATCAGCTACATGGAGATCCCCCCCACACACACACACTGTGACACACACACACACACACACACACACACACACACACACACACACACACACACACACACACACACACACACACACACACACACACACACACACACACACACCCGGAGGAGACAAACTTTCTTTTTTTCCAGGGCTCCCTTCCTTCCCTCGCTGGTTCCTTCCACACAGGGTCTCACATTAGAGGCTAGAAAATATGGACACATTCAAATATCACCAGTGGTGGAAAAACTACTCAAATGTTTTACTTAAGTAAAAGTATCAATACTGCGATAAAGGAACACTCCGTTACAAGTAAAAGCCTGGTATTCAAAATGTACTTGAGTAAAAGTACAAAAGTATTGGCATCAAAATATACTTAAAGTACCAAAAGTCAAAGTACAAAATGTTTGAAAATAGCAGATCTACTGTACAAGCTCACAACGCGTCGCGTGCTTGTAGACCGGCTATTTTCAAATAGCCTAGGTATAAAATAGGGCTAAAGTGGATTAATGTATGTTTTATAATAAAATCATTTATATCTGCAAAGTAACTAGTAACTAAAGTTTTAAAATAATTGTAGTGGAGTAAAAGTACAATTATTGGAAATTGGAAATACTCAAGTAACCCTAACCCTCAAAATGTTACTTAAGTACAGTTCTTAAGTAAATGTACTTAGTTACTTTACACCACTGCACACCTACCCGGAGACTAACTTTCTTTTTTCCAGGGCTCCCTTCCCTTCCCTTCCCTTCCCTTCCCTTCCCTTGTGCGGGTTGGGAGGAGCAGAGTGTGGTAGGGTGGTGTGGAGCGGAGGTGGAGGAGCAGAGTGTGGTAGGGTGGTGTGGAGCGGAGGTGGAGGAGCAGAGTGTGGTAGGGTGGTGTGGAGCGGAGGTGGAGGAGCAGAGTGTGGTAGGGTGGTGTGGAGCGGAGGTGGAGGAGCAGAGTGTGGTAGGGTGGTGTGGAGCGGAGGTGGAGGAGCAGAGTGTGGTAGGGTGGTGTGGAGCGGAGGTGGAGGAGCAGAGTGTGGTAGGGTGGTGTGGAGCGGAGGTGGAGGAGCAGAGTGTGGTAGGGTGGTGTGGAGCGGAGGTGGAGGAGCAGAGTGTGGTAGGGTGGTGTGGAGCGGAGGTGGAGGAGCAGAGTGTGGTAGGGTGGTGTGGAGCGGAGGTGGAGGAGCAGAGTGTGGTAGGGTGGTGTGGAGCGGAGGTGGAGGAGCAGAGTGTGGTGGTGTGGAGCGGAGGTGGAGGAGCAGAGTGTGGTAGGGTGGTGTGGAGCGGAGGTGGAGGAGCAGAGTGTGGTAGGGTGGTGTGGAGCGGAGGTGGAGGAGCAGAGTGTGGTAGGGTGGTGTGGAGCGGAGGTGGAGGAGCAGAGTGTGGTAGGGTGGTGTGGAGCGGAGGTGGAGGAGCAGAGTGTGGTAGGGTGGTGTGGAGCGGAGGTGGAGGAGCAGAGTGTGGTAGGGTGGTGTGGAGCGGAGGTGGAGGAGCAGAGTGTGGTAGGGTGGTGTGGAGCGGAGGTGGAGGAGCAGAGTGTGGTAGGGTGGTGTGGAGCGGAGGTGGAGGAGCAGAGTGTGGTAGGGTGGTGTGGAGCGGAGGTGGAGGAGCAGAGTGTGGTAGGGTGGTGTGGAGCGGAGGTGGAGGAGCAGAGTGTGGTAGGGTGGTGTGGAGCGGAGGTGGAGGAGCAGAGTGTGGTAGGGTGGTGTGGAGCGGAGGTGAAGAAGAAGCATCTGCTTGTGTTTGTT
>NC_137831.1:8392152-8412152 GCF_963921795.1 Nannobrachium achirus | reverse complement strand
AAATGGGGGGAGAGATGACACGTGGCAAAGGTCGTCCGGGTCGGGAATCAAACCGGCGACGCAGCCAGGCATCCATGCCTATGTGGCAATGCCTAAGTGGTACTGTATGCGCCTGGACCAGTAGGCCATGTAGCGGGCACCCCCAGATCTGCCATTTCTTAATGCGTACGCGGTCTAAATGGCTTAAAGACGATCAAAGCTCCTCTGCCTGGTAATGGATGGCTGGACACCTGCGTGGATCATGTTTACAGCAGCATGCTAATGGTGGCGCTACCCAGGGAACAGCAGTCCACTGTGATGTATAATACAGGTGTTGTTTGCTGTGCCTTCCCCACAGTCAGTCCAGGCTGCCTGCCTGTCAGGCCAGCCAATGGGGGGAATTCCTTAACGCATTCACAACGGGTACACTGTATTGTGTATCATTATTTTATGCTTTAACTATTGAAAAATAACAGATATACAAGCTCACAGCGCGGCACCGAGTGCCGCGCTGCGAGCTTGTAGATCTGCTATTTTTGAAAAATCGTGAAAATTAGAATTTTGACCCGATTCTATAAGTGTCTTTTGAATCCTTCTGAGGTTTTTTGAAAAACGGATGTTTCTATGTCAGCAATCTGGCCAGCCATCGTCAAAAAAAGTCCTTTTCACTTCAACTGGAGCTCAGTTAGTCTGTTCTTGAGAGACTACTATGTCAGTGGTTCTCAAACCTTTTCATGTGAAGGACCCCCAAAATGATATGTATTTGGCCACGGACCCCCATATCAAAATCTACAAGCTCGCAGCGCGGCACTCGGTGCCGCGCTGTGAGCTTGTATATCTGCTATTTTTCACTGGTTAAAGCATTCAATAATTCTAGGCCCTAAATGGGTTAATCTTTCTTGCCGCCGCCACAGGAGTGAACAAACACGCCCGTATATCCACCAGATAATTCCAACGCGGTTGGAAATAATCAAACCGCAGCCGCGGCCGGCGGTTCTATTTACGTTTTGCCTTTTGTCTGTTCACCCGATCCATCTTTTTTCTTTCTGATTCACCCATGAAGTCAGATTGAGAAACGTCCGTGTGCTTGCCAAGTACAAGGTCCATGGAAAGGGATTGTGCTGCAGTAATATGGTGCACTATGGTGCAGAGGTAACCTAACATGAAACAGCTACAGACAAAGTACTGTACTGTACATGCACATGCAGCATTGGACACTCACAAGGCGTAAATTTAAATGTATTACAAATGTCACCCATTAAATAACTTGACACTGTCTTATAATATAGATATTTATATACAGCATATTTCTAAGATGAAATTAACAGTAATATAACATAACAATGTGTTATAATTAGGGTGAGTTGATAGCAGAGATCTTGTCACAACAGGTAAAAGAGTTGTCATTTTGTCAGCCATGAAATTATGAACTTAAATGTGTTCATGTTTTTACAAGCACCAATACGGCATTGTTTGGCAATGTGGGATAATTAATAACAACAGATGCTCAAATTACAAAATACATAATAAATATAATACAGGTATATAGTCTAATGTTTTGTTCGTTTGTTAGACAACTGCTTGCAGCTAAGGTTTTGGCAAGAAATTACCTCTTTACCATGTGGTTACCAAGACTATAACAGATATGATGCAACAACTGTATTGTTGCGACCGTAGGTCGAAGTTAACTATGAAAACCGGCACATCTTTCCGTATCTCTTTGTCTGTCTATAACGCCTGACGCTGTGGTTCCCCTGACACATCAATGTGACCTATGTAAAAGTCCATATATGGGTATTCCCCAAAATCCCTTTTATGCCCATACATGGGAATCACTAATGTCATCGACATACTGTATATCCCTGGCCAGATATGGGCCATGTCTTGGCCATCTGGCCAGTGATGTATCAGGGATCTCCATGTATGGGCATAAAAAGGTTTGTATGTTGTGATGGCATGGGAACCACTCTAACAGTGTCTGTCTTCCTCCATATATGGAGGAAGACAGCCCATATCCATATTCAATACCGATCCCATACAGTTAGCGATCCGATACAGCACATATTTTAAGTCTCAGAGAACAATAACTCAAACCTCCCCACAATAATATAGTCAAGTTCCACAACAGTAGGTTATGAGATCATATAAAATACAATATGGTATATATGAAATACAGTAGGTGAGGTGTGAACTAAAGTAGGCTTGACATGTTCATTTCAGGTAAAAAGAAATCCTGTTATAGTGCTAGCCTTGTCAAGGACGTGCAGAGAATGTTAGAGAGGCAGGAGCTGACATTTCTAAAAGGGCCTTTTGGTGAAAATATCGAAAATAGCAGACCTCCAAGCTTGTGAGCTTGGAGGTCGGCTATTTTCGGTGCGTGATACCACTCTGAACTAAGCATAATCAACTCAATAGTGGAGATGTGGCGTATGGTATGGATTTCTATACAGATAGGACAATTCTTTCAACATAAGATACTATGCATGCATTCAAGTTCAGAAGAGCTTGGACAAGGCAATTCTCTTGAATGCTGCCTTCAGGTATGGCATGGAAAGAGGGGCATTTGCATTTCTTTCACCAGAGTAAAAACTGCATTGAGGGTTTTTACAGTGATCTCTGACCCCCATGCAGGACGGTGGTGCTTCTTGTTGTTGTTGTTGCCAGGCAGCTGGCTGTGATGGGCACAGGGGCGTCACAAGGGGGGTGGGGGGAAAGTGGGACTGAGTTACTTGGGCCCAAGGTGGAGGGGCCCAATTAAGTGCCACGGTGCAAGCTTTTGGATCTGCTATTTTTGAAAAGTCGTGAAAATGTGTGCAACTCTTTGAATACATGTATTTTTTAAGCGAACATATTTTGCTTCTTGGGGGTCCCTGAAACTAATTTTTTTGAGATGGGGGTCCGTGGCCAAATACATATCATTTTGGGGGTCCTTCACATGAGTTTAAAGTTTAAACACCACTGACATAGAAACATAGGTTTTTCAAATATCTTAGAAGGATTTGAAATATTCAAAGACCTTTCACGATAATATTTCAAAAATAGCAGATCTACAAGCTCGCAACGCTGTGTGAGCTTGTATATCTGCTATTTTTCAATAGTTAAAACACAAAATAATGCGTTCCCAGTCTAAATGGGTTAAAACCCCCTCCTCCCCCTATGATAAAGAACATTCATAGTGGGGCCCGCAGTGAATCCTTGTACCCAGGACCCAAGCAGAATTTGGTGCGCCACCCCTGTGTGTGCCAGCCAGGCGGCTGCTATAGCAGCGGCTGCTGACCCAGCCCCGGCAGCCCATCCCAGGTCCAGACCCTGCCCAGCACACTGCTAATATGCTCCCATTTCTCATCCAGACAGCCCGCAAAGCACTGGGGCAAAATATTCTGTCTCCCCAAGCAGCTTCTAATAAATTGTCCTTTCATCGACGCACAAGACAAATTTTTCCTCCCCCCCCCCCCCCCCTCTCTCTCTCCTCCCTGCCCCCCCGCCACCCCCCCTTCATTTTTTCTGCCCTCACCCTCTTTTGCCATCTTCGTCTGCTCTCTCTCTCTCTCTCCTCCTCTACTCCCATAACCTCCCATTTTTCTCTCTTTCACCCCCTCTATCTCTTGTGTGCACCGTCTTTGTTTCTCTCTCTCTCTCTCTCTCTCTCTCTCTCTCTCTCTCTCTCTCTCTCTTCTGTTCCCAGTGGCTCTGTGAAACTGGCACACTCAATAAGCCACAGTGTACCAGGGGCACACACACACACGCACACGCACACGCACACACACACACACACACACACACACACACACACACACACACACACACACACACACACACGCACACGCACACGCACGGTGACCAGGGGAGAGAAGAGGATGATGAAGACAAGAGGGGGCTAAAAGAACAAAAAACAAGAGATAGAGAGTGTGGTGGTGGGGGGGGGAAGGGGTGTGGGGCACAGAGGTAAAGAGAGGGGGGGATGGAGGGGGAGAGAGATATAACGGCACAGTATCCCCTCACCTCCCCATCTCTCTACTTGTCCTTTCTCTACCCTCCTTATCCTCTCCTACCATCCCTTCTTGTCTCTCTCTATCCCCCCTACTATCCCCCTCCACAGGCACGTGCACACATAGCCCCCCGATATATCGTTCAAACCGATATATCGGTCGTTTTTGGACCCCGATGTCGGTATCGGACATCGGTCATTATCTCTCCGATCGGTCATCATTTACACCCACAACTTAGAATATATTGTTGTTGCCCATAAGGATCCATTGGGTTTCATTTTACACTCATGAGTTAAAGATCTTATAAACTAAGGGTCCATTTGGTCCATTTGGAGTTTGCCCTCCTGGCCCCCAAGTTGTGGAATAAACTCCCTGTCGCACTTAGAACAACGGACTCACTCACTAGCTTTCGCCGTGGACTGAAGACCCACCTCTTCAGACTCCACCTACAGAAAATCAATGACCATACATGAAGATAGTTAGCATTTGTTTTAGGTTTTTTAGAACTTTGATTATATTGTGTTTTTTTCTAGATAGATATCCATTTGCACTTGTTATATTGCTGTTGATGTACTGACATATTATCTTGTGATGTTTTGTATCTGCTTATTGTAAGTCGCTTTGGATTAAAAGCGTCTGCTAAATGCCTAAACTGTAAACTGTAAACTGTACCCAATCTCCATCATGTTGCTATGGACCACTTGGAAACCCCTCAAGGATCACTGGTGGTCCCCGAACCATTGGTAAAAAAAGAAAGAAAAAAAAAGTTTTGAAGGTAAGAAGTTTTTGAAATTTAGGCTATTTATTATTATTTTATATTATTACAAAACGTCGGTTAAACATCGGCAATCGGTGGTCTAGCACTCTCCATCGGCAAACATCGGCATCGGTCAAAAAATATGGCCGGGTATAATAATAAAATATGGATCTCTAAATCCATAGTTAAAATAAGACAAAGAGCCAAAGGACGTATCTTTAGATTGTTGTATTGAAGAGAGACAGACAAGGTAGACAAAGCAGTGGGCTGCCATAGTGGTAGCTTTCTAATCTCTCTCCCCAACCATAGCGGTCAGGTCGAGAATTCTCTCTCTCCCAAAATGGAAGTTTAACATGTATATAAAGAGTACAGTTATGACAGTAAGAAGTCGTGGAACTTATTCATTTGTTCCCATATCATAACAAGGAAGTAGTAGGAACTCATTGATTCGTTCCTATATCATAACAAGGAAGTAACAGGAAGAAAGGGACACGTAGTGCTTGGTAATTTTCCACCATTCGTGACTTATACAGTATATCAAAACATGATTCTATTCAGGGCATTCAAAGTTATTATGACCTTTAATCAGTTTGCCTGAACCTACAGTATGCGACCAAAATGTGGTCTCTTATATACTGTACGTTCAGTTCATATTATGCCTTTATATGGTCATATGAGACTCATACACCAATAACATAATTATGTATCATAATTTATCCTAACAATCTATCCTTTTCAATTTGTATGAGGTTCATATGACCTCCATTTTAAACATTTTATCAGGGTAATAATAATAATAATATTATGAAGACTTTAATAATATTTATAAATTCAAATTTTCAAAAGAGAACTGTAATAAATCCTTAAAGTTAAAGAAACTTGACACCTTCATTCATCGTTTCTTACAGATGAATGAAGACAGAATTAAAATTGAATAAACAGATAAAAATAAAGAATAAAGAATGAAAAATGAAAAAAGAAAATATGAGTTGATCGGATGACCATTGATCGGATGACGATGATGACGATGATGATGATGAGGGTGATGATGATGACGTGGTGATGTTGACGTTGACGTTGGGGCATTGTAGAGACGTGAGGGAGGAGGACGCAGGATGCAGTTGATGTGGGGTCGTTCTTCTGGGTCTCAGGTGATTCCTAGGGGGGACGAAGACTTGGCCAGTTTACTGTTTCAACAACAATTTAGTTCATCATGATAGTGTTTGTACTACACATGGCATCAACAACAGTGCAACAGAATTCTCACCGACAAGGCACGATTTTTACATCGTGCCGCTGCGGTTGATTGGCTCGTGCACTGGTCTGGCCGGGCCTCAGGTCGTGGTTCGTCTGCACCCCATCTCCGTCGTGGTGATTTTCAGTTGACCCGATTCCTCCTTCCCCACACTGCAGTCCTCTCTCCGTCACCGTCAGCCCATGTAAACAGAAATATTTCCAATTAAGTTTCAAATAAATCTTAAATCGATGAAAAACCAAATTAAATAAATTAAAATCAAATCAAAATTAAAATATATTAAACCTTAGACTATAGACTCCCCCCTTTTTTACAACAAGTTGTAAAAGTTAAATAAAATAATTTAAATTATTTAAATCAATGAAATGAGCTTTAAATCATACACTACAGTACAGTACAGTAGCAGCTTGGGCACAGGGGAGTCAGTGATAAGTAATACGCCTCAGGGGCGAGAAGCGACCTTGTGTCTAAAGGTTGTTATGGTAACCAGGGGACAGGAAGTTCCCAACCGAGCTTTATGGGTAATGAAGTCTTAACAGTAAAAGAACAGGGCAATTAAACAAAATACCATAGACAGTAAACAATCAGAATGTTTACGAAAAATAGGAGAAAGGAAAGTCTAAACAGAGACATGTTCCCATAACAATTCTCTCACACACAGACCATCTGACCTTGAAGGCGGCAGATGTCTAACAGGCACACAGGCACACATACGCACACACCTCGACAGGCATGAATCACAGTCAACACGCACACTCACGCACGCACTCACACAAGGGCGATGGAGAGGGAGTGGAACAGATAAGGGGTTAAAGCGACATTTACGCACACACAGGCGCATGCCCGCACTCACACATACAGTATTGGAACACACACACAAGTGCACGCACGCACGCACTCATGCTCACAGAGATGGGAGTCAGAGAGGGGGGGTTTACTGAAGCAGCACCCACACGCAAATCTTCTGCTCGCACACACATACAGTACGGTAAATTCATTCTCACAGAATCCATTCATCACATAAATGAAATTATAGTATAATACACAGCCAGAATCCTCTGGAGGATTTTAAAACTTAACGTTACAACATATTCATATTAATTTAGGCTAGTTCCTGACTCCCCTGCCTGCATCGCGACTGCAGCAAGGGAGTGAGGGACAGATAAGAGTAAACAGGAATTATCAATACTGTAAACGACCCATAGTCCTATGGATGGCTCTAAAGTCTTAAAGTTACAACAGTTTAAATTAATTTAGGCATCAATAATTTTAGTTAGTTATTCTTAATCTTAAATCTTAACTTTAATTTCTCAGAGACATTTTAAAATGTCTTAAAAGTATTTAATATTACAGAAAACAGAACTGGTCAGTAACAGAGTTAAAGATAAAATATTTGTTTCTCAATTTCCAATGGCTGGGCCAAGCCATGAAAGTGAGAGACCTAAATAAACACAGTATTATCGGTACATAAACAGATAACTGACAAATACTGACCATTTCATATGGTCCAGTCATAACAAGCTATAACCACAAACTGACTATGAGCACGGTTTTAATCAGGCTGACTAGAAAGCACACGCCCTAGGTTATAAGCCCAACATATAATGACCATTCATAGGGTCCAAACAAACTAATAATGACAAAAACAACTGTACCGTAAAAAGTTAAAGTTTGAAAATCAGTAGGCTATTGTCTCCTCATCACGACGAGAGAGGGAGACCAAACCATGAGAAATAGATAAAAATAGAATAGGGAGTTTGTACACACACCCTTAAACTTTGTAAGAAGAAACAAAGAGTTTTACGAGTTACGACCATTCAGTATCTATAGATAAGGGTTAATTTACGACGCGTGTCAAACCAAAACATTATTAGGAGCTTAGGACTCCTCCAGACGGAGGGAGAACATCATTCACAAATCATATCAATTATCCTAACATCGTTAATTCAAAATTCAACAGACACGACGCGTTACGGGGATTTAGTAAATATGTACTTATCTTAATCATCTTAGGAATTTGCCGAGCGTGGAGATCCCATAGCACCGCACACGGGTAGCATCGGTGGAGATATCCAACCCTTCGTCACACGGTCCGGTGCTGATGGATGTCCACGCGGGTCCACATTAATCCAAAATAAGATAACACTGTTGTCCAAATAAAAACCTTTGTCTGAAAATACAGCAATTATAGAGATTTTCCTGGCTGGTTTCAGATACGTGTTGCAACATTGTTCCACCGGGGGAGAGAAAGTGAACTTTAAATGGCTAACAGCCTGAACACTTATCCGTCCCTCAGTCGGCCAATGTTACAAACAGTATCCGGCTCGAAGGACCAATTAATAATAAAATATGGATCTCTAAATCCATAGTTAAAATAAGACAAAGAGCCAAAGGACGTATCTTTAGATTGTTGTATTGAAGAGAGACAGACAAGGTAGACAAAGCAGTGGGCTGCCATAGTGGTAGCTTTCTAATCTCTCTCCCCAACCATAGCGGTCAGGTCGAGAATTCTCTCTCTCCCAAAATGGAAGTTTAACATGTATATAAAGAGTACAGTTATGACAGTAAGAAGTCGTGGAACTTATTCATTTGTTCCCATATCATAACAAGGAAGTAGTAGGAACTCATTGATTCGTTCCTATATCATAACAAGGAAGTAACAGGAAGAAAGGGACACGTAGTGCTTGGTAATTTTCCACCACTCGTGACTTATACAGTATATCAAAACATGATTCTATTCAGGGCATTCAAAGTTATTATGACCTTTAATCAGTTTGCCTGAACCTACAGTATGCGACCAAAATGTGGTCTCTTATATACTGTACGTTCAGTTCATATTATGCCTTTATATGGTCATATGAGACTCATACACCAATAACATAATTATGTATCATAATTTATCCTAACAGGGTATATCGGTCGGGCTCTATCCTTTTATCCATCTGTAAAAAGTGCCCTCTCCAGACCATGAATGCAGTTTTTACTATGGTGAAAGAAATGCTAAATGCCCTCTTTCCATGCCATACCTGAAGGCAGCATTCAAGAGAAATCGTCCTTGTCCAAACTCTCCTGAACTTGAACGCAGCATCTTATGCTGAAAGAATTGCCCACTCTTTGTCGAAGTCCATGCTGTTACATCACATCTCCAGTATTCACTTGATTATGCTTAGTTCAGTGTGGTACCAAGCACCGAAAATACTAAATACACTGAAATAAACATAATCAAGTCAATACTGACAGGGCAATTCTTTCAACATAAGACGCTGCATTCAAGTTCAGGAGAGTTTGGTCAAGGCATTTCTCTTGAATGCTGCCTTCAGGTATGGCATGGAAAGAGGGGCATTTGCATTTCTTTCACCATAGCAAAAACTGCATTCATGGTCTGGAGAGGACACTTTTTACAGACGGATAGCCCCCTTTGATGTCTACGTGTGCCTTGTGAATGCTAACTTGGTGAAATGCTGACCTGCCGACACTGCTAGTGAATGCTAACCTGGTGAAATGCTGACCTGCAGACGCTGGTAAATGTTAACCTGGTGAATGTTAACCTGGTGAATGCTAACCTGGTAAGTGGGGAACACAGAACCTGGGGAACATACAATTACAATTTACAATTTAGGCATTTAGCAGACGCTTTTAATCCAAAGTGACTTACAATAAGCAGGTAATACATCAATATAATAATGCATAGGAATATCAATCTAGATAAGACAATAACATAGGTAGACCATGCACCTAATCAGTAAAAAAACGTTTCTAAAACCTAAAAATGCTATCTACTGTAGCTTTATGTATGGTCATTGAGGGAAGGGTAGGGTTACAGTAGTAGTAGTAACAGTAGTAAGGGTTACAGTAGTGCTATGGGTTTAGGTGAGTCTGAAGAGGTGAGTCTTCAGTCAACATAGGGATCGAGGACCCCGCTACGACCATCCTGTCCCTCTCTGTTCTTCTCTTCCTCCAACTCCTTCCTATCCCTCTTTCCTTTCCTCTTTTTCCACCACCCTGCCTCCCCTTCTCTCTCTCATTCCACAGCACGCGCCAGCACGCACGCACACACACACACACACACACACACACACACACACACAACACACACACACTGGCACAACACAGCAAAAACTGCTTCCGCTTTGTAATTGCGCAATTAGTGCCAAAGCCTGGTTTTCATATATCACAAATGGCTAACTCCTGCTATTAAAGAATCCCCCGCTTCAGGGCCGGATCTCCCCATAGGCAAGGGGGGGCATTGCCCCCCTAAATGCCCTGTCTGCCCCACCAAACAAGATGGCATGAAAAAATAAAAATATATATATTTCGTTTTTTTATTATTATTATTATTATTTTTTATATATTATGCTACAGCTGTCGCACCACCAAAACCAACACCATTTCATTATATATACATTTTAAAAAACTCCGATCGCCAATGCCATCTCTCTCCCTCTCTGCACCTCAAAAGAAGTAAAACAAATACCGGTAATAATGTTCCAGCCAGGCCAGCAGCTCCGCCCCCGATATGCGTTGAATGCGTAGGAGGGAACAGCAGTCAGTCTCGTCTCGACAGACAAGTACACGCACCACTTCTGGTTGCCAACTAACTTCAGTTTTGTCCAGCGCATTAAGGAACTAATCGAGAGAAGGAACAGTTTGTTTTTTAGTTGTGCTTGCAGCTTGTTTCACTTTAACTTCTGTTCTCTTTCTCTGGCTCTTTCGGTCAATATGCGTCGATTTCTGGTTTCTAAACCTCGCGACGCGAGTAGCACTGCTGCTACGGCTCCAGTCAGTCCAGAGGCAGGCTCCGAGCCGTCGTCGACTCGGGGTACAGCTGCTCCTCGACCCGACCCGACCCAAACCCTAACCCCCAATTGAGTTCCACAAGCACGGCAACAAGCTGAAAGCGTCGCCGTTCGCAACGCAGCAGCGGCCGCCGACAACAGCACACAGGGAGCAGGAGGTAGAGCTGCTGCTCCTCGACCCGACCCAAACCCTAACCCCCAATTGAGTTCCACAAGCACGGCAACACAAGCTGAAAGCTTCGCCGTACATGACGCAGCAGTGGCCGCTGCTAACAGCACTGGCTTAAGCACAACAGCACCATCACAGCCCGCTAATCTTGTGTTTCCAAAACGTCATTTTGGCAAGACGGCACGCGCATTCAGCCCGGGCTGGTACCGTGGAGGAAGACCATGGCTGGAATATTCAGTGAAGCTAGATGCGTGCTTTTGTTTTCCTTGTCGCAAATTTGGAGGAAATATAATGTCATTGTCTGTCTAGTGGTCTGTCTGTCTGTCTATCTAGTGTCATATCAGTGTATCAATCTATCCATCCAGTATCATATCTATCATCCATCTAGTGTCATCTCAGTGTCTCAATCTATCCAGTATCATATCTATCATCCATCTAGTCTCATATCAGTGTATCAATCTATATCTATCAGTTTATAGTATCATTTGCATTCATCTTTGTCAATCACATCAGTTTATATAGCTATCACACCAGTAACATGTCTGTCTTTTGTCATCACATTATTTATCATTTCTTTAACCTTTTTTTTGTGTTTTTTTTGAGCGGTGGTCACAACGCTCCTATACGTGGCTGTGTGTGTGGGTCTGTCTGTCTCCGTCCGTGTCTGTATGTAGCCTAAACTTCGGCGCGTAACTAGTGCCGCACCATTTACGCCACTCGCGCAATATATACATCAAAATGTGCGGCTCGGCCGGGAATGGTGTGCTATTACCTTTCGTTCCGATCCGCCTTACCATGGCGACGTAATCGGCAAAAAACGACGCTTAATTGTCCCCATTGACTTATAATGGGACAATGCAAGAAATCACTTTCAAGTATTTTTCTCTCGTAAACCATTGGAGCTACAGTTTCAAACCTCGGAGAGGAGATTCATAATGATTTTAAGAATGAATCGAAAAATAATTACATCACTCGGCCTCATGGTGGCGCTATAACGGCCCACTTTACGTTTTGCCCCGTAACTCTTGAACCGTAGATCGGAAAATTAAAATTCTTTTTTCCCTGGATTCCTTGGGTCAAGACGCATCTCCCCATATAGGCCACGCCCATTTGCGCCAGGATAGATTTTCCGCCATCTTGAATTTTCTCCAAAACACACTTTTTGCTCCTTTTCCTACATATTTTCTTCAAATGTCACAAAAATCGGTACACATGATCTATGAGGTGGGTAAACCACCGCTCAGTTCACACGGGTGTGATTGTTTTCTTTTTTTTTTTACTTTTTTGTGTATTTTATTTCTTAAGTTCTGTGACTTGTACTGTACACAGCATGGTGTGGTGTGTCATTGGTATAAGTGTGCCAAAATGCATAGGTTTTTATGCATTTCTGGCGTTATGACCCCCTAAAAAGGTTGCCCCCCTGGCATTTCCTCTCGCCCCACCTACTACTAGAGCTTACATCCGGCCCTGCCCCGCTTGGGGGCTAGCAGGCTCGGCTAGCCGAGGTGCATTAAGGGCAGCGTTTTGTAAAATGTGAGCCAATTTATCATGATCTCTTTTGTCGCTCCCACCCACCGCTAGACCGCCCCTACCGCCTTGTCTTTGAGCCTGACCTTGCACTGGGCTGTGTGTGTGTGTGTGTGTGTGTGTGTGTGTGTGTGTGTGTGTGTGTGTGTGTGCACGCGGGCGCGCATGTTTGTATATGTGTGCGTGCAGGGGCTTGTGTGTGTGGTGGCGTATTTGCTCATTGTTAGTTGTTTGCATAATGTCAGACGACCCGCACGGCTCAGAACTCACACTGAGACGCACGCACGCGCGCGCGCGCACACACACACACACACACACACACACACACACACACACACACACACACACACACACACACACACACACACACACACACACACACACACACACACACACACACACACACACACACACACACACACACACACAGTCACTGATTGCTAGCACTGCCTCTTTGCCTGTTTCTGTCTTTCACCCGTGCCACTCTCTTTCAATCTCGTTTTTTTTCCCTTCCTTCCTTCCGTCCTCTGCGAACAGAATCCACTCATTCATATGCCCAGGCTAAACGGTATTCATTTGTAAGATGGCAAGCGGCATAACACTGGTAATTCCTCCTCGCCCGTTCCCGGCGCCCTCTCCCCTCTCGCTGTCATGAGCACTGCATTAAGAAAGAGGCAAATCCGCTCCTCTCGTACGCCTGATTTATACTGTACTTGGTCGTGCGCTGTGTGTGTGTCGCGCACCGAAAGTAGCCGATCTGCAAACTCACAGCGCGTCGTTGTGAGGTTATAGATCGTCTATTTCCACACTCTGGCTTTATCGCTCCATCTCTATATCTTTTTGTCCCTTTCCACCTCTCATTTTCACCTCTCTCTCTCTCTCTGTCTCTCTGTCTATCCTTTTTTTCCTCCTTCTGTTTTGCTATTTGCCGTCACCCACTCATCAACTCTTGGTTGCCACGGTGAAGATTTACAATGCATGCCTATTCTCTGAACATTGCTCTCTCTCTCTCTCTCTCTCTCTCTCTCTCTCTCTCTCTCTCTCTTTCTTTCTCTGTCTCTCTCTCTCTCTCTCTCTCTCTCTCTCTCTCTCTCTCTCTCTCTCTCTCTCTATTTACACCCACTACTCTCTTCCCTTTCTTCACGGCTGTCTCTCTCCCCCCTCTCTGTCACGGTGCCTGTTGGTGCAGGTTTAAGCGTTGACGCCCCGGAGATTGGTCAAAAGCCTGCTGGCTTCCCTCTCCGTGCAGGGCACTGCCCTGTTCCTGCCCTCCCCATGCAGGGCACCATGCACACAGCATGCCACCCTGTTCCAGGTGCCCCAGGTGGAGCAGCCCAGAGCCCAGGTAAAGGGCTGGGGCGGAGCCAAGGGTGGCGAGGTCGGGACCGAGGGTGCATGGAGCTGCGATTGGGGTCAGGGGTGTCGCAACCCGTTTAGACTGGGAACGAACTCATCATTACGCATTATTTTGTGCTTTAACTATTGAAAAATAGCAGATATACAAGCTTCACAGCACGCCGCCCTGCAAGCTTTTAGACCTGCTATTTTTGAAAAAAACTTGAAAATGTGTGCAAATCTTTGATTATTTTAAATGCTTCTAAGGTTTTTGAAGAAAAAAAAAATGTTCCTTGTCAGTGGTGCTCAAACCTTTTCATGTGAAGGACCCCCAAAATTATATGTATTTGGCCACATACCCCCATCTAAAAATATTTAGTTCCAGGGACCCCCGGGAAGCAGAATTTGAGTTAAACTTAAATAAGACTTAAAAAAGACATATATTCAAAGATTTTGAGATTTGCACACACATTCACGACTTTTCAAAAATAGCAGATCGACAAGCTCGCAGCGCGGCACCGCGCTGTGAGCTTGCATATCTGCTATTGTTCAATAGCTACAGTATTAGGCCCCCTCCACCTTGGGCCCTAGTAACTCAGTCCCACGTTCCCCCCCTTGTGACGCCCCTGCCCTGCGTAGCACTCCTGCTGCAGTGTTTGTAAGGGTTGTAGGTTCCATGAGGTGACAATAAGTCCTACTCACCTAGAGTAGTCCTAGCCTCCATACATGTTCGTCATGACTGGAATACTTTCTGAATAATATTTTAACTCATCACCAGGTAGGGCTGTCACGATATGACATTTTACATGACGATTAATTGTCACTCAAATAATTGGCGATTAACGATTTAATTGTGTATTTGTCGTTGATAATTACATTTCTGTTTGACTTTTAGACTTTGAAGTTGCACATGGTAGATATGACACATAACCTAAATATACAAATACATTACTGACATATTTGACAACTTACTACTTAAAAAATAGCATTGATAGTGGAAATAGCCGATCTACAAGCTCACAACGCGTCGCGATGCGACACGTTGTGAGCTTGTAGATCTGCTATTTCCACTATTTCTGTCATTTTTCAACATTCACGATTATGACGATTATGACAAAATAATTGCGATAATGTCAAATAATCACGATTAGACGATTATGTAATAATTGTGACAGCCCTATCACCAGGAAATGACTCCCTTCCATGCAGTGCAGCACTAGACGTTAGTGCTATGTTGGTTGACTTGGTTCATGATTAATTGTCTCGATAAAGTTACACAAATCATCCTCGACCCACATGGTCTTAATAATGCAAATTAAGAGGGACACATTAATTGAACCAATAGAGCTGCGATCATCTATCTATAAATGCGTCAAATCTCTGTCTGTTTGTTTGTTTGTTTGTTTGTTTGTAATCCGCGTATCTCGAGAACCGTTCGTCCCACCGGCTTCAGATTCGGCACGCGCGTTCCCCGCCGCCGCGCGGAGTGCAGTGCCGGGCCTCGACCCGACCCGACTGGCGGTTTTCCGAAACCGGCGCGAAACGTTCGGAATCTCCTTATGCGGAGCTGATTGTTGACATCAGGCTGTTCCGGAGGAAATCGGCGCAAGCGCTGAGTCATTGTGACATCACTTCATAAAAGGCTCTGACATCACGTACGCCACATGAGTCAACACAAAATCTCTGTGAATGTGTATGTATGTATGTAATCCGCGTATCTCGAGAACCCTTCTTCCCACCGGCACGCGCGTTCTCCAGATATGGGCATAAAGTCTGACATCAGAGTTTTCCGCAACCGGTACTGTGTGTGCAGAGATCTTCATATATGGGCATAAGTGGACAAAGACAAACAGATGGTCAAAACGGGTCCTATGACAACAGGTATATTGGGGTTTGCATTAAAGGCTGGGGCATTCATGGGGTTTGCATTAAAGGGTGGGGCATTCATTCCCTATTTCAAATTCGGCACGTGCGTTCCCCACCGCAGCAGGTAGTGCAGTGCTCGGCCTCGACCCGACCCGATGGAGTGGCTGACAGCCACTCCATCAAGCCATTTGAAACCAACAGTCCGTTTAATGGCTCCGTTGTTGTGAATGAAATAAAGTATAGTAGTGCAGCGTAATGCTATACTGACAAGTTTTCATAGATAAACATTTTCCACTGGGTTTCTGGCAGGTGACAGTATCATTCAATAGATCTAACTATTAAAGTGACACTGTTTTGATTGTATGCACACCGTAATGACTTATTTATACATAGTAGCAGATCTACTAGTACGACACCTCAGGGCGACAAGTGACCTCACTGTTTACAGTTTAGGCATTTAGCAGACGCTTTTAATCCAAAGGGACGAGGTTGCGCCACAGTGATGTGGACATCAGGGATCTCCATATATGGGCATAAAAGGGATTTGTTCCCCTGGCATCACAGGGATCTCCATATCTCCATAAATGGGCATAAAAGGGATTTGTTCCCCCTGGTATCACAGGGATCTCTCTAACAGAGCATCATAAAAGGGATTCTGTTAGTGTGACATCACAGTGAAGCCAGAGTGTGATGTCAGAGCGGCAAAACCAATCTGGTAGAGTGGTTCCCCTGACATCACAGTGACGTCAGAGCATGATGACATCATGATGACACCTTTTTACGGTCTTTGGGTTTGCCCATAGAAAAATGTGTACACGTCTACACGTCTACACGGACAAGCTTTGACATTTCTCAACAATAAGCTCACAATGCACTGTTGCTATGGAGCATGGCGAGCTATCGTGAGCTTAGTTTTGTTCGGTGCTTAAAACGGATGCACAACCAAGTATAAATCACCCCGGAGTCACATGAACCTGTTCTGGGGGTGAAAATAGCCGATCTACAAGCTCACATTGAGACACAAGGTGAGGTTAAAATCGACACTGATGGAAGATCAAAAATAGCCGATATACAAGCTCACAATGCCTCGCAGCACAAGGCTTTGGTGTAGAGGGGAAAAAGAGCGGACTAAGTACAGAGTGAAAGAGACGGATGCTAATGTCTTTTACAGAGGACTCAAGTTATGGTTGAAATCAAATCAACTGTGTTCACATGAATAGTTTCTGTTGTCTACCTGCTGTGAGTATTGATTGATTATGGCTATTTATGATGTTGTATGTCCCACAAGCTGATGGGTCAGATTGTGGTTCGTTGTTGTTAGTTCTTATTAGTTGTTTGTACCTGACTGTGTTTTAGATTAGTATTATTGTTTTTTGTACTTGATTGGGTTTTATATTAGTATTAATGTTTATTGTACTTGACTGGGTGTTAGATTTGATTTTTGTAAAAGCCTCCTGTGGACATGTGTGCTATAATCACTTATATCAATACATCTGGTTCGTCCAATGTAATTGTGATGTCCATGGCAAATAAATAAAACATAACATAACATAAAGGTCAAGTTTTATAAGTATTAAATTGACATGAATCCAAAATACACCTGCTTCATCCCTCTCTCAACTAAGGGGTCCTTGGCCTGAAAACGTTGAAGACCCCTGTTATAGACCACTATAGACACAAGTGGTTAAGCATAAACATATTTTCTCCACATATGAACTCATTTCAAGGCACTAGTATAAACAGATGCAGGTCCTTCACATTCACCAAGCACAATTTTATTGAAAGGGATAATCATAATCAGGGGCGTCACAAGGGGAGGGGGGGGGAGTGGGACTGAGTTACTAGGGCCCAAGGTGGAGGGGCCCTAGTAACTTGAAAAATAGCAGATTTACAAGCTCACAGCGCGGCACCGAGTGCCGCGCTGCGAGCTTGTAGATCTGCTATTTTTGAAAAGTCGTGAAAATGTGTGCAAATCTTTTGAATATATGTATTTTTTAGGTAAACATTTGTAATTCAAATTTTGAGGTTTCTTGCACACATTTTCACAATTTTTCCACGCATCTTCACAATCTTTCAAAAATAGCAGATCTACAAGCTCGCAGCGCGGCACATCTGCTATTTTTCAATAGTTATAACAAACATGGGGGGCCCGCAGTGAATCCTTGTACCCAGGGCCCAGAATTTGGTGTGACGCCCCTGATCATAATATTAGCCAGATTTCTGGCAGCATCTTTTTATGTTTTTTATTAATTTTTTTTAACTGCAGTGACAGACAGATGTTGACCAACACTCATCCGCGGAGCTAGATTTTCTCTCACCTTAGCGCTAATGCGTCTGTGGCTACTTGTCAAACACCCACTTGTTTTGAAATTTTTGCGACGAGAGTCTTGGCACGGCTGGCTCATCATCGCATCCGTCAACACCGACCCGGAGAGCCGTCTTTGTTTTTGTTATTTACGGTTGCCAAATGAGCAGCTAACTTTTTGGAGGACTTGGCAAGGGTCCCTGACTTTCATTATTATCTTTTTTTTTTTTTCAGTTTCACCCCCCATTTTTATGATAAGTGGCTGCCGAAACACGGGGTCAACGAAGGCCGGGCAGACTCAACCATTTTCACCTCGCGCGGGGGTGCATAAATTCAGCAGGAGGATTATGTAAATGATGCCCCCGTTTCCGTACCGCATATCCATAATGTTTACTTGCAAACTGCTTATTGACCCGATACAACAAACTTAACCCTCAAATACCGGGAGCGCGCCCGAGTCGCGTTATATTTGAACCACTTCAACCATTATTTTATGCTTTATCTATTGAAAAATAGCAGATATACAAGCTCGCAGCGCGGCACCGAGTGCCGCGCTGCGAGCTTGTAGATCTGCTATTTTTGAAAAATCGAGTCTTTGAATATCAATCTTTGAATATCTTTGAATATCTTTGACCCGATCTTTGACCCGACTTCCTCTAAATCAGTGGTTCTCAAACTTTTTCATGTCAAGGACCCCCAAAATTACATTTATTTGGCCGCAGACCCGCCATCTCAAAATATGTTGTTCCAGGGACCACCCAGAAGCAGAGATTTGAGTTACAAAAGTTTGCTTTGAAAAATATATATATTCAAAAATAGCATATCTACAAGCTTGCGGCGCTGTGAGCTTGTTTCAATAGTTAAAGCATTACATAATTCTAGGCCTACATGGCTTAATGCACAGGTTCAAGGAGTCAAGGTACATTATTCCCTGTGCATGTTGTAAATAAGCGGGTGAATAATGTGCTATAATGTCCGACAGCAGAGGACGTTTCTAAAGCAAGCCAAGGTTATTGTATGTTTTGTGTGTGTGTGTATGCCCGCCCCGCCCCGCACACGCGTGCGCGCGCACACACACACACACACACACACACACACACACACACACACACACACACACACACACACACACACACACACACACACACACACACACACACACACACACACACACACACACACACACACACAAACAAGGATTTTCTGTGTGATTACTTCGTGCAGCATGTCTTGTTTATGTTTGAGTATGTTGATTTGTAATTGCCGCGGTTTGGGTGTTTAGTTCTAGGGACCCCCAGAAGCAACATTTTAGTTACAAATGTCCGCTTAAAAAAATACATATATTCAAAGATAGCAGATCTACAAGCTCGCAGCGCAGCACTCGGTGCCGTGCTGTGAGCTTGTATATCTGCTATTTTTCAATAGCTAAAGTATATAAAATAATCAAGGCCCCTCCACCTTGGGCCCTTGTAACTCAGTCCCACTTTTCCCCCCCTTGTGACGCTCTGTAATTCGAATAAACTTTCATTATCCACGAAAACTTTTATCCGCTTGGAGGAGGTGGATTTTGAGGCTTTATCGAATAAACTAAATGCACATTTGTGAATGGAAACTGGTCAGACAATAAATGCGAATAAATTATGACGTTCTGGGTCCATATCGTCCTCCAACTTAACACTTTCCCCTGCCGCTTAATTTAACGTCCATTGTATAGCGTTAGCCCACAAAACCAACCAGTTGCTTGTTACACACGAAGCCATCCGTGGCTAACCCTTCCACATCACACGGTGTTGTGTGCCAAAAGTGGCCGATCTACAAGCTCACAGCAGCTCGCATCCGCGTCTCCACGCCGCTCTGTGAGCTTGCAGATCGGCCACCTTCCAGAGGACGCTGAAACTTGCAGGATGAGTGTGCACTGTGCAGCGATCGAGTCACAGCAGTCAGACCAGACGTGCAGTGCTCACGTCTCGGTTCGGTCTGAAAAAATCAGCCCGATCAACTCACGCGAACGTTGCTAATTCG
>NC_137831.1:8339652-8387152 GCF_963921795.1 Nannobrachium achirus | reverse complement strand
TTTTTTGGCAAAGACATTTGATAGAGTGTGAAAAAAAGCTTGTATCAAGTATGTATAATATACGTATATATATATATATATATGGCCGAAATGTAAAGGGGTGAAGTGATTTGTAATTATAATAATAAAAATCTACAAAGTAACTAGTAACTAAAATGAGTCTTTTTGAATGTCTCTTTTTGAATGTCTCTTTTTGAACGGCTCTTTGAAAGGAACGGATCCCAGAGATCCGGCTCACTTCAAAGTGCCATAAATCCCATCTCTAGAATGAAGACGTGAATGAGAGAAAGAGAGAGATTATTTATGTTTTCCTCCAGCTCTGTTATCTGTTCCAACATTATAATATGCAAAACATACCACCTCCAAGTGGCCGGCCCGACTTTGACTTTGTGAAATCCAATCTGAGCGTCGTCCCCCCCGTCCCCCCTCCCCTCAGGAAATCAAAGGCAGAAATCAGCTTGATTTGGACCCCCTGCGGATCTCTGGGATGTGAGCGCCACTGAGTCTGCTGTAGCACTCTTGTATGCATGTTTATTAATGTGTGTGTGTGTGTGTGTGTGTGTGTGTGTGTGTGTGTGTGTGTGTGTGTGTGTGTGTGTGTGTGTGTGTGTGTGTGTGTGTGTGTGTGTGTGTGTGTGTGTGTGTGTGTGTGTGTGTGTGTGCGTGCGTGAGTGTTTGTCTGATGCATACAGTACATGAATACGAGGCTCAAATGTGTGCTGGCTAAACACTGCATATTGTACAGAGACAGTGACAGTGAGAGAGAGAGAGAGAGAGAGAGAGAGAGAGAGAGAGAGAGAGAGAGAGAGAGAGGTGTTTGAGTGAGTGAATGAATTGACTTAAAATAAATACCTTTATTAAAATCTTAAAAATCTTACATTATGAATTATGTGAGTACAGAGTACAGTGACAGTGAGTGAGTGAGTGAGTGAGTGAGTGAGTGAGTGAGTGAGTGAGTGAGTGAGTGAGTGAGTGAGTGAGTGTATTCAATAGCCTGACTGGGATAGTGAACAAAACGAAGGATAGAGAAAGAGACATAAAGAGAAAGAAAGAGAGTGAGTGAGAGAGAGAAAGAGAGAGAGAGGGAGATGGAGAGGGAGAGAATATTAGTATTCCGTTGTTAGGCTGAGAATGAAGTGGGCGCCTGTACTGATTATCACAGCTGAGAGGAAAATGTAATAAACACCAGATGATTAATCCATGCCATAGTAATATGGGAGCATCGACTGTGCACTGCACTGAATCTCCTCCTACAGACTGCATCATTGATACAGCAGTCCTACAGACTGCATCATTGATACCGCAGAGATCACTTTAAATGAGGTGACTGAAGATGACGTATAGGCCGGTGGTCCTCAACCTTTTCAGGCCGCGACCACCAAAATAATCATATTTTAACTGGGGACCCCTTCCACCCTGACGAGCACTAAGAGTTGAGTGATTACATTTTGTATAACACGGTTCTATTGTGAAAATAGCAGATCTACATGCTCACAACGCCTCGCGATAAATATTTATTTTCTACCCAGAAACTGGAAGAACACAGAGACAGCAGAAAGCTCTGAATCCACAAGCCTATGGGCAAATTGAACCATATCACTGCTCCCTATCAAGTGACTCATTGATATAATATATATTTATAGAAAAAGTGATTTTGGGTTTCATGACTCGTACTGTATAGTACACAAGTTTGTACATCGGAACCAGTTCGCACCCATATAGAATACATTATTTTTGGCTCCCAAACATGATAAGACATGTGATTCAGTGTTATTCTCATCTTATTCATCATCCATGTTTTCTTCTATCGCTGGAGATTTATAACACGTGTCAAGACATGCAGGACAGGCAAGTGGCTTGACAGGTATTACAGCACAAAGGTGTACCAGGCCCGTCACCCATTTGAACTGGACGAGCAGGGGCGTCACACCAAATTCTGGGCCCTGGGTACCAGGATTCACTGCGGGCCCCCCATGGGAACACATTTAATACGCATTGTTTTGTGCTTTAACTATTGAAAAATAGCAGATATACAAGCTCACACCGCGGCTGCAAGCTTGTAGATCTGCTATTTTTTTTAAATCGTGAAAATGTGTGCAAGTCTTTGAATATTTCAAATCCTTCTAAGGTTTTTTGAAAAACCTATGTTTCTATGTCAGTGGTGCTCAAACTTTTTCATGTGACGGACCCCCAAAATTATATGTATTTGGCCACGGACCCCCATCTCAAAACATTTAGTTCCAGGGACCCCCCCCCCCCCCCCAGAAGCAAAATCTGAGTAACAAATGTTCGCTTAAAAAATACATATATTCAAAGATTTGCACACATTTTCATGACTTTTCAAAAATAGCAGATATACAAGCTCACAGCACGGCACCAGTGCCGCGCTGTGAGCTTGTATATGTGCTATTTTTCAATAGCTAAAGTATAAAATAATTAAGGCCCCTCCACCTTGGGCCCCAGTAACTCAGTCCCACTTTTCCCCCCTCTTGTGACACCCCTGACTAGGCCCATCACCCGTTTTAACCAGACGAGAGAGGGGGAATCTACCATACATATGTTTAAGTGTTGCCAGTAATGGCCGAGGACAGCATTCTCACCAGAAAATTGTACAATCAAGCGAGGTGTTAACCTCAATTGTAGCCTTCGCCAGCAAACAGGGCCGCCCCACACTGCAAAAAAAAAGAAGGAAAAAAAGCCAAGGATGGGGAAAATTAAACACAGACTTGATAGGAGTGAAATTGGCCTCCCGCTCGACATGTCACCGCCGTTTCACCTCAGCAAATGAGCACCTTTAGCCACGGAAAGGAAAAAGGAAGAGCATTGGAAAAGAAAAATGTCAGAAAATCTTTCTCCAGACAGCTGATTTGTACATAGCTGTGCTTCGGTGTCGCGCACGGGAAATAGACAATCTACAAGCTCCTGACCTGTCACGCCACGACACGCCGTGAGCTTGTAGATCGGCTATTTTCCGGTGCGGCGCAACCAGAGCCATTATTTCCACCACTGTCAACCTTGGGCAAAGTGCTATGCTGCCGTCTGTCATTGGACGAGGTTCTATTACTGTCATTACGGGGTGACGGCGGGACCCGGCGGTTAATGTGTTTGTCTACGTACACAACCCCACCACGTCCACTCATACACTGAATGACACCTCCATCCACATGCAGCGGTATTGGCTTCGCTGAGGTCCGGGGTGGGAAATATAGGAGCATTCCTCTTATTAATAAGACATGTTTGATTGATCCCCCACCACCCTACCACGCCTCTTCCCTGCTATGCGGCATCACATAGTTGCGACCGTCACACTTTTGCCTTACTCATATCTCCGCCACCGTTGCCCCGATCCATGCCAAACTTTGCACACACACTCCTTGGCTGCCAAACCACAACCCCTCATTTCTCACATGACCCTCTTCTAGCGCCACAATGAGGCCGATTCTTTCTAAACACATTTTGGGACACTGCTCCTACAGATTTTGCCCTAAAATCACGCAAAGTGGTACACAGTATCTCTAATGTCATGTGATCAACATGGATCTGTCCCATTTCCCATAATCCCTCCTGATTGGCTACCATTGCGTTCTAAAGTTTGTGTATGCGACTTGACGCTTATCTCCCGATTAAGGAGTCTTACTGGTGTTGTGTAGAGCCCAAACCATATATCTTTCTGGCTGATATAGGGGGCCTTTATTTGACCTTAGTCTTTTAGTTTTTATCTGCAAATAATGCCGCTGATTTGTTCCAATCTTTTACCATATTTAAACAGCCCTCCCTATTTCTGGCATGTCATTATCAGACGAACATTTTCAAAAATCTTCAACCATACAGTAGATCTACTCGCTCAAAATGCGTCAAAATGAAGCGTTGGGAGGTAACATTATAGTAACATTTATACATATGAAATGGTTGAATAAAGTTACTTTGTGTTTATTTTTAACTTTCAAAAATGTGTCAGTGTTTATTTTTATTCATTCATGAGTTGAATAAGCTACAATTACATCTAACTTTTTCATATTGATTAGAAAACATAATAATATTGGTCAAACATGTGTAATTGGTGGTCTAGGACTTGACTTCCAAAGCTGGCATCAGACCCAAACATCTGCCATGGATACCCTTTCATACACACTTCTGCGAGGAGAACATGCAAACTCCACACAGAAAGGCACTTTTGCCAACCCCGGGTATTGAACCCAGGAACTCACTAGCTGTGAGGTGGCCGCGCCACCGTGCCCCCTCATTAACCATATCTAATTGGCACATTCGGACCCCTCAGAAGATGGCCGACGGCCCAGTCTCAGCCTTGACGTGAAGAACTGACACATCCACTACTGTTGGGAGAAGTGTGGTGAACCTGATGAACTGCGGGGCTTAGACATGAAAGGCACATGTCTAAGACGGGCTTAAGGGGCTACGAGGATTCCTTCGCTCTTGTTAACCAATTCAGAACGGGTACACGTGATTGGGTAATAATAATTTTATGCTTTAACTATTGAAAAACTATTTTTTTTTTCTTCGAAAAACCTATGTTTCTATGTCAGCAATCTGAACAGCCATCAAAGAAAAGATCCTTTTCACTTATCTGGAGCTCAGTTAGTCTGTTCTTCAGAGACTGCTATGTCAGTGGTTCTCAAGGACCCCCAAAATGATATGTATATGGCCACCGACCCCCATCTAAAAATATTTAGTTCCAGGGACCACCCAGAAGCAAAATTTGAGTTACACAAACGTTCGCTTTAAAAATACATATATTCAAAGATTTGCACACATTTTCACGACTTTTTCAAAGAATAGCAGATCTACAAGCTCGCAGTGTGAGCTTGTATATCTGCTATTTTTCAATAGTTAAAGCACTCAATAATTCTAGGCCTCAATGCTTTAAGGATCCAGTCTGAAGTTCAAGGCTGGATGCCAGGGGGCCCCCCATCTCCAACCTCCAGGGAGCAGAGTGCGATACTCCCCGGCTCGGTCAGACGCGTGGCTTTGTTATTAGAGAATCCATGGCATATAAGCCAGAAGGTTACAGGTTCAATCCCCCGCCAATGCCCTTGAGCAAGACGACGGCGATCCACCTGCAACCGCTTTCCACGCTGACGCTGGCTGGATGAGAGTGGCTGGCTAAACGCGTGAAATGTAAACGCTCGACACTTCCCGTGCAGGGCTACTTCTGAAACCTCACGCACCTCCTACCTGCTCTGTGCACGCACGCACGTGCATGCACACACACACACACACATTCACACACTGTGTGAGTGAAATATTGTGTGCTTTCTGAAAGCGTCAAGCTCCTCAAGGCTCCAGGGTTTTCCAGTCAGACAAATGGGCTTTTCCAGAGTGGGGGGGATATTATACAGTGTGTGTGTGTGTGTGTGTGTGTGTGTGTGTGTGTGTGTGTGTGTGTGTGTGTGTGTGTGTGTGTGTGTGTGTGTGTGTGTGTGTGTGTGTGAGTTGTGGATATTTTTCATCCATGTAGGCCTCAGGAAGTGGTGGTCTGGCTCGGGTTCAACGTACCAAAACGAGACACCTCTATAGGAGTAGTGTTTGGTCACTGGAATGGGCACACACAACACCTACTACACACCACACACACACACACACACACACACACACACACACACACACACACACACACACACACACACACACACACACACACACACACACACACACACACACACACACACACACACACACACACACACACACACACACACAGACTTCCAGCACTACCGCAACACAGACAAACACATTCATACATACTTGTCCTACTGTACCCTCATACAGTATACACAATTTTCCAAGAATCACTAAATATCAGGGGTCTTCAACGTTTTCAGGCCAAGGACCCCTCAGTTGAGAGAAAGATGAAGCAGGGACCCTTTTCATAAAATCCATATCGTTTCATTGTTTGACAGCAGTGTATTTTGGATTCATGTAAATTGGTGTTTTCAGATATTTAACCACTTGAACCGTCGAAACTTAATAAACTTGACCTTTCACTGTACTTAGTCTGCTCTTTTTCCCCCCTACACCAAAGCTCTTTTCCGAAAATAGACGATCTACAAGCTCACAACGGCTCGCGCTGAGGCGTTGTGAGCTTGTAGATCTGCTATTTTTGGCTAAAGTTCTTAGAATTTGGACACTAGGGTTCAAGTGGTTAATATAAAAAAGGAGAAAAAATGTTCTATCACAAAAACATTTGGAGGACCCCCTGTAGTAACTCTGAGGATCCCATAGGGGTCCCGGACCCCCTGTTGAAGACCCTTGTTATATATATGCATTGCTGTAGCTCATATTGCTGTGCCTCTAATCTATCTTGAATATATATATATATATATATATATATATATATATACAGTATTTTCTGGACTATAAGGCTCACCTATAAGGCTCACCTGACTATAAGGCGCACTGTCAATGAATGGTCTATTTTCAAACTGTTTTCATATATAAGGCGCACCTGACTATAAGGCGCACATAATAGACGCTACCGTTGAGTTATGCATCCAACAGATGGAGCTGTGCTAAAGGGAATGTCAATGTCAATGAATGATCCATATATAAGGCGCACTGGACTATAAGGCGCACTGTAGTTTTTTGAGAAAATTAAAGGCTTTTAAGTGCGCCTTATAGTCCGGAAAATACGGTATATATATATATATATATATATATATTTATTTATTTTTAATATACGGTAGCCTCATTGTGAGCTTGTAGATCTGCTATTTTTGGTGTGAGACACCCACACGCAACTAAGTTTAAATCAGGCTCTCTCAAGAGAAAATGAGAAAGAAAAAAAATTATAATGTGGAGTTCTTCTCTCTGGTTAGCATCTGGAGCTAAACCGGTCGAGGTCCCATGAGATTCGCCCGGCAACAGCAACAACTGAACATGTAAGCTTAACTGCTTCCTACACAAACATTTAACTCTTTACTTTCCACCGCAGCCTCGCTGGTATCAAAAGGCTATATGCTGTGCTGTTCTGTGAATGCTAAAAGTAGGCTCCATGCAGCATGCATAATCATCTTCCGTTTGTGGCAACAACAAAAAGATCTACAAACGCATACTGAAGGTAAAGCTTGTCACCTTAGCAACCATGTAGTTTAATTCACAAGCATTATTCCAGAGAAAAAAAGTGTACAATAAACAAGCGGGTGAGCAAATGTAGCAGAAATAGCATTGCATGAAGACCATGAGCCTAATCGCCCCTGGCCAATGGGGGATTCCCCTTTTAGGGTGAGCAGTAGACGCTTAGGCTTCCCATATCGGACCGTGGACTTTTTGTTTGTTATATTTACATGAAATATCTGAGAGACAGTATCTGGGAGCCAATGGAGGGGGGAGACACGTGAAAATGTTGAAGACGTTCTGGATTTATAATTGGCCCCCTCCTTTTTATCCCTCTACACCAGGCCTAGGGGTCTTCAACAGGGGGTCCAGGACCACTAGGGGGTCCTCAGAGTTACTACAGGGGGGCCTCCACATCTGAAACTTTTTGTCCTCCTTTTTTATATTAACCACTTGAACCATAGCGTCCATATTCAGAGAACTTTAGCCAAAAATAGCCGCTTTGGGGTAGAGGGGAAAAAGAGCAGACTACAGAGTTAAAGGTCAAGTTTATTAAGTATTGACGGTTCAAGTGGTTAAATATCTGAAAACACAAATCGACATGAATCCAAAATACACTGACTATTGTGCAGAGCCTGTCAAACAATGAAACTATACGGAATCTATGAAAAGGTTGTGGGGGTCCCTGCTTCATCTCTCTCTCAACTAAGGGGTCCTTGGCCTGAAAACGTTGAAGATGCCTGCTCTACAACAAATCTCTTCACCCACTTTTTCTGATTGTTCACCTATTATGCCATGCCCCAACTGGAACACACTTGGTGTTCATGTAAATGGTGCATTTATATAGCGCCTTTATCCAAGGCGCCTTAGAGAGATTGTGCATTACATTCACCCATTCACACACACATTCACACACCGATGGCAGAGGAAACCATGCAGGCACCAACCTGCTCACCGGGAGCAACTAGGGGTTCAGAGTCTTGCTCAAGTACTCTTCGACTCTTTGCTCTGGGGGAGCCCGGGATCGATTTGGGATCCTTTCGGGAACCCTCCGTGTTCTAATGACGGTTTCTCTACCCGTGAGCCACTGCCCGCCCCTCTCATGTGATTACATTTCTCTTCGGTTCAATGGACCTTTTCCCCCGTTGGTGCAAATCATACTTGTGGGCATGGCTGTCTCCCTGGACGCTGGTGAAGATGCCACTGACAGAGCTTTGGTCCAGGATAGCAGTCATGTGCTGGTCCAGTGGAGAGAGCACTCTACAGGGGCGTCACAAGGGGGGGAAAAGTGGGACTGAGTTACCAGGGCCCAAGCAAGGTAGAGGGGGCCTTAATTATTTTATACTTTAGCTATTGAAAAATAGCAGATCTTCAAGCTCACAGCACGGCATTGAGTGCCGTGCTGCGAGCTTGTAGACCTGCTATTTTTCAAAAGTCGCGAAAATGTGTGAAAATCTTTGAATATGTGTATTTTTAACTCAAATTTTTACATTTTTAACATTTTTAACTAAAATTTTGCTTCTGGGGGTCCCTGGAACTAAACATTTTGAGCACCACTGACATAGAAATATAGGTTTTTCAAAAAACATTAGTTAAGAAATATTCAAAGACTTGCAAAATATTTTCACGATTTTTCAAAAATAGCACCATCTGCTATTTTTCAATAGTTAAAGCACAGAATAATGCGTAATAATGTGTTCCCAGTCTAAATGAGTTAAACCCGCTCCTCCCTATGAAGAACATTCATGGGGGGCCCACAGTGAATCCTTGTACCCAGAGCCCAGGATTTGGTGCCACACACCTGGTACTCTAGTCTCCTCTCCTCCACCAGTAACAGTAACTGTGAATGTCTTGCCTTGTGGGCACTGATATGTTTTTTTGGCCTCCTTTTGAAGTCCCTCTGCTGTTTTATTCCGTTCGCAGTGTGTTGCTCTGCACCAATGCTATAGCGTAAATACAGTATGTTTACAGCATAAGCACATTTCTCCCACAGCACCTTTGTTCTTTTTGTTTGATATTAGGACAAATATTAGACATACTGTTCCTACGACAGTAGGGGCAGTGTGGGCTCGCATGTAACACCATGTATGGGCACAAACATCTACCCTTTGGCTCTACCCCATTGGCTAAGGGCCCTGTCTTTGTACTGTCGGTACAAAGGCAGTGTCTTACGTCATTTTGAGGAGAACTTGACTGATAGATTACGTCATTTTGAGGAGAACTTTTATCATTTTGAGGAGAACTTTTATCATTTTGAGGAGAACTTGACTGATAGATTACGTCATTTTGAGGAGAACTTGACTGATAGATTACGTCATTTTGAGGAGAACTTTTATCATTTTGAGGAGAACTTGACTGATAGATTAAGATTACGTCATTTTGAGGAGAACTTGACTGATAGATTACGTCATTTTGAGGAGAACTTGACTGATAGATTACGTCATTTTGAGGAGAACTTGACAGATAACTAATGAAGTATTACTGTGTTTATTATCGTATGCTTCCGCCTCATCTAATGTTTCAATTTCACAATCTAGTTAACTTAATCACTATATTAAATCCAGCATGTAGCTTGTAGATCTGCTATTATCGCCACGTAACACCGTCGAGTGGCAATAATTTAATATCTTCAGTGATCAGGGGTTACCATCGGCCATCAGGCTTAAGTGGTTAAAAGCCTTTTCTGAATGCCTTAAATCTTTGATCCCTTTGTACAGTACATTCCATTGCTACTTTTATGAATTGATATGCTGTAGATCTTAAAGATCTCTAACAATCTACCGTATCTTGGGGAAGTTAGCTGCTAAAGCCAGCTGTTTATTCATTCAGGGAACTAGAAGTGGTTCATGGTCATAGACACTAAGCAATTTGTGTAATTAAATAATCTCTGCTTTTCGTTTTCATAACTGGCTAAATACAGCAAAACATAGTCTTCATTTTTATTATCATTTTTTATTTGTATTTGTTATTATTATTTTTTTTCATACTAATACTTTGTACCTACGTTCTTCCACTATCATTCTCTAGACGGTAAACTTGTATACTCTTACAATTATCTCTGTTTCTTGAATTGTTATTATTATGAAATGGGTATTTTTATAAAGTCCTTTATCTCCATATACATTCTTGTTTTAGTTTTAGTTTTTTCTCTTTTTCTTTCTTCCTTTTTTCTTTCTTCTTCTTTTCTTTTTTTCTTTTTTTGTTGTTTTCTTTTTACGATGGAAAAAGAAAATCTGAACACTCTTATAACTAATCAATGTCTTAATTCATGAATACGTAGGATAGGCATTCACAATGTGAATGTATGACCTGTATAAATGTATGAGTTGATCAAATAAACTAAACTAAACTAAATTAAATATCCCTGAAGAAAATAAAAATACTAAGGGGAGGGTGCCGTCCATTCTCTATAAAAGAATAGCCACTTCTCAAGTATAGTGATTGATTTATTTTCCTTATTTCCGCCCTGAAAGAACAATATCAAGGTTGCAATTATTCCCATGCCAAAACTCCCATGCAGGCCCCTAATATTGTTATCACACATTGGTATTAATGAAAACATATGGAATGCAGTTTGCGGCGGTGAATTCATGCAATATAAATGCACACGCCGGCGAAACGAACCAAAGCCAAGCGAGGCGCTTTGAAATTAAACGCTATGATTTGTTTGCGGCACAATACATTACACCTGATTGTGTGTTTGCTCGTGTGCATCCAAGACGCGGCTAATGAGGCATTACTGGCGAGGGGGGACCCAATCGATGGCCCGCTGTCGTTGGACAATGCTGATCAATTGTACTGTATTGACTACATTTCCCCCTCATTAACTGTGTGAGTTGTGTGTGTTTGCGTACGCGCGCACGCGTTTGTGTGCGCGTGCCTCTATGCGCACCAGTCGTCAGTAGGTGTGTGCCGCATGCATTCATTGGTGTGCATCTGTGAACATGCATGTCATCGAATGTACACAGTCACGCATATGTGCGTGTACATGTTTGTGCCTGTGCAACTGTGTGTGTGTGTGTGCAGGCTACAGTATGTCTTGAGTAAACACTCTCAGGTGGTGGTGCAGGCCTGTGCCATGTCTCCGCTGTGCCATGTAGGCTGGTAGCAGGCATGGGGGCACTGATTACTCTTATTAACACGGAGGGGGCCAGGCACGGGTCCAAATGGCACTGCCAATATCTGTTAGTGCGCCGCACACACTATACACACATGGGCATGCATGCATGCAAACACACACACGCGTGCGCGCGTCCATACATATGTCTGCAAACCACGTGCACATGCGTGCACACGCACATTGTTGCATACACACAATATACACGTGCACACAGACGCGCGCACACACATACACACACAGCCTGATTGAGTCAAGGGCCTGCCTGAGCCAAGAACCCCAGCGGTAGCCAGACTCTCTAGTTCTGTGTGTGTCCATGAGCACAGGAGGAGATCTTTGTGGAGAGCTGTCAGCGCTTTAACAGCTAATATGTCGCCTCATCTCTCTCAGGAGCCGTTTCGTCCCATGCCAGAGCGAGAGAAAAGAAGAAGAAAAAAAAAACTGGTTACTTTTGACTCACAGAGAAGTCCCAGAGGAAGGAGCTCCGTCAGAAGAAGATGGAGGGGCATCATTCACTCTCTGTCTCTCTCTGTCTTTGCCCGTTGCCACCTCGTCGCGTCCCTTTCATACCCGGCAGGCAGGTGACCGACCGCATGAAAAGCCAGCGGCGTGAATCCACTCTGGGTACGCAGCCAACGTTTGACTGAAGTGCTTTCTAGACGCCTGCCAGACACTGAACCGGGGTTCGCGTCGCTCATTAAGCTGATCTCTGTACAAGTTCTTTCCCGGTGTCATTCCAACGATCAAGCAATTAGGGTTTTGTTTCACAATCACTCGCGTAGTAGCGCTCCCCAGTCATTATTATTTTAGATGCTTTGAATTAATTTGAGCGTTTTTACTTTGGCCTGGCATTAAAGGTAAAAGGGGTAAGGTGGTTGCAGCTCTGTGGCATTGATCCCTGTCAGAGCAAGAGACACACTATGGGGTTTTGAGAGATTTTAATAGAACCAGTCATGTTTAGTTACGTTCAGGCTCGTAAGGTTATAGCATATAGTTAGACAATCATTGGAATATGTTCTGACACATTGTCATTTGTCAGTAGTTATTAACCTTTGAGCAAGGCACTCAGCCCAAATACCTGCTAAAGTGGAACTGCATGGCAGCCAATCATAGAAAATGGATGGACTGCCTGGTAGGGGTGATATTTAGTTAAGGACCTATGCTTGCATCTTTACCACTTAAACCAGGGGTCTTCAACGTTTTCAGGCCAAGGACCCCTTATCTGAGCGAGAGATGAAGCAGGGACCCCCACAACCTTATCATAGATTCCATAGTTTCATTGTTTGACAGCACAATCAGTGCATTTTGGATTCATGTCAATTTGTGTTTTCAGATATTAAACCACTAACTCTGTACTTAGTCTGCTCTTTTTCCCCTCTACACCAAACATCTTTACCGAAAATAGCCGATCTACAATCTCACAAACCCTCGCGCTGCGAGGCGTTGTGAGATTGTAGATCTGCTATTTTTGGCTAAAGTTCTCTATATTATGGACGTTAGGGTTCAAGTAGTTAATATAAAAGATCACTCAAAGATTTGGAGGACCCACTGTGGTAACTCTGAGGACCCCCTAGGGGTCCCGGACCCCCTGTTGAAGAGCCTTGACTTACACCCTATATATTGACCGGAGTCCCCCAGGGCTCTATGCTAGGCCCCCTCATTTCCTCCCTCTAAATATCTTCAGCGAAAATATGCCATCTACAGGCTCACAACATACACTGTGAGCTGGCAGATCTGCTATTTGCCTGGGAAAGGGGACACCAGGGGTTTTTAAAATGCCAGATTGCATTGTTGAATACTGATGATGATACAGTGAGTATGTGTTGCCATAGAGGCCAGAATTTCAAACAGCTGTCCTGGTGGTGTGAGGGAAACCACCGCTCAAGAGCACATTGTGCATAAGTCTACCCTGGACGAATGGCAGTGGTAAAAAAAGTACAATATATTTTTTTTTAATCTAAGTAAAAGTATCAATTCTGGGCTTAATATTAATGAGGAATCTCCATATATGGGCATACAAGGGATTATCTTAGTGTGGTTCCCCTAACAGGGCATCATCTGGGAGCGTCCTTATACTGTATGGGCATTGCCAAATATGGGTCAACAAACAATGTGATGTCACAACAATGTGATGTCACAACAGGTCAGCTATAGACATTGAGGCGTTACCTACTCACTGACTGACTGACTGACTGACGGACAGGATCTGTCGGGTTTCACAGTAAACAAAATGTCCCATTTCACAAGTTTTCAAATGTATAAAACGTATAAAAAAATATTTTCAAAATAGCAGATCTACAAGCTCACAATGCATAGTGAGCTTGTCAAGTAAAAGTACTGAAAAGTACAGAAAATTGGAAGCGCTCCAGAAAAAGTAAAAAATAATAACACCTCAAAATGTTTCTGTCCTTGGTTACTTTACACCAGAGGTCTTCAACAGGGGGTCCGGGACCCCTAGGGGGTCCTCAGTGTTACTACAGGGTGTCCTCCAAATCTTCCAATACTTTTTATATTAACAACTCTGACCCTAGTGTCCATATTCTGAGAACTGTAGCCAATATTTTCGGCATAGAGGTTTGGTGTAGAGGGGAAAAAGAACAGACTAAGTACAGAGTAAAAGGTCAATTGTATTAGGTAATGACGGCTCAAGTGGTTAAATATCTGAAATCACAAATTGACATGAATTCAAAATACACTGACGACTGTGCTGTCAAACAATGAAACTATATGGAATCTATGAACAGGTTGTGGGGGTCCCTGCTTCATCTCTCTCTCTCAACTAAGGGGTCCTTGTCCTGAAAACGTTGAAGACCTCTGCTTTACACCACTGATAGGACAGGATGTGGTGATATTCTCCAGGTCTTCCCCGCCCAGCTCCTGCTGCGGGGCGAGCCCGGCTCCCCGACCGCAGAATGATTGGCTTCCACAGAACTTATTAAACATAATTGCAAACTAATTAGTACAGCGATGGCTTGGCACCTTCGTCTAGTGCCAGACACTCGATGTGGGTTTACAACGCGCATTTACATTTTACACCAATTACCAATCCCTGATTAATGCATGACTGGGGTGTGCTTTATAATAGTTATTAATAGGGGCTGTATAGATTAGATTAGGAATTAATTTCCAAATAAAAACCTGGCATTACACGCATGGTGAAAAGCCATGTGTTGCGGAGCGACCTGCGCCTGCTGATGTATTGTTGTGTCACATCGCACGCACAAAGCGCTTTGATTGTGGCGTTTGTGGGTTCGCTTCGGCGCCGCAGCCATCTCTGTGAAGCTGTGGAATTAGACTCTCTATCTATTGGGGATTTGTTTGAAACTGTAGCAGAATTCCCACATTGAACTTGTGTCCTGATCCCAGTCCCCCGCTGCCCTGCACGAGCGCAGATCTTTTTTTATTCTTGTTGAGTTATTGCGACCGTCAGGTCGCAGTTACTATCAAAACCTCCACCGGCTGTCAGTCAGTCTGTCAGTCTGTCCGTCACCTCACGTCACACTTTTGCTCTACTCATATCTCCGCCACCGTTGCCCCCATTCATGCCAAACTTTGCAACCACACTCCTTGGCTGCCAAACCACAACCTCCACCCCTCATTTCTCACATGGCCCTCTTCTAGCACCACCATGAGGCTGATTCTTTCAAAACACATTTTTGGACACTGCTCCTACAAATTGTGCCCTAAAATCACGCAAATCTGTAACACAGTAAGACTAGACTCATGTCATCAACATGGATCTGTCCCGTATAGCTCCACCATCAGGCCGGTTTTTTCAAACACATTTTTGGACACTGCTCCTACAGATTTTTACATGCGACCTGATGGTCACTTATCTCCCGATTAGGGAGTCTTACTGGTAATGGAGACTGGAGAGCACGTTTGGAAAGGCGAGTTATTTTGGGAGGCGAGTTACGTGCAATAACCTCTTCAAGCAGTAGTAGATCTAAATGTCTGAATAGAAGACTTTTATTAACATGCTCTACCATACAGATATAAGCACACAGTTGTGTACTTGTAGATCTGCTGTTTTCACTACTTTTGTGCGATGGCCTTGTATGATGAAGCAGTGCTTTACTTTTAAAAATTGAGATACGAGGTTTCTGCCCGACAGTGACGATATATCTATGGGGCTTACAGTACCTGCCAAGCACTTTCCAATTAAACGTAATCAAGTGGAGGGGCTGTTTCAGGGTGGATCTTATACTGTACTACCGCTGTGTCCCCATGCTACTCTGTGGCCTGGGCTGGGGGATCATTAGCATTGGAACATGAAGCCAGGGACGTGCTGGCCATTGGGAAAAGCGGGACAACTCCCGAACCATTTTGGGGGCTGGGCGGCCAACATAGTAAATCGTCATTGTCGGTCAGAAACCCCGTATCTCCAAGTTTCAAATTTTTTAATTTTTTTCACAAAGCAAAGCCCTGCTTCATCATACAAGGCAGTCGCACAAAAGTAGTGAAAACAGCAGATCTACAAGCACACAACGCCTCGCAGTGCGAGGCGTTGTGTGCTTGTAGATCGGCTGTTTTCACTAGTTTAAATCATTTTTAAAATGATAAATACGAAACTAACGGTTTTGGACATACAAGGTTTCCACCCGACGACGACGAAAAATAACTCATGTAAATTGGCCCACTTGTCATGATCTGAAATGGCAAAGTAGCAGCAGCGCTATAGAGATCTTGCGCAATGAGGGCCTCTCCAACTCTTTTTCCCGGGCTGAATCAGGGGCCCAGCATGTCCCTGCTACCGCTGTGTCCCCATGCCCCTCTCTACTGGCCTGGGCTGGGGGATCATTAGGCCATTGGAACATGAAACGGCCCTGTTGGACGGTGACCTGAAACACTTCTCCTTCTCACTCTGGAGGGATTCATCCTGGAACTCCCCTGCTCTCAGCTCTCCAACAACTAATGACCACAGCATGGGCTGCACACTGCTTCCCTAATTTACACTAATTGAGCGGTCGTTAGCGGCCATGTGCCCTGGCAGTGGTGTGTGTGTGTGTGTGTGTGTGTGTGTGTGTGTGTGTGTGTGTGTGTGTGTGTGTGTGTGTGTGTGTGTGTGTGTGTGCGCATGGGTGTGTGCGTGCGTGTGTGTGTGTGTGTGTGTGTGTGTGTGTGTGTGTGTGTGTGTGTGTGTGTGCGCGCATGCGCATATAAATACACAAGTGCTCAATGGTGTAAAGTACTTTTATTTAAGTACTGTACTTAAGTACAGTTTTGAGGTATTTGTAGTTTACTTGAGTATTTCCAGTTTTCAGTTCTTTTACTCCACTAAATCTCGGATCCAAATATTGTATTTTTACTCCACTACATTTATCTGAAAACTATAGTTACTAGTTACTTTGCTGATATAAATTATAAATTAATATATTAAAACATACATTAACCACTTTAGCCCTGTTTTATACATAGGCTATTTGAAAATAGCCGATCTACAAGCTCACAACGTGTTGCATTCGTGAGCTTGTAGATCTGCTATTTTCAAACATTTTGTACTTTTACTTTTGATACTTTAGGTATATTTTGATGCCAATACTTTACTCAAGTACATTTTGAATTGCGGAGTTTTACTTACAGAGTATTTCTATATTCAAGTATTGATACTTTTACTTAAGTAAAATAAGTGAGTACGCTACTTTTTCCACCACTGTACACGAGTGCTTGCGTGCACCTGCTCGGTTGCGTGCATGCATTGCACACTTGCTTGCTCAGTCGCGTCGACCGTGCGCGCTAACCGTGTACACTTCCTGCAGGTGTGCGTGTGCGCATGCAGTAGCAGCACCATGGGCATCATTTCTTTGCTCCATGCCCGCCGGGTTGGGCCTGGCACTGGGTTTTTTTGGGGGGCATGCAGGACACGCACGAAACCACCGGTGGCACGGAGAGAGATGGTTAATTCGCCCTGCCTCTCTGCACGGCTTATTTTGATGTTTTTGTAATGAGCGCCCGCTAAGGAGGGTAAACAGCGAGTGCTCGTCGCGGTCCCTTTGATGTCAAATGATGTGTGATCTGTGGGTAGCGAGCAAGGGCGAGGCACCAAATCATGAGCCCCGGGTACGAGGATTCACTCACATTTTTGGCGCTTTAACCGTTGAAAAATAGCAGATCTACAAGCTTGCAGCGCACTGTGAGCTTGTAGATCTGCTATTTTTTTTAAATCGCAAGAATTTGAGAGTCTGAATATTTCAAATCCTTCTAAGGTTTTCTTTTTTTTTAAACCTATGTTTCTATGTCAGTGGTGCTCAAATATTTTCATGTGAAGGACCCCCAAAATGATATATGTATTTGGCCACGGACCCCATCTCAAAATATTTAGTTCCAGGGTAAAAAAAAAATCAAATCAAAAATCAAATCAGGGACCCCTCCAGAACCAAAATTTGAGTTACAAATGTTCGCTTAAAAAGTACATACGTTCAAGGATTTGCACACATTTTCACAACTTTTTCAAAAATAGCAGATCTGAGCTTGTATATCTGCTATTTTTCAATAGCTAAAGTATAAAATAATGAAGGCCCACTCCTCCACCTTGGGCCCTAGTAACTCAGTCCCACCTTTCCCCCCCTTGTGACGCCCCTGAGAGAGAGAGAGAGAGAGAGAGAGAGAGAGAGAGAGAGAGAGAGAGAGAGAGAGAGAGAGAGAGAGACACACACACACACAGGTCTAAGGAAGGAGTGGGGATGCGGAGAGACCCTGGAGGAACACACCCCAGCGAGGAGGGAGAGAGAGAGAGAGAGATTCCTCCCAGCTGGAGTGGCTGCTGTTGATTTCCTGCCGTGCACACAGGAAGGTGCGCAGACAGGAAGTCATGTGCACCGCGCTCACGCTGTGGCCTTTCATTGGTGTGTGTGTGTGCGCGCGTGTGTGCGTGTGTGTGTGTGTGTGTGTGTGTGTGTGTGTGTGTGTGTGTGTGTGTGTGTGTGTGTGTGTGTGTGCGTGCGTGCGTGTGTATTTGCCTGTGAGTGTGCATTTTTCTTCTGCTTATGCACAAATGTGGATATTGCTCCTTCAATCAAAGGAACCAGTTTGACGTCCTCCCCATTTGAAGCTCTCCCCCCCCCAAACAACTTCAAAGTTGAAGGTAAAACCAAAGCTTCACTATCGTTGTGATTTACTACAGTTGAAAGTTGGATTGATTTGACAATTCCTCCAAAAATAGTCTTTGGAGGTTTTCTTTTTATTTGCTTGTTGGTTTGTTTTGTTTTGTTTTTTTACAAATATACAAATTGTTGGGGATTTCAAGGTGGGTTTATCTTCTGAAAGCTTAAATTAAACAAAGTAGGGAAATTGGGTGAAAAATAGAAAACATTGGTAGACCTACAGCAGGGGTGGGCAATTTTGATGATGGCGAGGGCCACTATATTTCCACCTTCACTCCAGAGGGCCACATTGCATATTGCTACGTCCAACTTTGTCATTCTAGTATCTCATACAAAAGAAGCAAAAATAGCAGATCTACAAGCTCAAAACGCATCGCGCTGCGATGCGTTTTGAGCTTGTAGATCGGCTACTTTTGCTTCTTTTGAATTGGAATCCTGAATTCGTTTTTGTTATTTTTTAATTGGAATCCTGAAATGTAAAATTTTGATTTCATTTCCTAAGCATTTAGTTATATACTCATGTTAACTTTATGGACCTAAATACAAATACATTGGACATAAGAAAATACATTTTAATACTACTATACTAGTCATCACGCTACTAATATAGACTGAGGAATTAAAGTAGGTCATTTGGAATTGTAACAGCTGAAATCAATAATATATCAGTATTCCGGTATTAACCTGTGTGCCGCATTGCATGAAGGTGGGGGCTGCATGTGGCCCCCGGGCCGCCAGTTGCCCATGTGTGACCTGCAGTATACCATGATTCATAGTGAGTGGGCTACACATGCCAGACCACCAGTATGATGATCCATTAAGCATTATTCACAAACAATTACAATTATTACAATTTAAGGCATTTAGCAGACACTCTTATCAAGAGTAACTGTATAGGATCAGAGAGTAAGTGAACTCTAGTCAATAAATTAGTGTTTATGTTCACTTAAAGGTTTTTTCCTATTGATTACTCATGCCAAGAAGACTTGAGTTCATGGATATTCTTTTGTATTTGTCGTATTTCTAAAAAATGTATTAAAGTAAATTTACCCCATTGATTCCGGATGGGGACCCAAATGCATTTGGGACCCCATCCGGAATCAACGGGGTAAATTTATTGTAATCAAATTATTGTCTTAGGAATGCGACAAATAAAAAATATATATTATTGAAGTCTCCATTGCAGGAGTAATCAATAGAAAAAAAGTCATTTTGGGGGTGAACTAATCCTTTAACTAGAGTGCAAAGAAAACAAGTTTTACAAAGTAACAAATCAAACCTAGTATTTGTCTAAGCAACAATTATCTAAATAACATTCAACTTCTGTGGACAAGCAAACAGCATACTGTACAGATATAAAAATAATGTACATATAGTACACACACACACACACACACACACACACACACACACACACACACACACACACACACACACACACACACACACACACACACACACACACACACACACACACACACACACACACACACACACACACACACACACGAACACCACCGGTATGGTCTTTAAGGTCTGCTTATTGTAAGTCGCTTTGGATTAAAAGCGTCTGCTAAATGCTTAAACTGTAAACTGTAAACTGTAAGGTGCAGAGATCGCAACAAGCCAAGCAACTCTTCAGGTAAGCAGACACAGTTATCAACTGTATCAGGTATAAGTGATAGGTATCTCTATTGTTAAACGTGTGTTCTTGCCACGCTATGGCAATCAGCCTGCCACTGTGGGATGATTCCAGGGCTGTAGACAGCAGTAGGTACAGTAAAGTGGACCCTTGATGGCGACATGCAGAGCAGACTCAAGCACCCTGGATCACCTTCCTCACAGCCCCATCCAAACACCACTCCCCCTCCTCCACTGTCAGGCAGAAACCCTGTATGTCCAAATGGTTATTTTTCAGAAAATGGAAACAAAATAACCTGTATTCTGATCCCATGTAGTTGTAATTTAGTTGAAAATAGCGAATAATATAGCAGATGTACTGTATAACAGGGGTCTTCAACGTTTTCAGGCCAAGGACCCCTTAGCTGAGAGAGATGATGAAGCAGGGACCCCCTCTAATTATTGTATAAATGTGTTATGCAGATTTCCATCGACTTGTTTGACAGTCTATGTTGGATTCGTGTTAATGTTTTTTTTCCCCAGACATTTAGCCACTTCAATTGTTGATACTTAGTAAACTTGACCTTTCCCTCTGTACTTACACCAAACCAATTTGCAGCGAGGCGTTGAGAGCTTGTAGATCTGCTATTTTTGGCTAAAGTTCTCCTCAGAATAGGGATGCGAGGGTTCAAAGTTTTGATTTGGTGGCCCCCCCTGTAGTAACTCTGAGGACCCCCTGTTGAAGACCACTGCTGTATAAGCTTGACGCGTAGTGAGCTCTTGTGCAAACAAACAAGGGCATTCATTTACAAAAAAAAACACAACATAAAATAACGGAGATACAAGGTTTCTGGCCGACAGCAACTCGCTCTCACTATCACCCTGTTTCCTCTCACTCGTCACCACTTAATGGCCTCCACCCTCTCTCCTTATCCAGCTCTTCACCTCCACCCTCCCTCCTCCTCCTCCTCTCCTCTTCCTCTCCCAAACGCTCATCCTCCCCTGCCGTTCACGGACGCAGCGCGTCACAGGCCCTGGCCTGCAGCCAACGGGTGACATCGCCGCCGGTTCCCGTTACAAACAAAAAAGGGGGCCTTTTTTGAATGATGAGCCGTTATTATGGAAATGGAGTCGGACTGATGGCGTCCCAGAACGCGGCGTGGAGTCCCGCCGCACTCACTTCCTTCGCTGCAGCGGCGGCGGCGATGGTGATTGGTGTGATGGCGGTCATTTTTATGATTGCAGGGACAGAGAGAGAGAAAGAGAGAGAGAGAGAGAGTGTGCTGGGGGGGGGGGTGGAGATGTGACCCGGGAGGTTCGCATCGGATTAGCATGGCTGTTTACGATTCGCTGGCTGACCTGGTAATAACAGTCCTTGTTGTCACGAAGTGACTTTGTGGAAGTACGTTGTAAAGTAGGATGCTGAGAACATGGATGTATAGGGTTCTTAGAACCTGCAGTCTATATACTTTCATATGCTGATCAACTGCTCAAAGTCACTTAACCACATGAAGCCTAGGGTCCCTATTCTGGTTTTGTCATAGTAGATCTGCGAGCTTATAATGCTCCACAACAAGGAGATTTGGTAGCATAGACCCCTTGGGGACCCCGAACTACAAGCTCGCAATGGATCCATCGCTAAACCCCACCACAAAAGCTATTGTCCAATGCTCATTTTGCAAACGTTGCTAAGCTGGCATCTGTCCTTGCAAGCTTCCGTTAGCTGTCAATGTTATTTCGCCCGCACACACAATCATTTTGCAACATAATAGCAAGATACCAGGATAACGCAATGGTGACTATGAACCAGCAACGGATTCCACAGACACAGAAAATGGTTGGAGGGTGCATCTTTTACCCCTTTTCATTAGGCTGCCCCCAGAAAGGGGATGCTAGGGTTCACGTGATTAAGTGATTCTCCGGTTAAACTGGTCTTATCGGAGGCAGCATTTGAGGATTCCGTAAACTTGCACAACTCATCAACTCTCCCCTTCACGGTTCCAGTTGATAATTTCGATTGACAAATCAGAGTGTGATGCCGAATCCCTCCGGGAATCACAGACCTCGTTCGTTCCAGGATTTCTCGTCTTGATGGGAATTCCTGGGAACCGGGATGGGTTATGTCATGATATGAGCGCTATTATATATATGTCGATATGTCTGCATGAAGCCATGCTTTAATTGATTTTCTATAAATAAAACCGTGGGCCTCCGGGGCAAACATCTGACGCATCCAATGTACGTACAATACATACAGCGTTTCTGTGTTTCACTTTGTACCCTTGTGTGTTCGCACAAGTTCATAAATGTGTGTGTGTGTGTGTGTGTGTGTGTGTGTGTGTGTGTGTGTGTGTGTGTGTGTGTGTGTGTGTGGTGCAGGGACGTGCTGGGCCCCTGATTCAGCCCAGGAAAAAGAGTTGCAGAGGCCCTCATTGCGCGCTATAGAGAGAGATCTCTCTCCATAGCGCTGCTGCTACTCAAAGATATGCCATTTCAGATCATGACAAGTGACAAGCCAGTGGGCCAATTACATGAGTTATATTTCGTCGTTGTCGGGTGGAAACCTTGTATGTACAAAACCGTTTGTTTTGTATTTATCATTTTAAAAATGATGTAAACTATTGAAAACAGCCGATCTACAAGCACACAACGCCTCGCACCGCGAGGCGTTGTGTGCTTGTAGATCTGCTGTTTTCACTACTTTTGTGCGACGGCCTTGTATGATGAAGCAGGGCTTTGCGAAAAAAAGTTTAAAATGTGAAACTTGGAGATACAAGGTTTCTGCCCGACAGTGACGATTTACTTTGTTGGCCGCCCAGCCACCAAAATGGAACGAAGGCCGACATTTTTTTTTTTTTTTTTTTCCTGGAAATGAACCGGCCGTTCGGGAGTTGTCCCGCTTTTCCCAATGGCCAGCACGTCCCTGCGTGTGTGCGTGCGTGCGTGCGTGCGTGCTTGCGTGTGTTTTGCCGGCCTACGTGATTAGAGTGAGTCACTCTCCAGCAGCCAGCGCTGCCCACATACACAGACACACGCACATTGTGAGAGGGGCCCCGGCGCTAGCTCTGCTGCTGCGTGCTCTCATCAGCTGAACCCTTAACCCTGCTTGCTAGCTAGCTAGCTAGACGCCGCTGCTGCTCTGTGCGAATCTGAGACGTATAAAAAAAAAAAAAACGGCTCTTGCTTCTCATCTCCGGCACAAAACACAGGCGTCCAGCCTAACAACCGTAACCGCGGAATCCACAGCCGTACACTCTCCGGAAATCATGCGGCACGCGGCGTGGCAGTGGTGTAACGCATGCAAGCTCACACAGCAAATAGGATTTCAACACCGAGGTGTGCAGGTTCACAGAGAGATCAAAGAGAGGGAGAGAGAGAGAGAGAGAGAGAGAGAGAGAGAGAGAGAGAACCTGGGGTATAAATTATGAGGAGGGGGACGAGGAGAGTGAATGAGAGAGAGGTGCTAGAGGTGTTGTAGAGGAAGACACGTCAGTATGTTCCCAATCAGGGGCGTCACAAGGGGGGAAAAGTGGGGCTGAGTTACCAGGGCCCAAGGTGGAGGGGCCTTCATTATACAATTTATACTTTAGCTATTGAAAAAATAGCAGATATACAAGCTGTGAGCTGTATATCTGCTATTTTTGACTCACACTTTGCTTCTGGGGGGGTCCCTGGAACTAAATATTTTGAGATGGGGGTCCGTGGCCAAATACATATCATTTTGGGGGTCCTTCACATGAAAGGGTTTGAGCACCACTGGCATAGAAACATATATATTTTTTAAAAACCTTAGAAGGATTTGAAATATTCAAAGACTTTTTCACAATTCCATGTTCACGATTTTTCAAAAATAGCAGATCTAAAAGCTCGCAGCGCAGGCACTCGGTGCTGCACTGTGAGCTTGTATATCTGCTATTTTTCAATAGATAAAGCACAAAATAATTCTAGTGAATCCTTTTACCCAGGGCCCAGGATTTGGTGCGACACCCCTGTTTCCAATCCACGTTCTCCCTCTTTGCCGCGTCTCATTATTCCTCAGCATGGGTGTGGTGAGCGTGCTCGCGTGCAACTCATCCCCACCGCTCACCACCACTATGCAGAGGGAAATTACCCAGCATGCCGCACTCAAGCTGGCACCAGCTAATCAATTATTAAGATCATCCTCTCTTTCCCCGCAAAACAGACTGACCAGGTGAGCATAGGTTGGACGAGCTCCTGTGGATTTCCCGTTACATCTGTGTTGATCGTGCGGGGGACATGTAAGGACATATCAGTGGTGTATTTCTTAATGATTTCTAAGCTCTGAAGACAATGTTCCCAACTCATTTTGTATGTTCAATTCGCTAAGTCGGCAAACTCGAACCCACAAATCTCGAGAAACGGCCAAATGATCGACCTGAAACTTGGTTACCGCCAAACGTGGCGACAGCAGCGCATATGGTCAATGCATTTTTCAATGCAAATACCCATATACTGTATGTAGTACCCTGAAGTCATCAATATGATGATGTCATAGGCTGGCCTGGACTCCATATTTGGACATGGCTAATCTCTCAAGACCAGGGGTCTTCAAGACCAGGGGTTTTCAACAGGGGGTCCACCAGAGTCCTCAGAGTTACTACAGGGGGTCCACCAAATCCTTGTGTGGTAGGATCATTCTTTTTAATTAACAACTTGAACCCTCGCATCCCTATTCTGAGGAGAACTTTAGCCAAAAATAACAGATCTACAAGCTCTTTTTAAGTGGTTAAATGTCTGAATACTAGTGGTGTAATGATATAGTAACTGAATCGAAAAATCAATGCAGATAATCGGTATTGAATCGTTTTGCAGTGCAGTTTTGCAGTGCAAATAATTGATTGTATGGTGGTGAGTCGGCTAAAGCAACCTTCACAACGCTCAGCAAAGTTTTGGCTCAAGGGCGCTTGAGACCGCGCATTTCAAAAACTATACTTTATCGGACAAAACTGCGAGAGGCACTTCCACGTTGATGTTAAGTCATTCCACTGTTTTACACAAAACCTGAACTGTATTTGGGCATTTTGCTCTTAATTACACAATGCACAACAACATACCATTTAAGTGATGATGTGTTCACTGTTGCCTGTGGGACCTTGGATGGAATCCAGCAATATACAGTGAAATGAGGCTAGCGTAATTGCTTAGGCTTGTCTGAAGAGGATCTAAATAAAACTGATTGCAGCACATTAAACAACTGTATTCCTAATGATGTGTGGGTATAAGAACATGAGCATGGTTCCTCTGCCTCGCTCCTACTCTGCAGCAGGCTAGCAGGGGCGTCACAAGGGGGGTAAAAGTGGGACTGAGTTACTAGGGCCCAAGGTGGAGGGGCCTCAACTATTTTATACTTTAGCTGGTGAAAAATAGCAGATCTATGCGAGCTTGTAGATCTGCTATTTTTGAAAAGTCTCGAAAGTGCGTGCAAATCTTTGAATATATGTATTTTTTAAGCGGAAATTTGCAACTAAAGTTTTGCTTCTACTGTGGGGTCCCTCCCGGGAACTAAATATTTTGAGATGGGGGTCCGTGGCCAAATACATTTCATTTTGGGGGTCCTTCACATGAAAAAGTTTGAGCACCACTGATATAGAAACATAAGTTTTTCAAAACACCTTAGAAGGATTTAGAAGACATTTATAAAATCGTGTAAAAAATATTCTGACTTTTCTGAATATTTTCACGATTTAAAAAAAAAATTGCAGATTTACAAGCTCGCAGCTGTGAGCTTGTATATCTGCTATTTTTCAAAAGTTAAGGCACAAAATAATGTGTAATAATGTGTTCCCCGTCTAAATGGGTTAAACCCTCTCCTCCCCCTATGAAGAACATTCATGGGGGCCCCACAGTGAATCCTTGTACCCAGGGCCCAGAATTTGGTGTGACGCCCCTGCAGACTAGTATCCCCTCTGTTTACCTTGCTGGCCTGGCCCTTCGCCATTAAACCCACCTATTTGGACACCTACACTATTGTCTGATTTATACTTGGTTGCACGACACCAGAGTGCAAATAAGTACAATACACCTTTTGAACAATAAACCAGTCTTTCTGTCTCTCCCAGAAACACACACACACACACACACGCACAAGCACAAGCAGACAGATATTGGGCCTTAAAGTTATACCATGTAACTTGTTTTATAAAACAAATCTTAAAATTGTCCTAACTGTTAAATCGCTAAAGTTTTAGAACACCCACTCCGTTATTTTCAGCTTCTAAAGCCTTCTCTTTATATGTTTTCTATGATCCTGACGGGCCCCGGTTTTCGCGGAAAAATTACGTCATCACACTACCGGCCAATCACAGCGAGGGTTATACACTGCCGGCCAATCACAGCGCATCTTGAAGTGGGGTCGCTATGGCGGCCATATTTGTAGTCGCCCGTGTGTCTCTATACTCAAAAGGTAATCTCGCCTACCAGGCAGGGTGAAATAGTCCGTTTCTCCGGAATGCCTGAACGCCCCTAGGAACCAGGGACCCCTCTAAAGATAGATCTCGGCGAGGTGGAGGCAGACGAGGTGGAGGCAGACGAGGTGGAGGCAGACGAGGTGGAGGCAGACGAGGTGGAGGCAGACGAGGTGGAGGCAGACGAGGTGGAGGCAGACGAGGTGGAGGCAGACGAGGTGGAGGCAGACGAGGTGGAGGCAGACGCGGTGGAGGCAGACGCGGGGGTGCAGTGATGTTAATAGGTTTTTAATGTAATGAGTCCCGGGACCCAAGGAGTGTCTTTCGGATGCGTCCCAGGGATATTTTATGGGTCCCACAAAAATTCAACACGTCATGTCATTTTGGACAAAGTGCATTGAATTGGTTATTATGGTTATGTTCACCGGTAATATCGGATGTTGACCACTTGGGGGCGCAGATAGAAGCTTTTACCGAGTCTTCATAATCAACAGCCACCTGTTATTTTATATACATCGATAATATATGGATCTTCTCAGTGAGATGTATCCTGTTTGTACTGTTACTGCTTCTATGGAATGGGGGAAATGCTATCTGCCGTGCTTGTGTTTGCTCTGCTGTACAGAGAACCAGTGGACTGGGTCAAAAACAGTAGATTGGGATTGCTTGTAGATCGGCTACTTTTGTTTTGAACGGTTGATCATAGAGGGACGTGCCGCCCCTCTATGGATGCGGGAGGGCAAGGCACAGGCGGCCGCGGTGGTCCGCGGCCCCGGCGGACCACCACAGGGACGGCGCCGCCACGAAAACGCTATAATCAATCAAACAGTTAGGCAGCCTAGGCTACATACATACTGTCTCAGATAGCATACATGCTAGGCTAGCTTGCTTCCTCCGTGTTGTAGTTGAGCCAATAAAGGTTATTTGATCATGTTCACCACGGCGTTAATCGTCGCTATTGTTGTAAAGACGCAATGAAGACCTGTGTGGCTTCAACACAGGTCCACCACATCTATAAACTAACTATAGCGCGTGCATCCAGTTGTTATTGAATGAAGAGGATGAAGAGGACAGGGGGAGAGGAGGCGGGGTCGCTGTCTGAGCAGTGAGCAGACTCACTCAGTATACACTAACATAATAAATACAATATCATGAATTTAATGCTGTCGGAAAATACACGTGACGCCGTCAGCAAACGTTTACATTTGTAAGTTATATTTTAATTGGATACTTTTTCAGTTTCTTTTTTTATTCCAAGTTATTTTCCAATGGAGGTGATGCGTCCGTGGGACCCCAGAACACTGACGTGAATGCGTCTCTAGGCAACGTGAATGCGTCAGAGACGCGGGACGCGCACGTAATGACATCACTGGGGGTGTGAAGGTACGAAAAACGGCCGAAAGACGCGGACGCGACCGCGGTTTGCTATAGGGCTACTGACCACTAGTTGAGCATCTTACACAGTATAGCTTTAAATATAGCATGCACAGTGCACACGGCTATAAATACACGTGCACCTGCACACACACGCCTCTTGGCACAAGCACACATCCATCCATCCATCCATCCATCCATCCATCCATCCATCCATCCATCCATCCATCCACAATAAAATGCACATAGCATTATCGTCACTGTCGGGCAAAAACCTCGTATCTCCAAGTTGCAAAATGGTATGTTTTTTTTTCGCAAAGTAAAGCCCCGCTTCATCATACAAGGCCGTCGCACGAAAGTAGCGAAAACAGCAGATCTACAAGCACACAACGCCTCGCGCCGCGAGATGTTGTGTGCTTGTAGATCGGCCGTTTTCACAAGTTTAAATCCTTTTGAAAAAAAGAGAGAGAGAGAGCGAGAGAGAGAGGGGAGAGAGAGAGAAAGAGCGAAAAGAGAGAGAGAGCGAAAACAGCAGATCTACAAGCACACAACGCCTCGCGCCGCGAGGTGTTGTGTGCTTGTAGATCGGCCGTTTTCACAAGTTTAAATCCTTTTGAAAAATGATAAATAAAAAAAACAACGGTTTTGGACATATTGTACAAGGTTTCCACCCGACAATGACAATAAACATTCCTAAACACAATACATGGCATTATCACACATTTAAACTCACACACACGTGCGTGCGTGCGTGCGTGCACATACATACTCTGATGCTCTCTCTCTCTCTCTCTCTCTCTCTCTCTCTCTCTCTCAGGCAGACTGGTATTTATGAAGTCGCTCGCCCGCCCGCCTCTCTCTCTCCCCGGCCCTAGCTGTCCAATGATTTTCTCTGTAAGTACTGTAACTATCATGTCACACCATGTTGTCATTACAATGATTGCCGACGGCCCTGACAACCTCCCTGTGGTGATTTGTACCATTGAGAAGTAGTTTCATCTCTCTCTCTCCCCCCTCTCTCTCTCTCTCTCTCTCTCTCTCTCTCGCTCTCCCCCCCCCCCCCCCCTCTCTCTCCTCTCATCTTGATTGCAGCAGATCCCGTCAACACCGTCACCTTGTTTGTAGCCAGAGATGGGACGTTCGCAAACGAATCGAGTCTTTTGAACGGCTCTTTGAAATATGGAACTATGGGATCTGGTTCGCAGGGAGCCGTTCCTTTTTTGATGAGGGGGAGTAAATTCTTTACTCTTTACTAAGTAAAAGTATCAATAATACTGCAGTGTACAAGTACAAGTCTGGAATTCAAAATGTACGTTGAGTAAAAGTACAAGTATTGTAAGTATGGTATCAAAATGTACTTAAAGTACCAATAGTAGAAAGTCCTCATTATGCCGAATTTCCCATTTCACATGTTTTCAGGCTATTAGAAAATAGCTGATCTACAAGCTCACAATGCGTCGCAACGCGACACATTGTAAGCTTGTAGATCGGCTATTTTCTAATGGCAGAAATGTATATATGGCCGAAATATAGGGGTGAAGTGATTTGTAATTATCAATCAAAACCTACAAAGTAACTACTAGTAACTAAAATGAGCCAGTCTTTTGAACGTCTCTTTGAAAGGAAGGGATCCCAGAGATCCGGCTCACTTCATAGAGCCATAAATCCCATCTCTATTTGTAGCTGCAGTGAGAGATCTCTCTCTCTCTCTCTCTCTCTCTCTCTCTCTCTCTCTCTCTCTCTCTCTCTCTCTCTCTCTGCAACATTTCATCTGCCAAGCGAGGTGGGAGACACAAGTCCATCATCCGTTGCCGCGTCCTCTGTTATCTGCTGGCGGATCCACCGCAACCCCATTCTACCTCTTGTTTTCATACCTCTTGATGACTCTCTCTCCCTCTCGCTTTTTCCTTTCCTTTTCATTCCAAACACAGCAGCTTTAGCCTTCTCCTGACTAGGGATGGGACGATATGAACGATTATTGTGACAAAAGAAATCGCGATTTACGATGTTATCGCGATAATCAAAATCCATTATCCTGAGGTGGAACATTTGCCAGAAAATCGGCAATTTGCCAGGCGCATTTTCTAATGCGCCTGGCAAAGACATTTGATAGAGAGTGAAAAAAAAGACTATCAAGTATGTATATAACAAGTACCTTTTACCAATTATAGCTGGTTTAAGAGGTACCGGATATGCAGCTCGGCAAATAAAAGCTGAATTGATCCCAGTGCATGATGGAGGACGATATCACGATAAATCAAATCTCCACGGTACAATTATCCTGAGTGTTTTTTTATCACGATAAACGATAATATCGCATATCGTCCCATCCCTACTCCTGACATGATACGGCTCACCATCAGCCCCCCCCCCCCCACACACACACACACAACCCTATCTTTCCCTTTGTTTTCTACCGCCTTTATTTCTTTCTGCCCCCCCTTACCCCACTTCCCCCCACCCCCCGTCCTCGTCCCCACGTAACTTGTCATTTGTCGCCCATTGTCTGGCTGGTATTTAGTGGCGGGGGGAGATTAGGCAGGCTCTGAATGGAGGGCAGCTGTCTGCGCTGGATTAGGGGAGTTTAATCAAAGTATTTTCTAATGCGCCTGGTAATGATGATCCATAGGGACCCAGGCTCTTTAACAGATAATGATAGCTAGGCTGGCTGCCTGGAGGAGAAGCCAGCCTCAGTCACTGACTTGTTGTTGTTGTTGTTGTGTACAAGCCTCTGCTTTGGCATTCTATATGCTATGTTATTGCACATACCGGTAGTTCATGTATAGTAAAATACTGAGTGGTCGTTAACGCAGAGAGTGTACAAATGGAATCTTACAGGCATGTTAGGTTCCATTTGTTGCGACCGTACGTTGCAGATCAGTATGTGAACGGTCACAGCTTGTCCGTATGTATGTATCTCTGTCACGCCTGACACTGTGGTTCTATGGGTTTGTTGCTCTGACATCATGCTCTGATGTCACTGTGATGTCAGGGGAACCACTCTTAACAAAATGGTTTGCCGCTCTGACATCACGCTCTGGCTTCACTGTGATGTCACACTAACAGAATCCGTTTATGCCCATATATGGAGTTGCCTGATGTCATCAATATTAAGTCCATATCTAACAGGACTTCATATAGGAATGCCCATATATGGAGGCCACATTGGCCATATACCACACTAACGGCTTGTTCTACATACAGGGATCTCCATGTATGGGCATAAAAAGGTATGATGTCAGAAGTCATAGACATCATAGGACTTTCGCATAACGAATAACTAAGTAAGCATGTTTCGACTCTCACAGCATATCTCCCTATTCAGTACATGGATCTCCATATATGGGTACCAGGGGTCTTCATAAGTTCATATATGGGTAACTGGTATACTCTCTGAGTTATAGACCTGTAAAGGGTGTATTTAGTTCCATTTCTACGATTTGAGTAAGTAGCCTTTGGAAGCAACGGTTCCCAAGCCATGTGGCCCATACAGGTCAGGGAGCCCATCTCCTGTTGCAGGCTCCTGGGGCAGCTTGATGTACAAGTACCCTCTCCTGGACATGACACAAGCTATGTCACAGGGACTTACCCCGAAATCCAAACCTTGATGCTGAATGCCAAGTAGGAGGCCCCTCAGGTACCATTTTTATAGTCTTTTGTATGACTCGGCCGGGGATTGAACCCGACCTCCCTGTCTCAGGGCGGACACTCTAACACAAGGCCACTGCAGCTGGTAACAGATTTGAGTGGTAACTTGTTCAGTCCTCACCCAGGCGGGTTTTACTGTGTAGTGCTACGTGACATTTTGGGCAGGCACAGGTTTGTGCATTGTACATTTGTACAGGTTTGATTCATTTGCAGGTGTGATTTTCTTTAAAAATATATATAATATAGTTTATCTTTCATGGCAACATCAGTTGCCACTTTCTGACACAGATATTTCTTCTTTTGGTCGTGTCGAAAATAGGTGTTGATTGGCCTCTTGTTGATGTAAAACGTCTGGTGTTGATTATCCTTCTTGACTTGACGTAACGCGCCATTGTTGTTCTTTACATGTTTACTTTCTGTGTTTCTGTGCCTGTTTGTAATGATGAGTGTTGGATCATAGAGCAGGTAGACCCAACTTCTGTTTTTCTGAGTTAATGATGAAAATGTTTTATGGGTGTTATGCAAAAATAAGTGCAAAAATACTGTATTAACCCATTAAAACCCATTCTGTGCCCCAGAAATTAACGGATTAAAATGTCCAGAGTGCCTCTGATTGGCTCCATTAACGGCCAGTATCTTATTTTGAAGGCCAGAAGTCCATAGCTAGCTAGTTAACACTTTCGGTCTGACGTCATCGCGTCATGACGTCATGACGTCATGACGCTCGTCGTCCACGTGCTGTTGTGTAATGGTGGAACGCAGCTTTTCAACATGTGTTTTATTAGCGAGCATCTATTGCCATCCTCCCACTTGAAAGTGTTGTTTTGAGATAATGGACATTAAAGATGAGATCCCCCGTCTGCCTCAATGTTATGGGATTACTATTTTGTGCTCGTGGATCCGTGATGATGAGAAATCAGCGACGGAGATCGGCTCAGGACCATCCGCCATTGTATCCGGTAGGATAACCGCCGTTACAGTAATATATTACTTTTCGCGAGTATACTCGGGATCGGCACTCAGGGTACTCGAGTACTTTTCACGAGTATTCTCGGGAATGGCACTAAATCGGTTAAGACCGGAGCCAGATTCTACATCTACTGTAGCATCTGTCTAAATAAAATGCTATATAGATTAGATTTTAACCTTGTGATAAAAAAACAAGTGACAAAAGCATGAGAACAAATGAACGGGTTAGGTCTGCATGGTCATCTAGTTCAGGTGCTGCAGGCTAAAGTAGAGTCTGAAGAGGTGAGTCTACAACAGGGGGTCCGGGACACCTAGGGAGTCCTCAAAGTTACTACAGGGGGGGCCGCCAAATCCTTGTGTGATAGGATAATTCTTTTAAATTATTCTGAGGAGAACTTTAGCCAAAAATAGCAGATCGACAAGCTCTCAATGCCTCGCAGCGTATATACATTTAAATATACAACGCAATTACATTTAATCACAATTTATACATGACTGGACTGTTGTGGACGGCGTAAAAAAATTGAACCAGGGCGTTTTTTGAGTTTGGACGCCGTCACCGGAGCGTCCGACGTTGACGTCGGCAGTGGAGCACCCTTCATTGATTAAAACGGGAGCATTCCCAGCGTTGACGTTGACGTGACGCTCGACGCGCCCGGTGGAGCCGGGGGGTAAAGTGTCTGCCTTTAGATGCTTTTTAGGCCAACATCGATGTTTTTGTGTTGCAGGCAACAACTGGAAGTCAATGGAGGGAGCAGAGAAGGGGGATACATGTGAACATTTGTCCGGTTGAAGACTAGGTGTGTCTGAATCATTTGGAGGGCTTAAATGCACATGCCGGGAGGCCAGTAAGGAGGGAGATACAGTCTCAAGTTGATGACTGAGGCCTGGATAAGGAGCTGGGCTGACTCCTGGGTGAGGAAGGGTCTAATCCTTACCAGTGTTGGGTGTAACGGCGTTATAACTAACGGCGTTACGTAACGACGTTAGTTTGGCAGTCGCGGGGTAACCTAACGAGTTACATTTATCAATATAACGGTTAGTTACTTGGTTACATTTTTTAAAAAGTAATCTCGTTATTTTTTTTAAAAAGTGTTCCATTTTCACTGTTTTTTTGTTGCCACCGATTAAAAAAGAAGCCCCGAGTCACATTTCCTCCTCCTGTCTTATTCTGTCAACAAATACACGTGTGAAAGGGGTGTGTAGCTGTCTGTCTGTCTGTCTGTCTGTCTGCCTGTCTGTCTGCCTCCCTCTGAAGGCAGTCCGCCCCCTGATAACGTAAATCCGTCCCACTCGCCTCTGACTGTTAAAAAAGGTGACCGACCAGAAATGTGTTGCAGTCTGTGGTGGTTGCATAGTCAGTCTACAGTTTTATATAGGTTGCCACTAGTGGTGTAACACAGGGTGACGAGCGGTAGCTCTGTGAAGTGAGCAGGAAGAGTTGGGACAAACTATCTGTGCTCGTGTCTTGTTTACATATAATTTACAGTCGTGCATGGCAGGGCTTGAGAGAGACAGCCTTTTAGTAAGGCTGTGGAAGTATTCACACTATTTTTGGATTTACTGGTGAAAGAAAGGAGGAGGTTCAACGTCAATGCAAATCTCCATGTTGAAGTCCAGCCGTCACAACACTACGGTAGGCTATTTTATGTTTACCAAACGTCCTCGCAGGTGGGTTTTAATTGTCGGTAACGGAAAAAAATATATCGTTAAGTTACTTTTCTCATTGGGTAGCGGAGTAACTTAACGGATTAGTTTTTCAAGTCAGTAACTAAAGTAACTTAACGAGTTACTTCAAAATGTAACGATACCCAACACTGATCCTTACAATGTTATAGAGTGTAAACCTACAGGATCGAGTGGCCGCTGAAATGTGTGGAGAGCCGACTGTCCAGGACAACACCACGGCTCCGTTGGAACCGAAGCCACCAGGGAGTTGCCTATACAGTATATGGAAATAGTAAAATCCTGCATGAGACAGGACTTACCTGGGAAGAAGAAAAACTCGGCCCTGTCTGGGTTCAGCTTGAGGTGGCGAGAAGACATCCACTGTGAGACGTCAGTCAGACATGAAGCTATGTGTTCTTCCACCTGAACGGCAGAGAAGGAGAAAAACAGTTGAGCGTCATCAGCATAATAGTGATAGGGTAGCTTGTGAGCAGATGACAGAGCCAAGAGATTTGTCGGTTTGTCTATGTGTTATTGGCTACGCGTCTTTCCGTAGCCAATAATCTCGCAAACAGATGCTACGTATGTCGCAATATTGACACGCTATAAAAGCAAATACACACCAAAATATTATTACATTCCAAGTGATATTGCGGTACAAAATACATGCATACATTGTATACATGTATACAATGTATGCAATGTATATTGTATACGTGCATACATGTATGCATGTATGAATACATGCATGTGTGTAGTGGTGCCTCATGCACAGACCTCTTGGGGGTGGAGCATAGCAGCAGCTCTGCTAGTTTCCAGGCAGCACAGCGGGCCCTGTGCGATAGCTGTGCATTCTCGCCTCTCCCAACTAGCAAAACAGAAGTAACTCACAACTGAAAACTCCCAAGTATTAACAGGTACCCGAAAGTCAGGCTCAGATTCCGAGCAGTTTCTGCCGTTAAGACTACACTGTATGCCTCAACCGCCTCGCGTGTTTTGACAGTGCCGCTCAGCGCGCCTCAAAAGAAACCCGCCGCCCGTAAGGAGGAGGAAGTGGCGGGGAGCTAGCATGTCTGGTGCTAAACTCACAGCAGAACGCATCGTGTTGTGATATGACCCGGCGCTGACTCTGAGATGATGGAAGACAAAAAACTCACACTGAGACGAGAGAGAGAGAGAAAGAGAGAAAGAGATTGGGGGAGAGAGAGGGGGAGAGAGAGTAGAGTAGAGAGAGAATCTTTCAACTCTGATGTTGCCTCCCAAATAATGAGAAGGAAGACAGAGAGAGAGGGAGAGCAGAGAGATAAAGAAAGCTTCTCTCCACCCTCCCGTGCTCACGGAGGCCCCATGCTGCTTGAGACAGATGCTGTGGGAACAGCGAGGCATGTTGCTACTGTGGCTTGTTTCTCAATCAGGGACTTAACTCAGCACCTCGTGCACGCACGCACGCACACAGTCACACACGCACACGCACGGTCACACACGCACACAAGGGGGAACACAAAGACAAAATTTGTGTGCGCACACACACTCTCACTCGCTCACACCCGCCGCATGCAAGTTCTCATAATATCCGTTGAGATGTGAAACGTACGTACTGTACAGTACGGGCTGCTTACACCTGTTCTCCGCCATGACAGGTGCACGTGATAATTATTTCACCTCTCTCTGATGAGTCTGGCACGCTGCACACGAGGCAGTAATGCAACTTTAGCAAAGCCAGGAAATTATATTGAACTGTGTGGCTGTGGTGGTTATTACGTTGTTTGTGTAACATAGCTCGATGCTCGCTTGCGGTCCACACACAAACACGGCGTAGGCCATGCCAAGACGAACAGGGGTGTCGCACCAAATCCTGGCCCTGGGTACAAGGATTCACGGCGCGCCCACCGATGAATGTTCTTCATAGGGGGAGGGGGTCTAACCCATTTAGACTGGGAACGCATTATTTTGTGCTTTAACTCTTGAAAAATAGCAGACATACAAGCTCACAGAGCTTGTATATCTGCGAGTAGGTTTTTTGAAAAACCTATGTTTCTATGTCAGTGGTGCTCAAACCATTTCATGTGAAGCACCCCCAAAATTATATGTATTTGGCCACAGACCCCGATCTCAAAATATTTAGTTCCAGGGACCTCCCCAGAAGCAAAATTTGAGTTACAAATGTTTGCCTAAAAAATACAACGATTTGCACACATTTTCACAACGTTTCAAAAATAGCAGATCTACAAGCTTGCAGCGCAGCACTCAGTGCCGCGCTGTGAGCTTGTATATCTGCTATTTTTCAATAGCTAAAGTATAAAATAATTAAGGCCCCCTCCCTCCAGCTTGGGCCCTAGTAACTCAGTCCCACTTTTCCCCCCCTTGTGACGCCCCTGCCAAGACCAACACACCAGGCTGAATCCCAATCTCCCAATCCTGAGACGAGTCCATGTCCGCCTCTCGGGATCCGGGCAGATGGTTCGCGTGTCAAAGGTCAGGATTTGGCTGAGCGGTTTGGCTGGTCCGTCTTCAGGAGGGTCAATCAGTCGTTTAGTAAGCCTGAGACCAGGCTCGCGGGCTACAGCTGTTTCCGTCCTCAGCGGCGCCACAAGTGGGGATCGATCCAAAACCCTGGTACACACGGTTAGCATAATGCTGCTAGCGGCGGTTGCACAGACAAAAACACAGGGAGAGTGTTTTTTTGCAGGTCTTTCAGTCCGAGCGTATCAAAAAGGCAACTGGATTAAGGCAGCGGAAGCTTGTGATTGGCTGCGCGGAGGTACCGAAAGTCGGGGGGGGACGGAGATACACCTAAACCTAACCTTAACCCTAACCTCAGTCAAACTAACGCTGGTGAATGATACCCTGGTGAAATGCTAACCTGCCGACGCTGTTGAATGCTAACCTGGTGAAATGCTAACCTGCCGACACTGGTGAATGCTAACCTGGTGAATGTTAAACTGGTCGGACCAACAGTGCTTAACCCAGTTGCTTTTTTGATACATTCAGACTGAAAGACCTGCAAAAGATACTCTCCCTAAAAACACACAGCATGAATAAATCCACAGTTCAGGCCATACGTCACCGAAACACAGGTCCATAAACCCCAAACAAAAGCCTGGTCCAACGACAAGATAGAGGTGTTGTTTTCAACTCTAGTTCTGCGCCCCACGTTTGATTGTTGTTTGTCATCCCAGCTGTCTAATGAGGGATTCATTTAGACATGGGAGTCCAGGTGAATGCAATTAGTACCAAAAGGAGGGGGGGGGGGGGGGACACAATATATCACATGCCACAATGTAGACAAAATCAAAACATAAAATGTATTTATAATCTAAAGAAGTAAGAACAGTTGTACAGTACTAGTAAGATGCCTCAGGGCGACATGCAACGTTGCGCCAATTCTTGAATCTGGCCAGTGATGTATATCGGACCAGTTACCCATATATGGAGACCCCTAGCTGGTACCCATATGGAGATCCAAGTACTGTATATGGAGATATGCTGTGAGAGCCCAAACATGCTTACTCAGTTATTCGTTATGTGAAAGTCCTATGACGTCTATGACATCTGACATCATACCATTTTATGCACCTACATGGAGATCCCTGTCTGTAGAACCAGCCGTTAGTGTGCTATGTGGCCGATGTGGCCTCCACATATGAAGTCCTGTTAGATATGGGCTTAATATTGATGACAGGGAACTCCATATATGTCAGAGCGGAAAACCCAGAGCCCTAGAATGGAGAGTTGCGTCACTCCCGTTCACTTCATGGGGCCAGGTCTTCTACGCACACATCTATTGGCGTATAGTGACAAACGGCCAACCGGAAGTTTACAAAATGCATTGAAGTCTATGAGGTGTAAAGTGACAATGAACCACGTGACCAGCGCTGTTTCTGACCCCGCGGTGACACCACTCTCTGATTATACTGCTCTGGGAAAACCCATTCTGTTAAGAGTGGTTCCCCTGACACTACAGTGACGTCAGAGAATGATGTCAGAGTGACAAACCCAAATATAGAACCACAGTGTCAGGCGTGACAGACAGACAGACAGACAGACAGACAGAGATACATTCGGACAAGATGTAACCGTTCACATACTAAACTTGCGACCTACGGTCGCAATTACATACTGTACTGTATATACGTACATCAATCTCTCACCTACAGGTATAGGATTAATCTTTACGATGAATAATTTTTGTCTCCACCAGGCCGATATATATAGCAGATATATGTTACATAACGCGTCGCAATGTGAGCTTGTAGATCGGCTATTTTCAAACAGCCTAGGTATAAAATAGGGCTAAAGTCGTGTGTGTATGTTTTATAATGTTATAATTTACATCTACAAAGTAACTAGTAACTAAAGTTTTCAAATAATTGTAGTGGAGTAAAAGTACAATATTTGGATCTGAGATGTAGTGGAGTAGAAGTAGAAGTATTAGAAATCAGAAATACTCAAGTACAGATACCACAAAAGTGTACTTAAGTAAATCTACTTAGTTACTTTACACCACTGGCTAGTTATACACTGTGTGCACATACACACACTGTAGTAGGCTATGTTAGAAAACGTACTACAAACTAAATGTATGTCCAAGTCTTTACCTGCACATTGTGCATTCTACAGCTGTGCTGTAGCTCTTCACAGGAATGATTATTCCACACTCAAAAGGCACTGCCATCAATGATGCCCGTACACACATATCAGGTTTCGGTCCACAAGTGCACTTGAGTTGAGAAGCTGCTAAAACACAGGTGGCGTACATGGGGTTAATTGAGCAAAGGTGAGCCTCGTTGCCGTGCCCCACCTCTGGACCGGCTCTCAACTCCACCACCACCACGTGCCGTAAAGCAGTGGTTCTCAAAGTGGGGTCCGGGGACCTCCAGGGGTCCTTGATGGGGGTTCCAAGGGGTCCCCAGCTAAATGAGTTAATATAGCATAAAAATCTATTTAACCACTTTAAAAATCTATAAAAATAGGACATCTCTGCTGTTAGGCTGAAATCTCGGTTTGACCGAAGGGTTTTTTACTACTTTTCATTGGTTCAATATTATTTTAACCAACACACAGACGTAAAGGGTGTTCAATAGCACATATTTATGAAAAAAAAAGAGAGGGCCAATCGGGTGGAGTTAGCTGGTTTGGCAGAAAGTGTGGAGTTAGGAGGTTTTGTCCCAAGCACTTTTTACTACTTTCCATTGGTTCAATATTATTTTAACCAACACACAGATGTAAAGGGTGTTCAATAGCCCTGATTTATGCCAAAAAAAACAAAAACCTCAATAATTGAGTTCAGAGGTTTTGGCCAGACAGTGACGATATATGAAAATAGCCGATCTACAAGCTCATATTGCTATAAGCCCTGATGAAGACCCCGAGAGGGTCGAAACATGTCGGCTTTTATTATGTCTTGAAATAAAGTACACTGCTTTTACGTCCGTTCCCCTCCTTTTTATTTTTTGAGTGCTCGGATCCTCCTTCTCTTTTTTCATATTGTGATGTGTTATGTTTCTAAAAGAAAAATCCTGGAAAATGTGAAAAACTAATGTACATTTTAACAGCACAAATTGTGTATATTTAGTTCTAAAGGTCTAAAAAAAATATTATGATAATATGGTGGCCGTATACATAGTAATTTAGGGGTCCATGACATGAAAAGGTTTAATAACCACTGCTATAAAGAGTGCGTTCTCTTTTTGAAAATAGTAATCTTGCCATGGGAGTGAGTATCTTATTGTGCCTCTTTAACCCATTTAGAATGGTTACACATTATTGTGTATCATTATTTTATGCTTTAACTATTGCAAAATAGCAGATAGACAAGCTCACAGCGCGAACTTGTAGATCTGCTATTTTTGAAAAATCATGATTCTATAAGTGTCTTTTGAATCCTTCTAAGGTTTTTTGAAAAACCCTATGTTTCTATGTCAGCAATCTAGCCAGCCATCGTCAAAGAAAAGGTCCATTTCACTTTAACAACAGTTAACAGCTCAGTTAGTCTGTTCTTGAGCGACTACTATGTCAGTGGTTCTCAAACCTTTTCATGTGAAGGACCCCTGTAAAAAAAATATTCATATCTCAAAATATTATAGTTCCAGGGACCCCCCAGAAGCAACATTTGAGTTACAAACGTTTGCTTTGAAAATACATATATTCAAAGATTTGCACACATTTTCACGACTTTTTCAAAAAATAGCAGATCTACAAGCTCGCAGCGCGGCACTCGGTGCCGCGCTGTGAGCTTGTATATCTGCTATTTTTTACTGGTTAAAACATTCAATAATTGGGTTTTAAAGCAAAACATTTCCGTCTTAAGAGGCGCAAACTCTTGAACAAGACCTCCTGTTTTCTGTGGGCGGAACAGGAACCACCGCTGACCCCTCCTCCCGTCATCCTCTCTCTGAATAGAACAAGACCAAGTCTCCTCCCATCATCCTCTCTCTGAATAGAACAAGACCAAGTCTTTGCGTTGGTGGAACTTTGAGGAGTCAAGAAGGAGTCATTTCTCATCGGGGAACTTGGAACAAGAATAACATCCCTCGCTGCTGCAAAAGCCTCGTTTTCACTCAGAGAGTCTCTGATGATACATTATAACATGGGGTTCAGGGGGTCCCCAGCTAAATGATTTAATGCAGGGGTCTTCAACAGGGGGTCCTCAGAGTTACTACAGGGGGTCCTCCAAATGTTCAAATCCTTTTTATATTAACAACTTGAACCCTAGTGTCCATATTCTGAGAACTGTAGCCAAAAATAGCAGATCTACAAGCTCGTAGATCGGCTATTTTCGGCAAAGAGGTTTGGTGTAGAGGGGAAAAAGAGCAGACTAAGCACAGAGTGATAGGTCAAGTTTATTAAGTATTGACGGTGGTTAAATATCTGAAAACACAAATTGGGTGTCCTCTAGGGGGTCCTCAGAGTTACTACAGGGGTTCTCCAAATCCTTGTGTGATAGGAACTTTACTTTTTTTCTACACAACCCACTTGAACCCTAGTATCCCTATTCTGTGAGGAACATTAGCCAAGAATAGCCGATCTACAAGCTCACAACGCCTCACAATCTGCTATTCTTGGCAAAGAGGTTTGGTGTAGAGGGAAAAGAAGAGTGGACTAAGTATTGACGGTTCAAGTGGTTCAATGTCTAAAAACAAAAACAACCTACACTGATGATAGTGCTGTCAAACAAGCTCTCTAAGAAATCTATGAACATTTTTAATATGCAACAGCCTAACGCTAACCCTAACCCGTTATACAATACGTTAAGGGGGTCCCTGCTTCATCTCTCTCTCTCGGCTAGGGGGTCCTTGGCCTGAAAACGTTGAACACCCCTGATTTAATGGATCCTTACAGGTCTGTAAGTCTGAGAGTGAGTCTAAAACAGAGAATTTTACAGTGCAGACTAGGGTCCAAGAGATTTAAAAAAATCAAATCAAATCTGTCTGTTTAATGCATATCTAACTGGGGGTCCTTGACATTGTAAAGGTTGAGAATCACTGCAACGCTTATAGGATCAGAATAAGAGTGTGTGATGTGGGGGCGCCCGCTGGCCTACTGGTCCAAGCGCATATCACATAGACATTGCCACATATAGGCATTAATATTATGTCGATCCGGACGACCTTTGCCACATGTCACTCCCCAATTCTCTCTCCCCATTTCCTGTCAGTCTACCGCCCTATGAATAAAGGCATAAAAGCCCAAAACAAATCTTAAGGGACAACTTTGTTTTTTACAACAAGGTTTCATATTTTAGATTGTAACCAGTAAGACTCCCTAATCGGGAGATAAGCGACCGTTGGTCGCTTATCTCCACAAATAGGCCAAAAGTTTGTTTTACCAATTATCAAGACATACGGGCAGTTGACAGTTTGCCATGGTTACTCATTGAAGTTGAATCTCCATATATGGAGATAACCTACGCATCACACTAAGTCTGACCTCACCAGCCCATATTTGGGCATGAGCAACTTATGTCTCCATATATGGAGATATGATGACATCACACAGTCCTCAGCCGATGATGTGGCGTGATGTCATACAATACACAAACGAGCCCTACAGTATAAAGGGGCAATTCTTGCCAGGAAAGAAGCATTTCTTCGACTCAGACCTTATCGCCAGGGTTGGCTTATAGCAGCTGTCGGTAGATAATGCCGGTCTTATATACTCATTGAAGTTGAATCTCCATATATGGAGATAACCTACGCATCACACTAAGTCTGACCTCACCAGCCCATATTTGGGCATGAGCAACTTATATCTCCATATATGGAGATATGATGACATCACACAGTCCTCAGCCGATGATGTGGCGTGATGTCATACAATACACAAACGTCATACTGATGTCAGCAGTGTGATGTCATACTGATGCGGAGATATGAGCAGGGCAAAGGTGTGACGTGTGACGTGTGACCGACCGACCGACCGACCGACCGACCGACCGACCGACCGACGGACGGCCGGTGGAGGTTTTGATACTAAACTGCGACCTTACGGTCGCAATTAGAGAAAAGAAAATATGAGTGTTAAAATGTTTTCATTTACTGCTCTCTATTGTTTTAGCGATTTTAGTATTTTGATTCCAGTGGGTGTGGGCATGCGTAAACGTGGCTAAATATGTCTTTTTAGACACAATAAGCCGCCAATTTCTTTGTTAAAATTTACACCAGCCCCCATAAGTCACATCTGCCCATGAAAGATGCCGATGCATCTTGGGAATGGGCTTATTGTGTCTAAAAAGACATATTTAGCCACTTGTTAAATGGGGGCATGCATGCAAATCAAAATCGTTAAAATCAGTAAAACGATAGAAAGCAGTTAATGAAAACATTTTAACGCTCATCTTTTCTTTTCTCTCATTACAATCAAAAATATGAACCCTTTTTGGCTTGTTGTAAAAAAAAAAAGTTATCCTTTAAAAAAAAGAGTGTGTGATGTGTGCATCTCATGTTCTGTGGCAATACTGCAGGAATTACATGTGCATTCAATGACGAGGACCCTCTGTCACTTAAGCACTACCTTCAATTCACAGAATGATGTCATTATGCATGTTCTCTGCTTCTCTCTCTCTGTCTGTCTCTGTCGGTATCTCTCTCTCACTCTCTCACACACACACACACACACACACACACACACACACACACATGCACTCACACATTCACAGACCATTCACACTCGCAAATGGATTCAAGCTCACTAGTGCACACATTCTCTCTCTCTCTCTCTCTCTCCTCTCTGACACACATCACATGCAGTTACACACACCCTCTCTCTCTCTCTCTCTCTCACACACACACACACACACACACACACACACACACACACACACACACACACACACACACACACACACACACACACACACACACACACACACACACACACACACACACACACACACACACAGAGCGCGTGCACACTAGCCTGCAAAGACGCGGGGCCGTGGCCGCTGTTTCCCGGCACAAAGGAGGAGCATTCAGTGGCTTCGCCATGATCTCCCTTCCCCATAGTGCACGAGGGTCCACAAAGAGCGCGCGCTGAATGAGGGTCAGCTGCGAGGCTGGCCCCCGGGAGCCCTCCCGTCGAGTCTTTTAATGAATGTCATTTTCTTGCATTAACCACCCCGATTGTTGGGTAATGGCCTCCCAACAATAACATTTAACCAATTCCCCTGTCTTTTGGGCCCCGCTCATTTGGACCGCGGCGGGGGGGGGTAATTGATTGTGTAATTTCAATCAGGGGCTGTAAACAGCACACACACACAACACACACACACACACACACACACACACACACACACACACACACACACACACACACACACACACACACACACACACACACACACACACACACACACACACACCTCTAGATTAGATCACATCAAAGTGTCCGAACAATTAATTTTTGATCTTAGCAGAAACTGTAAAAAAAATAAAAAATAAAATAAACACAAAATCTCAAAAGGACACGCCTTAAAACTTTCTTTCTTTTTTTGCTTTAATCTTTAAGCAGAATCTAAAAAGGGGGAAGAAAAAAAAGAGGGAAAACGTGACTTCTCCGTGACCTGGGCTCTGTTGTGTGCTAACATGTTCAATTGCTTCTCCGTTTTTCCTTTGTCACCCCCCCCCCCCCCCCACCTCCCCCTCCCTCCCCTTCCCTTCCCTTTCCTCTCTTCTCCGTCCTTTTTTCTCACATTGATTGTAATTCTGTCTCTCTGTGCTTCTCGCTGGGCTGTGGCGAGCAGGTGTGTCACAAGGGGGGTGGGAAAGTGGGACAGAGTTTACGAGGGCCCAAGGTGGAGGGGGCCTTAATTGTGTTATACTTTAGCTATTGAAAAATAGCAGATATACAAGCTCACAGCGCGGCACCGAGTGCCGCACTGTGAGCTTGTAGATCTGCTATTTTTGAAAAGTCGTGAAAATGTGTGCAAATCTTTGAATATATGTATGTTTTTAAGCGAAGGTCCGTGGCCAAATACTGTACATATCATTTTTGGGGGTCCTTCAGATGAAAAAGTTTGAGCACCGCTGACATAGAAACATAGTTTTTTTTTCTAAACACCTTAGAAGGATTTGAAATATTCAAAAGGACTTGCACAAACGTTCACGATTTTTAAAAATAGCAGATCTACAAGCTCGCAGCATATCTGCTATTTTTCCAATAGTTAAAGCACACAATGTGAGTGTATCCTTGTACCCAGGGCCCAGAATTTGGTGCGACGCCCCTGGTGTGGAGAGAGAAGCAGACTCGGGAGCTGGCGGGGGGAGAAGGAAGGTGAAGGGTTAACTGCACTCGCCAATTTAGATTTACTGGGAGACAAACACGGAGGAAGGGGGGGGGGGGGGGGCACGTCGTTGCCATGGAGATGAGGGGCAACAAGCGTTGTGTGTGTGTGTGTGTGTGTGTGTGTGTGTGTGTGTGTGTGTGTGTGTGTGAGTCAGTGCATGCATGATTGCTCGCGTGCACTGTCACGTGCACGCGCAAGTCGCTCATTTGCTAAACTAGTTCGGGCTAATTGTCACCAGTGAGCTATTTATTTACTTATTATTTGAGGCGAATGGAGATGACGTCACTAGTTGTCAGTCTGTATAGACCCATAAGTACACAAGCTAAACCGATACACACACTAGATCCTCCGGGACCCCTTAGCTGAGAGGGAGATAAAGCAGGGACCCCCATTACATATTGTATAACATTGTGTAACAGATTTTCATCGACTTGTTTGACAGCACTGTCATAAGTATTTGTTGGATTCATGTTAATGAGGGTTTTTTCTTTTTCAGGCATTTAACCACTTTGACCTTTCACTCTGTACTTGGTCTGATCTTTCTTTTTTTTTTACATCTACACCAAACCTATTTGCCAAAAAATAGCCGATCTACAAGCTCTCAACGCCTCCTCAGAATAGGGATGCAAGAGTCCAAGTTGTTCATTTAAAAGAACGATCCTACCACACAAACATTTGGCGACCCCCCCTGTAGTAACTTCCCGGACCCCCTGTTGAAGACCCCTGGTCCAGGGTTATGGAACCTCAATGAGGACCCCCTGTTGAAGACCCCTGGTCCAGGGTTATGGAACCTCAATGAGGACCCCCTGTTGAAGACCCCTGGTCCAGGGTTATGGAACCTCAATGAGGACCCCCTGTTGAAGACCCCTGGTCCAGGGTAATGGAACCTCCCAGACCCCCTGTTGAAGACCCCTGGTCCAGGGTTATGGAACCTCAATGGCAGGGTTAGGAAGACCTGGCTGGGTGGTCGTCTGAAGTGGTTGTCAACCACTGAAACCCTCATTTACTCGTAGCAAATTTAGCCCATCTGACGGGCAATTATTTTCGCCTATATCTTTGCTGAATGTTGGCCTATTATGACACGCCCAAAATCTGATTGCTAGGGTTCATGTGGTTAATATGGATCTGTCCAGAGAGTGTGGTCTGCCTTAAAGGAGTAGTTCACCCCCAAAATGACTTTTTTTCTATTGATTAGTCAAGCCATGGAGACTAGAGTTCAATAATATTTTTTGTTTTTTGTCACATTCCTAAGAGAAAAAATTGATTCGAGTGAATTTACCCCCATTGATTCCGGATGGGTACCCGTTTCGAAACGGGTCACCATCCGGAACGAATAGGGGTACATTTATTGTTATCACATTTTTGTCTTAGGAATGCGACAAAAAACTAAAAAAATTTAAGGAACTCTAGTCTCCATGGCGTGACTAATCAATAGAAAAAAAGTCATTTTGGGGGTGAACTACTCCTTTAATGGTAAGAAGAAGGTGTGGTCTGCCTTGTTCAGAAGAGGGTGTGGTCTGCTTTGCAATTTACAATTTAAGCATTTAATCCAGAGAAATTTACAATAAGCAAGATACATCAGTAGCCTACATCAACATCAATACATCAAATGGAAAGAAATAGTAGGCTAGTCTAAGAAAACAGGTAGACCAACCTATCTAAATTACATGTATGGTCATTGAGGGTACGCAAGTGCTACGGTAAGTGCTAAGGTGGAGTTTGAATATACCTCTTCTGCCTTGGTCAGAAGAGGGTGTGGTCTGGTCACACCAATGATCCAAAAGAACAATACTAAGAAACTAAAAGCCCTGTTAGCGGCCCCTAGAGTCCGTACTGCTCCTTGCACCCATATTGAAATTAGCTGAATGGTGGAAAAGTCGTGGGGACATTCAAACGGTTAGGGTTGGTCTAATGTGTTTGTTATGTGTTCAGCATGTTTCGTAGCATTGGGCCCATAGAGCTTGAGATAACTTGTGTGCAGGTACAGATTTTGGCTTACGGTTGGAGGAAAGGCTATGGGCTCAAAAAAATCAGTAGGGACCATCTAGGCAGCATTAAAGGACAACTCCTCCCTAAATCACTTCTATGCTAATTTTTCTGATCCCAAAAGACTGTCTATGGGTTCTATTAGGCAGAAATGCCCCTGTTTCCCAAGCAGAACCCAGCAGCTCTCATAGCATAGAGTGGAGCCTATTAAGCCTATCGCTTTTATACTATTTGTTGTGGTCAAAAGTGTTTTTATTTTTCATGAATGTGGTACTAGTTGTCATTACAAACACATGGGGTATATTTCTTCATTATATCTAGAACAATCGGTGGTAGTCACTATTTAGAATCGTTCAAATTCACACGACCCGACTCGAAAAAGGTATAAAAAAAAAAATCGTGCCGGCGCACACTTTTTACCCCCAGAAAATCTTGTCACCTTTTTCGCCTTGGGGCTGTTTGCATGTCTGCCCACAACTCATTGCGAATGTGACATGTTGTGAGCTTGTTGATCGGCTATTTTCACTATTGAAGAAGTATACTGTATAGGGATGGCCAACGGTTAACCGTTACCGTTAAACCGATAAGAAATTGGTTACCGGTAAGCACTAACGGTCAATTTTGACCGATAAGAAAGAAAAGAAAAAGGAAATCAACCCATTTGTCACACCAAAAGCCCCGTACACCAATATCTACGCAACATCAAGTCATCAACCATGCAACTATACGCGCTGTG
>NC_137831.1:8319652-8334652 GCF_963921795.1 Nannobrachium achirus | reverse complement strand
GGACCCCCTGTTGAAGACCCCTGCTCTACACATCTCTGTCTCTCTGTCTCTGTGTCACACACACACACACACACACACACACACACACACACACACACACACACACACACACACACACACACACACACACACACACACACACACACACACACACACACACACACACAGCCCTTCTCATATAATACAGTATCTGGCTTAAAGTCCTGTTCGCAATTTGGTGTTAGGGGAGTTTCTCACCTGAACTGAGTCAGTGGGTCCCTAGACATGAAAAATCACCGAGGTGCTCGTCCGCCATAGTGCCAGGAATGGCGCAATGGCCATATCAAATATGGCTGCCATCGGCTATGATGAAAATCCAACATTTCTGTTTCTGGGTGTATATGCACATATAATACCTCTATTTGGACTAATTGTGGTGTGGGGAATTCATTTCTGATATTGTTTTGACCATTTTGGGTGATTTGGACCTCAAAAGGTCATGGTCAAGGTCATTTTGCTATTCCGAAGACCGTGGGCCATAACTTGGCCATTGTTAGGAGTAAAAACAGGTGCAGTAGGTCTAAATCAACTAATGCTGACATGTATAATTCATTTCTGACATTGTTTTGACCATTAAGGACCATCTTGTCTTTGAAATATCAAGGTCAATGCCATTTTTCAAAAACGATTTTGTTCATTACTTGCACTTTTATAGTATTTTTTGTAAGTTTGTTACTATTTTATAGTAAGTTTGTTTTGTTTATAACAAAATACATACTAGTGAGAAATACAACAAGTAAACATCCACATTTAACTTTAAAGGGGGGTTTAAAATGGGTGTTTAAATGAGCAAATAAGACTATTTACGAATAAAAGTGACAAATAAAATCACACAACTAAAGCACACACAAAATTAAATAACAATTTCCCTCAAAGTGCACCATATTGTGATTGTGTGCATCCAAGTCAGTATGATGTGTTTTTACAGGATGTATTTGCCATTGTTCCATGGCAAAATATGATGCACTGATATACATCAGCAAGGCAGCCATATCCTCGAGTGTCGAAGTGTTCCTTGCATCCATCCATGTTCCATTGGTTCTAGTCTTTCCTCAGGTTCCTTGGCTGTTGCAAGCAGGTGGCAAGACATGCACTAGAAAGGTGCCTTGTTGGTCTCAGCAGTTGTACTTTTCTGCTACCAATGCTGTGTCTTGTTCTGTCAAGGTCTTTGCCTCTCCAAAGTTTGTTATTGTATTCGGTCAGAAGCCATAGCTGCATGCTTAGTCCCCACCTGGCCCATGCAGTCATCTCCAGTTTCCAAGGCATAATATGTCCCCTGATCACTGTCTTGTGGTGCTCCAAGATGAGAGACTGCTTGATGCTGTAGAAGCATGTGCCGCTGCACACCTAGTGCCATACTGCTACCAGATCTACTTCATCCCCAGTGCTTGGAAGTATCACTACGACAACTCTCTGGGGTCCACTCATAATCCTGGCGACCCATTATTCCCTCCATTAGGTTAGGGTTATGGGTAGGTTTAGTTATAATGGGGCCAGTTGACTCCACATGTACCAGCAGCTTGGTGACAGCCTCCTCAATCTAGTTCAATCTTTGGGATCTCTTCACCTCCAGTCCCTTTTGCAGGGAGCCACTCATCATCAGAGATAACAGAGTCGACAGACGCACCCATCCCTCATCAACTTTACAAATTCTGGGTGTCTGAGGAGAACAAACAGCTCTCCAGCTGTGTGTTCGGAATATGGTGTCCATTCAAGCTTGTGGCGATGTAGGTAGAACGGCTGCCTCCTGCTTATCCTGCTAAAGTACAATGTGTGATGTCATCAAGTTGTAATTTGCAATACAAACCCCAAAATCAATCCTCCAGTTCTAGGCAACACAGAATAGGGGGAACTTTTTTTTATTTCCACACAAACTCCTCTAAGGTATATTAATGACATAGTTCAATATTGAAAATGGGTGGTCTTCCCCTTTAAGCAAGACACTGAACCCCTAACTGCTCCCGATGAGCACCTTGCATGGTTTCATGGTGAGAATGTATGTGTGAATGTGTGTGTTAATGGGCGAATGTGAAATACATTGTACAGCGCTTTGGAGAAGAGCGCTATATACTGTAAATGCAGTCCATTTACCATTATCAGCTCTGTTGTCTCTGTTGATGATGTCGCTAGTGGAGAAGAGATCGCAGACATCTTGAATAGGATTGAGGAGGCTGACACCTGGTGCATGTACAGCCTCCATTATAACTAAGCCTATCCCTAACCTTCACTAACCTAATGGTCAGAATAATGGGATGTCGGAACTATGAGCAGACCGCAGAGAGTTGTTGTCTCCTTCACATTACTGCTATACTACACCCCATATTTCCAAGCACTGGGGATGAAGGAGATCTGGCAGCAGTATGGCACTGGTGAGACTCACTTCCACTGCATCAAGCAGTCTCATCTTGGAGCACCACTAGCCAAGACAGTGATCAAGGCACATATGCCTTGGAGACAGGAGATGACTGCATGGGCCAGGTGAGGATTAAACATGTAGTTATGGCTTCTGACCGAGTACAATATCTAACAAACTTTGGAGAGGCAAAGACCTTGACAGAACACAGTATTGGTAGCAGAGAAGTACAACTGCTGAGACCAACAAGGCACCTTTCTAGCGCATTTCTTGCCACCTGCTTGCAACAGCCAAGTAACCTGAGGAAAGACTAGAACCAATGGAACAGGGAATCACATAAAGGCTTGTCCTGTTTTCCGGGACAAGTGCCCATACTATGGAGTGGAGGGAGCAAGGGGGGTCATTAGCCGTCCTTTTGTTATTATTTCAATGTATGACATTTTTATCCGGACAAGTGACTTTTGTCCCCGGACAAGTGAATGGGAAATATACTTGTCCAAAGGACAACTGCCTCAAAAAGTCAATGTCAAGCTCTGATGGATGGAAGGAGCACTTTGACTTTAGTACACTCCTGCCATGTCTGAAGCAAGACACTCGACACTGATGGAGTTCTGTGCATCATATTTTGCCATGGAACAATGACAAATCCATCCTGTAAAAACACCTCATACTAACTTGTATGCACACAATCACAATATGGTGCACTTTGAGGGAAATTGTTATTTAATTTTGTGTTTGATTTCGTTGTGTAATTTTATTTGTCACTTTTATTCGTAAATAGTCTTATTTGCTCATTTAAACACCCATTTTAAACCCCCCTTTAAAGTTAAATGTGGATGTTTACTTGTTGTATTTCTCACTAGTATGTCTTTTGTTATAAACAAAACAAACTTACTATAAAATAGTAACAAACTTACAAAAAATACTATAAAAGTGCAAGTAATGAACAAAATCGTTTTTGAAAAATGGCATTGACCTTGATATTTCAAAGACAAGATCGTCCTTAATGGTCAAAACAATGTCAGAAATGAATTATACATGTCAGCATTAGTTGATTTAGACCTACTGCACCTGTTTTTACTCCTAACAATGGCCAAGTTATGGCCCACGGTCTTCGGAATAGCAAAATGACCTTGACCATGACCTTTTGAGGTCCAAATCACCCAAAATGGTCAAAACAATATCAGAAATGAATTCCCCACACCACAATTAGTCCAAATAGAGGTATTATATGTTCATATACACCCAGAAACAGAAGAGTTGGATTTTCATCATAGCCGATGGCAGCCATATTTGATATGGCCATTGCGCCATTCCTGGCACTATGGCGGACGAGCACCTCGGTGATTTTTCATGTCTAGGGACCCACTGACTCAGTTCAGGTGAGAAACTCCCCTAACACCAAATTGCGAACAGGACTTTAAGCCAGATACTGGATTGGGGGCCGTGTTCACTAATGGCTAATTAAAACAGGACTATTAATGAATGGCCAAGCAGCAGAAAGCATGATAAGGAAACTTCCAAAGGGTGAATTAACACATCCTTAACATGTCACACACACACACACACGCATGCACGCGCGCACGCATGGACGCACGCACGCACGCACACACACACGCGCACGCACAAAACGCACACAGACAGATGTGCAGACGCACGCCCCCACACATCAGATACACACCGTCACACTGGCAAATATGGACCATACACATATGTGGACACGTCCACATATAACACACTGTGTGTCTATGGCAGGGGTCTTCAACAGGGGGTCCGGGACCCCTAGGGGGTCCTCAGAGTTTTTTTACATTAACCAATTAAACCCAAGCATCCCTATATTCTGAGGAGAACTTTCACCAAAAACAGCAGATCTATAAGCTCACAACGCCTCGCAGTAGCGTTGTACGCATTGTAGATCTGCTATTAAAAAAAGAGCAGACCAAGTACAGAGCCAAATTAATGTGTTAGAATACACATCAATCCAACGTGTCTATGAAGCTACACAACTACTGCCCACTGATTTGTCCTTCAAGCAGCCCTTTCAAGTGGCAATGGTTATTTGTTACTTTACATGACGCGTTGTGAGGTTGTAGATCTGCTCTTTTTTAACATTTTGTCCTTTTACTTTTGGTACTTTAAGTACATTTTCATGCCAATACTTTTGTACTTTTACTCAAGTACTTTTTGAGATTCCAATTTCCAGACTTCCTTGCTAAGGGTGCCCTCACACCAAAATACCTATGAGAGTGGAATTTGCGTTCCGCCAATGCATTTCAATGAGATGGGAGCGTTTTTTGCAAAAATCCTCTGCTGGCATGAAACCGCTTCACTCTCATTGAAATGCAATGGCGGAACGCAGATTCCACTCTCATAGGTATTTTGGTGTGAGGGTATTTTTACATTTCAGTATTGATACTGTACTTTTACTAAAGTATAAAATGTGAGTACTTTTTCCACAACTGTTCAAAAGTAAGTTTGATGTGTAAATGTAAGACATGAATGAGTGTTGTGCTCGTTCAGGCTTGGAGCGGCTGTTATAGCGCCCTGTGTAGTGAGGGGGGGGGGGGGGGGGGGGGGGGGGGACCAGTGGTCCGGGGATAAAGGTCATGTCAGGAGCCCCCCCTCACCACTGGGTGGGTGGGGGGCGGGGGGAGGAGGAAATGGAATTACACCTGACTTCCTGCTGAGTTTATCCCGGGTTGGAGAGGGTGTCACCCTGCATGCCTCAGTTACTACCCGCTGAGCCCTGTCTGTCTGTCCAATGGATGTACTCAGAGGTGGAAAAAGTACTCACATTTTGTACTTATAAGTAAAAGTATCAATACTGCACTGTAAATGTTCTCCGTTACAAGTAGGCCTAAATGCCCAGATTCCAAAATGTACTTGTATAAAAGTATGAAAGTATTGGCATCAAAATGTACTTAAACTAACAAAAGTAAAAAGTACCAAATGTTGCAAATGGCCAAGGTATGAAATAGGGCTAAAGTTGGTTAATGTGTGTTTTATAATATTATAATTAAAATCTGCAAACTAAGTAACTAGTATTTTTTTCAAATCAATGTAGTGGTATAAAAGTACAATATTTGAATCTACTTTGGTTTGTGGCTTCAGCCTAACAGAGTATTTCTATATTTCAGTATTGATACTTTTACTTAAGTAAAATATTTGAGTATGTTTTCCACCACTGGTGATATTACTGAAGTACTACAGCAGTCGGTCATAGTCAGATAGAGTTGTCAGGTGCCACATTCAGAAAGATAGTGAAAATATAATCTATTTTCATTATTTCTGAAGATTTAAAAAAAAAAAAGAACAGGGCTGGCAGAGGCAAATGTCTGACAAAAAGGACATTTTCTCTATGATGTTAGTTTATTCTTTTGTTATTTTTGCAAACACACTACAGTTTCAGTCTTTTTTTACATTTTTTGTAAAACTAAAATGTATTTCCATTTCCAGATTTAGTCATATTTGGTTAGTTTTAGTTAACCCTGATCCAGACCTGCCGGGTTGAGAAGCACTAGTGTGGAAGTGGACATGTTAAACGCTGATGTGTTTTAAGTACAGTAATTGAAACACATTAGGGGCTCTGTTGAATCCGTGCACGGTGAGAGTAAACAGCACAGCACAGCACAGCGGCTCCACACTGACTTCTGTTGCTGCACTTTTGCTTCATAAGAAGAGCATTTTGGGGGTGAAACTGAGAATGTTAAGAGCTGAACCAATGTGTCACAACACTAGTACATTAAGCCATTTAGGCTTAGAATTATTGAATGCTTTAACTATTGAAAAATAGCAGCAAAAATCGTGATTCGTTTTTGCAAGTCTTTGAATATATATATTTAAAAGCAAACATTTGTAACTCAAATATTTGCTTCTGGGGGGGGGGGGGTCCCTGGAACAACATATTTTGAGATGGGGGTCCGCGGCCATAACCTGTAATTTTGGGGGTCCTTGACATGAAAAAGTTTGAGAACGGCTGATGTAGAGGAAGGATTTAGAAGTCTGGTCAAAAATTGGGTCAAAATATTCAAAGACTTTTGAAAAATAGCAGATATACAAGCTCACAGAACGGCACTCGTGAATATACGTATTTTTAGGCGAACATTTGTAACTCAAATTTTGCTTCTGGAGTGGGTCCCTGGAACTAAAGATTTTGAGATGGGGGTCCGTGGCCAAATACATATACTTTTGGGGGTCCTTCACATGAAAAAGTTTGAGCAACACTGACAAAGAAACATAGGTTTTTCAAAAAACCTTAGAAGGATGTGAAATATTCAAAGATTTGCACAAATCACGATTTTTCTAAAATAACAGATCTACAAGCTCGCAGCGCTGCACTCGGTGTCGCGCTGTGAGCTTGTATATCTGCTATTTTTCAATAGTTAAAGCATAAAATAATGGTTTAAAGTGGTTAAAATCTAACGTGACTCCCGGTATTTGAGGGTTAAAGTGGTTCAGTGAAGCTCCTGCATGAAAAACCCGGGTGTTGGTGGTGGTGGTGGTGTCTTTTGTTTCGTTTTTTTCTGTTTTCTTAAGCACACAAGGCTGGCGATAGGCAAGCATCGCAGCCTTGTAGTGTCAAAGCACTACTGCTACCGTATAAGTCAGTAAGTGAAACTCTGAGAGGGAAAGGCAAACAAAAAAAGAAGAAAAAAACAGGAGACTTCTTTTTGTGAAGGCTCAGCATATTTGGAGGGCATGCAAGGTACTGTAGTTCTTCTCAGAGAAAAGCCGTGCCTGACGCAGAGTACAGTCAACAGACACGCACACAAACGCGCACGCACGCGCACGCACGCACACACAGACACACACGTACGCACGCACACAGCAATAAGTAAAGATAAACTCACTCTCTCACAAACACGCACCTAACACACATACTCGTACCAACATATCTGCATGTTTGCTCAACAGTGTTGGTTTCGTCGACTAAAACTATGTAAAAACTATATAAATGTTTGTCGACAGCGTTTTTTTTCACTGACAAAAACGAAATAAAAACTAAGCTGTGATGACGAAAACTAAGACTAAATATATTGACAATTTCGTCAACAAACAAAACGTTAGGGAGGGACTGGTGGAGAAGAGAGTCATTTTATGTTTGGTTGCTCTCAGGTGAAAATAGCCGATCTAGAAGCTCACAACGCGTTGCAGCGCGACGCGTTATGAGCTTGTGGATCTGCTATTTTCAGCACGCAACCAAGTGTAAAATCAGTCATTACGATGCCATCAAGGCCCGCCAAAATACATTTTTGTTGACTAAATCAACTGTAGATTTAGTCGCCTAAAAAAGTATGATATTTAGTCGACTAAAACTAAAACCTATGACTAAAATTAAATGACATTTTATTCAAAATACTATGACTAAAACTAAATCAAAATGTGCTGTCAAAAACAACATTGTTGCTTAAAAACGCTCGAACAAGAAAAAGCGGAGAGCCATGGGAGACAGACAGTGAGAGAGAGAGGTGAGGTGAGACTCAGAGGCAGGGCCTGTGGAAACGGCAGAGGGAGTTCGCTGGAGTAGAAAGGCCTGAACAGGAAAAGAGGAGCCGTTGTGTTTAATGATTAGCTCCGCAGTCGGGCCACTATCAGGATGCAGTTGGAAAACGTTACGGTTGTTTCGTTTCTTAATGCCCGGACAGATCAGCCTCTCTGGAGCCCAGGAATGCCCCATTTCCTATCCTGAGGCCTGTATATGGCCACTGGAAGCACACACCAATGCACATGGAGGGGTGTTGCACCAAATTCTGGGCCCTGGGTACTTTAACTATTGAAAAATAGTATTTCCTATATGTTTCTATGTCAGTGGTGCTCAAACCTTTTCATGTGAAGGACCCCCAAAATGATATTTATTTGGCCACGGATCCCCATCTCAAAATATTTAGTTCCAATTTTTCAATAGCTAAAGTATAACATAATTAAGTCCCCTAGCTCCACCTTGGGCCCTAGTAACTCAGTCCCACTGTCCCCCCCCCCCCCCCCCCCCCCTTGTGATGCCCCTGTGCACACGCACACCAATGCACACGTGTGAAAAAAACACAACATGCAGAACCACACAAACACCCACATAACTACAGTACACTCGCGCAACACATGCTGATGATGTTGCTGTTGGACATAAACCTGGTATGTCCAATACTGTTACTATTAAGGTAGTCTCGTGTGGCCAGACTGTTGCCTCCGCGATTTGCAAATGCTACCGGCATACAGTCTGGGAGACGAAGTTCTGACGATGAGTGCGAGATAAAGCAGATGTGACGCACCCGCTCCCTTGGTGCAATAGCAATAACATGTCCTACTGGAAGCGTTATGTCTCCTTTCAATATTTTTGGGGCGTTATTTCGTCTCTCTCTGGTGTTGTTGGTGTTACTACCATGATGTTTTCAAATGTTTTCTTAAACTACCAGTAAGACTCCCTAATCGGGAGATAAGCGACCGTCAGGTCGCAGCGTGATTTTAGGGCAAAATGTGTAGGAGCAGTGTCCAAAAATGTGGTTGAAAAAAATCGGCCTGATGGTGGCGCTGAGTGTAGACATAGTGTGTACCGATTTGTGTGATTTTAGGGCAAAATCTGTAGGAGCAGTGTCCAAAAATGTGTTTGAAAAAATCGGCCTGAAGGTGGCGCTATATGGGAGAGATCCATGTTGATGAGATGAGTGTAGACATACTGTGTAGCGATTTGCGTGATTTTAGGGCAAAAATTGTAGGAGCAGTGTCCAAAAATGTGTTTTAAAAAATCGGCCTGAAGGTGGCGCTATATGGGACAGATCCATGTTGATGACATGAGTGTAGACATACTGTGTACCCATTTGAGTGATTTTAGGGCAAAAATTGTAGGAGCAGTGTCCAAAAATGTGTTTTGCAAGAATCCGCCACATGGTGGCGCTAGAAGAGGGCCATGTCAGAAATGAGGGGTGGGTTCTCCGCACCGCCGAGGCGGACAAATAGGTACCGGCCCCGGCTCTCCCGGTCACTCCTAGCCCGAGTTACGGCATTTTATGTGCGCTGCAGTGGCAGGGGGTCCTCCACTGGGGGCGCCACCACTTTTGCATCCGTTCTGGAGCACCAGGAGTCGGTGGTCCCCGGGAATTCCCCGTGAGCAGCCCCGTTGGGGTCGTCATTTGGTCATTTTTGCACATTTGGTCATTTTTTACATCTGGGGGTCCCCCAGGGACCTGGGGGTCCCTGGAGCTCCGGGGGTCCTTGGAGGTTGTAGTTTGGCAGGCAAGGAGTGTGTGTGCAAAATCTGGCATGGATCGGGGCAACGGTTGCGGAGATATGAGCAGGGCAAAAGTGTGACATGTGACGTGTGACAGACAGACTGACGGACGGACTGACTGCCGGACGGACGGACTCACAGTTTGTGGAGGTTTTGATAGTAACTGCGACCTGACGGTCGCAATAATAACGCATAACAAGAATATGCCAATCGAATTACTCTGTGCTAGTGTGTTTCTGTTATGTTTCCAATGGGACTACAGTTCAGTGTAGCAGTGGCTACTTCCGATACTCGCCGTTTGGGAATTGTAGAATAGTTGTCTGGCTACGCGAGACTACTATTCAGGTAATGGAAAGAAGAACATGTTTTGTAATGGATCTAAATATTGTCACATAAGTCACAGCTCTTGTTAATACTTTTCATCAGTTAAATTAAACATTTATAAAACTCACAGACACACTTAAATTCAAACCTGGTCCTATATTTCCATGGCACTGTCATTCCAACGAAGAATACACTTGCATTCAACTATGGAAAAAGATTAAATATGGGCATACAGTACAAGGGTTCTGGCCCATGATTATATTCAGTTAACAACACAGACTCACACGCTCTGTGATACCCAGTGATCGAGTTATACCCACAGAGCTATGGGAGCCCTATTCTGGCGGCGCCGAAGGCTCCCATAGCTCTGGGGGCCCTTCGCCACCGCCGAAGGCGGCGGCGAAAAAAAATCAGGTAATTGCGGATATAAAGTCGCCTAAAACGGGTACTTTCCTATATTAAATCATATTAAATCGGGTATTTCGCGGATATAAAGTCGGCTAAAACGGGTATTTCCTATATTAAATCATATTTTTCCTTTCACAATATTAATTCGGGCTTCACATTGGCTATGTTGACAACTCCAGGCAGTCTTTTCTGTTCATATTAACTCACCATTATTGCTCAGCCTCCAGTTCCCAATTCCTCCATCTGATGATCTGAGCTCTGAGCCATCCAGCCAAAAGTTCCCGTTCTGGTAGCATAAAGTCGGCTAAAATGGGTATTTTTCTTTCTCAAAACAAGGCGGGTCGGGTTCATATTTATTTACTAAAAAAAACAATGTCACGGGCACAGGCTACAGTCTTGCTCACAAGACAGCGTTGTTTGGTTGTTTGTTGCTGTCCGAGTGTCCGCCTTCCTTTGCCGTCCGGGCCGTGGCTAGAACAGACACTCGACGCAGTGGTTCCTAGCTTATGGGGAAAGAAAGCCTGGTAGGCGAGGTTAGGGGAAAGGTAGGAAGTAGGAACCATTGCAGCGAGTGTGTTATAACCCGGACGGTAAAGGAAGACTCACACCCCACATTAAATGCGCCTGATTTATAATAATAAAATTAATAGTAGGATTAAACGGTGTGATGTCATTGTTTAGTCTTACTGTCTAACATGTTTATTTAGTATATCTAGTTAACATAAATAATATAAATTCTTCCAATGGAACATAAAAAAAAAGAAAACGAAAAAAAAAAAAAAAAAAAATACACACTTAGAAAAAAAGAGACCCCAAAGGGGGTTGTTGACTATGGGGTCCCAGACTTTAACTATGGGAGCTAAGCCCCTACTGGCTCCCACATAACTCGAACTCTGGTGATACCTCTGTTTCCCTCCCATACTGTGTGTGCGTGCGTGTGTTTTGTGTGCGCGCGCGCTTGTGTGTGTTATACACACACACACACACACACACACGTACTCAGAGAATGCACACACACCCACACACCAACAGCCGGACAGTCCCAGGATTGACACACGCTCCGTCTGATCAGTAAATCTGATGGACTTAGGCGTTCCTCTCCCCCAGTGGACGTCCGCCCGCCTTCTTCAAGCTCGCCAGTATTAGCTGACTGGCTGTTATTCAGGGGTTGAGGGTCAGCCTGTCTGTCGGCTGCTCTCCGCAGTAATCTTCCCCCATCTCGCGGTGCATCCCCCCTTTACTCATATTAAACCTCGAAAACCGGGAACGCGTCCGGCGTCGCGTTAGATTTTAACCACTTTAACCACATTACTTTATGCTTTAACTATTGAAAAATAGCAGATATACAAGCTCACAGCGCGGCACCGAGTGCCGCGCTGTGAGCTTGTAGATCTGCTATTTTTGAAAAATAGTCTTTGAATATCTTTGGCCCGATCTTTGACCCGACTTCTAAATCCTTCCTCTAAATCAGTGGTTCTCAAACTTTTTTCACGTCAAGGACCCCCAAAATTACATTTATTTGGCCGCAGACCCCCCATCTCAACATATGTTGTTCCAGGGAGAAGCAGAGATTTGAGTTACAAAAGTTTGCATTGAAAAATATATATTGAATTCAATATACACACATTTTAAAAATAGTAGATCTAAAAGCTCAGTCCCGCTTTTCTTTGATGATGGCTGGCCAGATTGCTGACATAGAAACATAGGTTTTTCAAAAATCTTAGAAGGATTCAAAAGACACTTGTAGAATCGTGTCAAAGTTCTAATTTTCACGATTTTTCAAAAATAGCAGATCTACAAGCGAGCTTGTATATCTGCTATTTTTCAATAGTTAAATCATTCTAAATAATTCTAGGCCTACATGGCTTAAATCACACTTGACACACCTGGAGCAGCATCGATGCGGCTCCCTTCCATATTTTATCTCCGTGCCATCTTTTTTTTATACCTACCGCAGCACTTTTTTAGGGCGGCGGACTGATATATTTATTAACCCTCCCCGCCACAGCCCTTGCCCGCAGGGGAGTGCCGTCTGGCGAGAGCGGGGAAAGGGTGGTAATCGGGGTTTTTTTGTTCGGGAAAATAAAATGAAAAAGGGGCTGTGACAAGTTTATGAAGTAAGCACGACGGGTGTTCATTATTACCCCTCTCTCTCGCCCTCCGGCGCTTTCCAATGCCAGGTTGCGACTGTGCCGCCGCCGCCGATGAAGTGGCACTCGGGTTGGGCTAAGTGAGAGAATTGTATCTCTCTCTCTCTCTCTCTCTCTCTCACGCGCGCGCTATAACTTAGCCCCATAAAGGCCTATTATTCCTGAGGCAGCCCGCCACCGAAATCCCGTTCACTGTCATAACTCAAGGCGACGGAGGCCCCTTTTTCTCTTGCGTTGGCAGGGGGAAAAAATGTTTGTGGAGTAGCTAAATAATTCAATTGGGGAGTGCTTTATCGCTCGCTGGGCCATCACTGTCATTCAGCCGCCCCTAAGGTTTTATTTTTTGGGGGGATCGTTCTCCTTATGTACGAGTCTGAGAGAATAAGCAGTTTGCCCTTTCTAAACACTGTTTAACAGAGTGAAGTGAAGCCCTATGCACAGGAGAAAAAGCACAAACCATGTGCTAGAGTGGAGAAACGGCACATCCATATACAGTAGAGTCCCCATCCATACACCGATGTTTCTGGTTGACATTGGCACATTCCACTGGGTGAAAAGAGAGATTATCTGACATATACTGGTAGATTATATGACCAATTTTGTACCAGTATACTGGGCATATACCCACATTATTGGAAGTTTTCAGTTCAAGAGATATTCAGGCATATTCCCCTGTAAACTGCAAATAATAGGTGATATTCTGCCCCCAGCTAGACAAAGGCACACAAAGGCACACCCTGGTGTGCCTTTGTCTATTATTTGCAGTTTACAGGGGAATATGCCTGAATATCTCTTGAACTGAAAACTTCCAATAATGTGGGTATATGCCCAGTATACTGGTACAAAATTGGTCATATAATCTACCAGTATATGTCAGATAATCTCTCTTTTCACCCAGTGTCACTCAGGTTTTTTTTCATCTCACTCATGTCACTTTGTCTGCTGACCTCACTCAGCAACGAAATAAAAATAAAATAAACAAAAATAAAAATAAAACAATTCACAGGAGGCAAGCAGTGATCACCCCATGATGTGCACTGCAATGTAGTTTCAAATGCACTACATTGCAGGCGTTTTTTTTTTTAAGAGTCAAAAACTAAAAAAGAAGAAGAAGACACGTGTGACATGCATGATCTGGGCGGATTGCCCCAGACAATGTGCCAATCTCAACCCAAAACAACGGTACTGTACTTTCACTTCAGATCGCCAGTGAGCAAACTCTAAACGTAAGCTGCCATGAAATTAGCCGACTCTAAAAGTAAAGTCATCTATAATGTGTAGAGATGTTACCGATCAATCGGCAATGGATCGGATCGGGCCGATCAAAGCATGATCGGCGATAATCGGTGGTTTAGATCAAAAGGTAAATTCACCGATCCGATCCGATCGGTGCATCCGATCAACCAGCCGTTCAGTATGCCCACTTGAGGCCATTTTGGGCTCCACAGTGCTGAAGGAATAATTAGTTACTGCTATGATAATAAATACATAGTAATGCTGGTAAATAACTATAAGGCAAATATATAAATGAATTCATGAGTGAATGAATGAAATAAAGTTAAAACATTAACATTTAGAAAATATAAATAATAACTTGATCGGATCGGTGATTGATCGGTATCGGGTGATCAAACTTTTGTGATCGGTGCTCGGTGATCGGTTCCAAAAAACCTGATCGGACCATCCCTAATAATGTGCTTTTCTTAAAGGACAATGTCTGCCATGTCTGCCATGTTTAACCCAATGACTTTGACTCACTTTACAGAACCGCTGCTGAGCTTTTTCCAAAGCCACTGGATTCTGTTCATTTCAATACGGTAGGAAAGGAATATCAACTTGTGGCCAAAAATGTACCCTGGAGAAAATATAGAATTGAACGTGAAAATCTAAAGACAGCGGAAATCGAAACATATGGCCAATAACAGGAACATTATCCATATTCATATACAATATACCAGTGGTTCTCAACCTGTGAGTCGGGAACCCCAGGTTGGTCCCCAAATTATTCTGGGTGGTCCCCAGATGATTAACTTAATGTTAATTGTTTTCTCACCCAACAGTAAACAAACCAACATAAACTTTAAGTGTATATAGAGGGTATATGCACATTTCTAAAGTGGCAATTTAAGGATTTTTAATACCTCTAAAATTCTGTCTCTAATCAAACATTAGAGACAGAAATTGTGAAAATCGCCGATCTACATGCTTGTGCGCATGTAGATCTGCTATTTTCACAATAGAACCGTGTTACGCAAAATGTAATGCCTCAACTCTTAGTGCTCGTAGGGTGGGTGGGGGGGGTCCCCAGTTAAAATATGATTATTTTAATATGATTATTTTGGGGGTCGCGGCCTGAAAAGGTTGAGAACCACTGCAATATACAATGTATGGCCGAAGCAGTGAATATAGAATGACATGTGTTGATGGTGGTATGGTCCTTTGAATGCGGTTCATCGGGTGTAATTTTCTAATTTCAAACGCTGCACATGAAATAAGTGGGGTTA
>NC_137831.1:8304652-8314652 GCF_963921795.1 Nannobrachium achirus | reverse complement strand
CTACATTAATACATTCTCTGAAACGGACAAGCAGCAGTGTGCGGGTCAGTCTGTCTTTCAGTCAGATCTCCACCTAATAGCTAAAGAGTAAAATAATTAAGGCCCCTTCCACCTTGGGCCCTAGTAACTCAGTCCCACTCCCCCCGTCCCCTTGTGACGCCCCAGACCAGCCTCTCTCTCCCTGTTCCACCTCTCTCCCATCCTCTGTGATCCCTCTGTCTCCCTCTGTTGTTGTTGTGGCTCTACACCAGCAGCAGGGGGTTGTGGGTAGAGAGGCCGGCACTCACGCTGGGCGCGGCGACTCACCGGGGGGTTGCAGGACGGTTGGGGGGTTGTGGGGGCGTGGAGAGGCGGAGAAGGTGTGTGTGTGTGTGTGTGTGGTGGGGTGGAGGAGAGAGGCTAGCCGCTAGAGCAGGGGTCTTCAATGTTTTCAGGCCAAGGACCCCTTGGTTGAGAGAGAGATGAAGCAGGGACCCCCACAACCTTTTCGTAGTTTCATTGTTTGACAGCACAATCATCAGTGTATTTTGGATTCATGTAAATGTATGTTTTCAGATGTTTAACCACTTGAACCGTCAATACTTAATAAACTTAACCTTTCACTCTGTTTCAGTCTGCTCTTTTTTTCCCCCTCTACACCATTCCTCTTTGCCAAGAATAGCCAATCTGCTATTTTTGTCTAAAGTTCTCAGAATATGGACGTTAGGCTTCAAGTGGTTAATATGAAAAAGGAGAAAAAAGGTTTCTATCACTCAAAGATTTGAAGGACCCCCTCTAGTAACTCTGAGGACCCCCTGTTGAAGACCGCTGCACTAGACCATGGCCTTCGTGATTCTCCCTTTTCTGTTCCCTCGCTCCCTCCCTCTCTCTCTCCATCTCTCTCTCTCTTCCTCTCACCATCTTTACCCCATCACATTCTTCTCTCACTCCCTCTCAGTCTATTTCTCTACAGTATGTCTCTCTCTCACTCTCTCTCTCGCAGTCAGAGGTCACTTTGCAAGGCAGAGGAGAGAGGGCAGACCATCAGACTCATCTGACTCATCTGACTCATCTGACTCTCTCGCGCACGCACGCACGGCACGCACGCACGCACGCACGCACGCACGCACACGCACACACACACACACACACACACACACACACACACACACACACACACACACACACTGTAAAGGCAGAAAAATACAATCCCAATAACTTAACTAAGTTTAATTGCAGATGTATACACATTAGTCTCAATGTAATTGGCGTTGCACACACATTCATCAACACAGACATTCAAGCATAAAATAAAGAAATGCTGTGTCAGGGACATGCAGAGCATGTTAGAGAGGCAGGGGGCTGAAATGTCTAAAAGGGGCTTTTGGTGAAAATATCGAAAATAGCAGACCTCCAAGCTCACAACGCGTCGCGCTGCGACGCGTTGTGAGCTTGGAGGTCGGCTATTTTCGATGCTTGATTTCTACACAGAGAGGGCAAATCTTTCAACATAAGATGCTGCATTCAAGTTTAGGAGAGTTTGGACAAGGCAATTCTCTTGAATGCTGCCTTCAGCTATGGCATGGAAAGAGGGGCATTTGCGTTTCTTTCACCATAGTAAAAACTGCATTCATGGTCTGGAGAGGGCACTTTTTTACAGACTGGTAAAAGGGCAGGGGCTCAAGCCCCCTTTGATGTCTACTGTATGTGTGCACGTGCCTGGTAAGTGTCAATACAATGACTCACACCAGTGCATACACACATGCGCATGTACATTCAGTACACGTGAGCATGTGCATAAAGACATGCATGCACGCACACACACACACACACGTGTGCACACACACACACACACACACACACACACACACACACACACACACACACACACACACACACACACGCGCACACACACACACACACACACACACACACACACCAATATCCAGTGTAAAATGACAAAGCCCTATAAAAGCACAACAATGACACATAAATCTAAATCTGGGAAGCGTTCAGGCACAACAAGCACACGCAGCACGTCTAACGACGGGAAACCATAAACACCTTACAAACTCCCACACTGCTGAAGTTAGGAATAAACAAAGGATAATATGTGTTACATCAGTGGTTCTCAACCTGTGGGGTCGGGACCCCCGGGAGGGTCCCCAAATTGTTTTGGGGGTCCCCAGATGATTAGCTTATAGAGTGCAACATTGTTTTCTCTCTCAACAGTAAACAAACCAACGTAAAGTTAAAGCGTATATAGAGGGTATCTGCACATTTCTAAAGTGACAATTTAAGGACTTGCCTCTAAAATGACAAGTTGGCCAAATTGTCAAATATTAGAGGCTGAAATTGTGAAAATAGCCGATCTACATGCGAGGCGAGTGAGCATGTAGATCTGATATTTTCACTGTGTTATACAAAATGTAATGCCTCAACTCCTAGTGCTCGTCAGGATGAGGGTGGTCCCCAGTTAATACAAAAGTATTGGTATCAAAATGTACTTAAAGTACCAAAAGTAAAAGTACCCCTTATGCAGAATGTCGCAATTCAAATTTTCAAATGTATACAAATCTTTTGAAAATAGCCGATCTACAAGCTCACAATGCGTTGCATCGCGATGCAATGTGAGCTTGTAGATAAACTAGCCCCTAAAATGCCTAGTAATCCCAAGCCTAACCCCAACTGAATCTTTTCCTAATTGTACGTGTAACTCTAAATATATATTCTTAACCATAATAAAAGCATATCTCTCACAAACACAGAAACACACATCCATATAGCAGGCGCGCGCGCACACACACACACACACACACACACACACACACACACACACACACACACACACACACACACACACACACACACACACACACACACACACACACACACACACACACACACACACACACACACGTGCACATCATGTCATGCAGCCACGTCTGTTTGTCCATGCTACCATATACAGTAAACCAGCGAGTCACAGGATCGTAAATTGTGCACACGCGCCTGCGTACAGGAACAGCCATATAGACCAGGTTTACTGGCAGGGAAAATCCACCGTGATTGAAAACCCGAAGGAGACCCATGCTGACAGCTGAAAACTTAATTCACACTACATGCATAGAGAGAGAGAGAGAGAGAGAGAGAGAGAGAGAGAGAGAGAGAGAGAGAGAGAGAGAGAGAGAGAGAGAGAGAGAGAGGGATATAACGCGGGTCGTTGCTGCGATATACTGTATACTTTACGCGTGTGCAAGCATGCAGGGGCGTCACAAGAGGGGGGAAAAAGTGGGACTGAGTTACTAGGGCCCAAGGTGGAGGAGGGGGCCTTCATTATGTTATACTTTAGCTATCGAAAAATAGCAGATATACAAGCTCACAGCGCGATACAAGCTCACAGCGCGGCACCGAGTGCCGCTCTGCGAGCTTGTAGATCTGCTATTTTTGAAAAGTCGTGAAAATGTGTGCAACTCTTTGAATATATGTATTTTTAAGTGAACATTTGTAACTCAAAATATGCTGCTTCTGGGGGGTCCCTGGAACGAAATATTTTGAGATGGGGGTCCGTAGCCAATAACCCCATACACCACTGACATAGAAACCTAGGTTTTTCAAAAAACCTTAGAAGGATTTGAAATATTCAAAGACTTCAAAAACGTCAAAAATAGTGAAAGCACAAAATAACGCGTAATAATGCGTTCCCAGTGAATCCTTGTACCCAGGGCCCAGAATTTGGTGCGACACCCCTGGATATACTGTGTGCGTGCGTGCGCGTGCGTGCGTGCGTGCTTGTGTGTGTAAGCATACTCATACTGTAGGTATATTGAACGTGAACAGGATGGTCCTCTCAGTTTGAACACAGATGTTCATGCTACATTCTCCGGTGGCACGCTTAGCCAGGGGATTACGGGGCTGCCGCTATTTGCATAACTCAATTAAGGCATCTTCCTCTCCTTATCGCTCTGCTCTCTCTCTCTCTCCTCTCTCTCTCTCTTCTCTTCTCTCTCTCCCTCTCTCTCTCTCTCTCTCTCTCTCTCTCTCTCTCTCTCCCTCTCTCTCTCTCTCTCACGAGGAGACACCTGCGTAGAAATGGTTAGAAAGGCGTTTCCCCGGCGAAAAGTAGAATTAAGATTTCTCTCTCATTCGAGGCACGAGACATAATCCGTTGTACAGCTGTGAACATTGTGCAGTGAGACAGAAAGAGAGAACATAATACGGTATATGTATAATATGCTGTACAGCAGGGGTCTTCAACAGGGGGTCCGGGACCCCTAGGGGGTCCTCGGAGTTACTACAGGGGGTCCTCCAAATCTGTGTGTGATAGAAACTTTTTTCCCTCCTTTTTAATATTAACCACTTGAACTAGCAGATTTCTACAAGCTCACAATGCCTCGCGCTGCGAGGCGTTGTGAGCTTGTAGGTCGGCTATTTTCGTCAAAAAGCTTTGGGTTTGGCTTTATATAGCTTTGGGTGTAGGCTAGAGGGGGAAAAGAGCGGACTAAGTACAGAGTGAAATGTCAAGTTTTATATGCATTGACGATTCAAGTGGTTCAATATCTGAAAACACAAACTGACAGAAATCCGAAATACACGGATGATTGTGCTGTCCTTGGACTGAAAACATTGAAGACCTTTGCACTACAAAGCAATTAGGATAACAAGTAAACATGTTGCGTCACCATGTCAACTGCTCTCATCCAGATTACACACACTGCCTCCAAAAGCATTGCTCTTCCCATCCTACAGCACCATCCCACAGTCTATTCTTTGCACTGCTCCCATCTGGTCAGATATACTGCAGGTCAACTTTGTCTTCTCTAAATACAGTAGATTGTAGCTCTTAACTCACTCTTAAAAGGTGTAACGTGTGTCAGAATCCATGTTTTTGTTTGGATATTGTTTATTATGAGCACAACCCAAGGGTCGGGAGGAGTAGAAGAGTTTTTTTCGCCAGCGGGGAAAACTGTAACATCCGGTGAAATTCTCCTGGCGGAAGTAGCACTGCTCCATGCCGTATCGGCCTCACGTCGTAACCAGACTTTTCTCTTCGCAGATGAGTAAGCCTGGCTACGCAAGGCTAGGGGTCCTGTGCACTCTGAGCCTTCGCTTGGCAGTGGATTGCAGCAGAGTAAAAGAGAGAGAGAGAGAAAATGAGAGAGAGAGAAAATGAGAGATGAGTTATTGATTTGAGAGCCTCTGAGAGGAGAACGGGTCCCCTCTACTGAAGACACACGGAGGCACAAACACCCACCCTGCCTGAAGCCTCTCACAGCCAGAGACCAGGAGAGAACAGAGGAGAGAACGGAAGAAAGAATGCAAGACAGAAGGAAATGCAAAGAAAGAAAGAGAGAGAAGCCTTCATTTGGACTCTCACCAGGGACGTGCTGGGCCCCTGATTCAGCCCGGGAAAAAGAGTTGGAGAGGCCCTCATTGCGCGCTATAGAGAGAGATCTCTCTCTATAGCGCTGCTGCTACTCAAAGATTTGCCATTTCAGATCATGACAAGTGACCAGTGGGCCAATTACTGTACATGAGTTATATTTCGTCGTTGTCGGGTGGAAACCTTGTATGGCCAAAACCGTTTGTTTTGTATTTATCATTTTAAAAACTATTTAAACTAGTGAAAACAGCCGATCTACAAGCACACAACGTCTCGCACCGCGAGGCGCACACAACGTCTCGCACCGCGAGGCGTTGTGTGCTTGCGGCTGCTTTCACTACTTTTGTGCGACGGCCTTGTATGATGAAGCAGGGCTTTGCTTTGCGAAAACATTTACAAATTTGAAACTTGGAGATCCAAGGTTTCTTCCCGACAGTGACGATTTACTTTGTTGGCCGCCCAGCCCCCAAAATGAAACGAAGGCTGACATTTAATTTTTTATTTTTTCCTAATGGCCGGCCTGGACCGGCCGGGAATGAACCGGCCGTTCGGGAGTTGTCCCGCTGTTCCCAATGGCCAGCACGTCCCTGACTCCCTCTCTCTCTCACACTTTCTCTCTCTCTCTCTGGCAGCCACTGGCAGCCTAATGCCAATAGCCTGGAGGGAGAGGTTGATGGAATGAAGTGGCGATGGAGGAAGAGAGAGAGAGAGAGAGAGGAGAGGAGAGGGCCAGAACCTTAGCACCTCCTAATCCCCCGCAGACCATCCAGCAGCTCAGGCCGGGACCCAAAACCTTGTGAACCTGCCCTCCGCGGGCCGGGGCGGCACTGGGCCAATCCATGAGGCGCACACACACACGGGGCCCCTAGCTGGAACCATGACATCCTGAGGGGGTCACAGGTTCAAATTTCGATACCCAGCGTTTTTTGCCCAGAGGCTACGCTGAACTTTTCTTTTTCCCGGCATGAAACCAACCCCTCCGACAACCTCCACCCCCCCCTCAAACCCTCCCCCCCCCCCCCCACCCACCGCGCAACTCCTTATGTTGAGGTTTCGGACTAGGTCTCGATGATTTGCTCGTTGTGTCGGATAAAAGCTTTCGGCTAAATTGATTCACAGGCTGGCGCAAGAGCAAAAAAAAAAAAAAAAGAGAGAAAGGGCCCGGCGAATGATGTCATGGTGAAAGCAAAGCGCGTGCGGGGTTTATATACGGCTGTGCAGCTGACATCGTAAGCGGATGGGGGGGGGGGGGGGACAGTGAAAGCGGCTCTTCATTCTCCTTGGTTTACGAGTGTGTTGCCCGCTGGCCGTGCCGTGGCATCACAAATACATGCTGTCATCGCCATGCTACCACACAAAGAACAGGCAGGGGCATCACACCAACTTCTGGGCCCCGGGTGGGTACAAGGATTCACTGCGGGCCCCCCGTGAATGTTAATTATTGAAAACTAGTAGATATGCAAGCTCACACCGCGGTTTTGAAAAATTGTGAAAATGTGTGCAAGAAACCTAGTATGTTTCCATGTCAGTGGTTCTCAAACTTTTTCATGTCAAGGACCCCCCAAGATGATATGTATTTGGCCACGGACCCCCATCTCAAAATATTTAGTTCCAGGGACCCCCCAGAAGTAGAACTTGAGTTACAAATGTTTGCTTAAAAAATATATATATTCAAAGATTTGCACACATTCTCACGACTTTTCAAAAATAGCAGATCTACAAGCTCGCAGCGCGGCACTCGGTGCCGCGCTGTGAGCTTGTATATCTGCTATTTTTCAATAGCTAAAGTTACTAGGGCCCTTCCACCTTGGGCCCTATAGTAACTCAGTCCCCCCCCCCCCCCCCCCTCCCTTGTGACGCCCCTGAAGAAAGGCAACACAAAATGAGGACTTTTGTAGCCAGAAACATTTTTATTGCCCCGGTACAAGGTTCACTGGCAATATGCACTGGCAAGTCCTGCAGTGATGACCCACTGATAATAAAATGATCGGCGCAGGGTTACCGACAAACGGGATTACAGGACTTGCATGTAGTTTACAGTAACAGGACTTTGAGGAGCATGCATTCAGACAGCAGACTATACATTAGACAGCAGAATACTTTGCATTGCACCAAGGGCGTCACAAGGGGGGGAAAAGTGGGACTGAGTTACTAGGGCCCACGGTGGAGGGAGGGGCCTTAATTATTTTATACTTTAGCTATTGAAAAATAGCAGATATACAAGCTCACAGCGCTGCGGCACAGAGTGCTGCGCTGCGAGCTTGTAGATCTGCTATTTTTCAATAGCTAAAGTATAACATAATTAAGGCCCCTCCTCCACCTTGGGCGTGAAAATGTGTGCAAATCTTTGAATATATGTATTTTTTTAAACGAACATTTGTAACTCAAATTTAGCTTCTGGGGGGGTCCCTGGAACTAAATATTTTGAGATGGGGGTCCGTGGCCAAATACATCATCATTTTGGGGGTCCTTCACATGAAAAGGTTTGAGCACCACTGATGTAGAAATGTGGTTTTTTTCAAAAAACCATAGAAGAATTTGAAATATAAGACTTGCACAAACTTATACGATTTTTCAAAAATAGCAGATCAACAAGCTTGCAGTGCGGCACTCGGTGCCGCGCTGCGAGCTTGTATATCTGCTATTTTTCAATGGTTAAAGCATAAAACAATACAGCAGACTATACATTAGACAGCAGAAGGTATACTTCGCATTGCATGCAGCGACGTCTTGGGCCGAAGCTCTATCTATCTATCAGTTACGAGGCAAAAAAAAGCAGACCGACTGTGCGTCTCGAGGGACTCGAAGCGGTCAAGCCCCCTCTGTCTTGTTCAAAATAGAAACGGGTCAAAATGTCCGCCTCGACCTCTTATCCTACACAGAGGCTAGCCACTGCAAAGCGCGGGTCAGCAGGGCTCGTAAACGGCTCGCTGTTTATCCCATTATGCAAACCAGTTAGGCCATTTAGAACGGGTACACATTATTGTGTATCATTATTTTGTGCTTTAACTATTGAAAAACAGCAGATCTACAAGCTTGCATGCAGCGTGGCACTCTACTAGATCTGCTATTTGTTTTTAAATCGTGAAAGTTTGAATTTTGACCCGATTCGATAAGTGTCTTTTGAATCCTTCTAAGATTTTTTGAAAAACCTATGTTTCTATGTCAGCTATCTGGCCAGCCATCGTCAAAGAAAAGGTTCTTTTCACTTAACTGGAGCTCAGTTAGTCTGTTCTTGAGAGACTACTATGTCAGTGGTTCTCAAACCTTTTCATGTGAAGGGCCCCCAAAATGATATTTATTTGGCCACGGACCCCCATCTCAAAATATCTAGTTCCAGGGACCACCCAGAAGCAAAATTTGAGTTACCAACGTTCGCTTTGAAAATACATGTATTCAAAGATTTGCAAACATTTTCACGACTTTTTCAATATCTGCTATTTTTCACTGGTTAAGCATTCAATAATTCTAGGCCTAAATGGGTTAAACGGACGCAGGGGGGCCGCGGAATAGCCTCATCTGCCGAGTTTATTTAGAGGCCCTCATATGTCTGAACATCGTATGCATGTATTTATTGATTTGTCTTTAGAGGGATCCGTATGGTGAAAGAAGTGAAGTGCAGGTCAGCCGAGGTCCACTGGCCATTTAAAAGTTGATATTATGTTCTTTTATATATCGATTTTGATTTCTCTGCATATACATGAAATGTGATTACGGCTCTAGTTTTGCCCTCTCTTTGTTGTCTTCATCAGACACGTCAGTTTGCAGCCCATCGCATTATGGCACAAGGAAAAAAGGGTAAAGAAAGCTGAATGTTTGAAAAGTTACTGAGTGTCAAGAGATTTCCACTACTTCATAGTTAAAGGGAAACTACTGTAGGTAACTTTAAGCCAATTTTGTTATTTATTGCGACCGTAGGTCGCATTTACTACCAAAACCTCCACAGGCTGTCTGTCTGTCAGTGAGTGAGTGAGTGAGTGAGTGAGTGAGTGAGTCCGTCACACTTTTGCCCTGCTCATATCTCCACAACCGTTGCCCCCATCCATGCCAAATTTTGCACACACACTCCTTGACTGCCAAACTACAACCTCCAAGGACCCCCAGATGTAAAAAATGACCAAATGTGCAAAAATGCCCAAATGACCACCCCAACGGGGCTGCTCGCGGGGAATTCCCGGGGACCACCGACTCCTGGTGCTCCAGAACGGATGCAAAAGTGGTGGCGCCCCCAGTGGAGGACCCCCTGCCACTGCAGCGCACATAAAATGCCGTAACTCGGGCTAGGAGCGTCCGGGAGAGCCGGGGCCGGTACCTATTCGTCCGCCAAGGCAACGCGGAGACCCCACCCCTCATTTCTCACATGGCCCTATTCTAGCGCCACCTTCAGGCCGATTTTTACAACACATTTTTGGACACTGCTCCTACAGTTTTTGCCCTAAAATCACGAATATCACTACACAGCATGTCTACACTCATGTCATCAACATGGATGAGGAATATTTGGGAAAAACAAATTTTTGCCCTATTTGTGGAGATAAGCCACCTACGGTCGCTTATCTCCCGATTAGGGAGTCTTACTGGTACTGTATATGTATAGATATTTTAGCAGTCATTTCCCTTTATCAGCCACTATATTAT
>NC_137831.1:8292152-8294652 GCF_963921795.1 Nannobrachium achirus | reverse complement strand
ACGTTTACATTGATTTTGTACAGTACACAGTCTAATAATTAAGGAAACGCACAGAAAACAGCCACATTTCCATAAGCCAGGCCAAACCTCATTGAACCAAAAGATTGTCATGGATGGAATGATGAAATTGATGACAATTTAATTTTTTTTTTTATCAAATTAGGCTTTATTCACAAAATGTGAAGTGAAAATGAACAACCTTTTTGTAACCTCCCCTGTGTCTGGGTATGCAAGGCTAGTGAACTTTGGCAATGTAAAGGTATGTTTTCTCATGCCACTAACACTCCTTTTCATTAATAGGACAGATTTAAAATAAATAAACGTTTATACTCATTATTCAATCACTCAAACCCCAGCATCCCTATTCTTGGGGGACATTCACCAAAAATAGCCGATCTACAAGCTCACCACAAGATGCATTGTGAGCTTGTAGATCGGCTATTTTTGGTGAAGAGAGTTATTGTATGGAAAAATAACTCAAGTACAGTTCAACTCCCCCTCAGATGCACTGTACTTGTAAAACAGTTTGATGCTTTGAGCTTTGTAAAACACAACAGCTCGTTGGAGGAGATTTGTGTTAAGCATAGTTCCTTGGCTGCAGCGCGATCTGTTGGAATGCTTGCACTGTCGGTGCCATAGAGATATAGTCGGAGCTGACTGGCGGAGTCGCGGAGGGAGAGACAAGCAGCGGAGACAAGGGCTAGGTCTTCATTAGCCTGAAACATGACGATCGCGGGATTCGCAGCCGTTCATATCGCACGACCGTCATGCGTCTCCGCTCCAGTGAGCCCGACTGTGGTTGTCTGCTGCAAAATCTCCGCATATTTGTCTGTCTGACTGTCTCGTTGTACTGTAGCTCTAGTGTAGCCGCCTGCATCTCTGCACTGCTACTGCATTCGCTTCCTGACTCTTATCCCTAACTACGGAGTGCACCGAGGGTCAAACATCACCGCGTTTTGCGTTTCGCGTTAACTTTGACAGGCTTAGAAAAATCATATATTTTTTGGCATGATCATGACGGGCCGCACAGACATGCGGAAAGGGCCGCATGCGGCCCGCGGGCCGCGGGTTGAGTAGCACTGCTTTACAGTGTAAAACAGCAGAGAGGATGCTGGGAGTTGATGTGTGTGTTTGTGTACGAGAAGGGTGAGGGGGGGGGGGTGAGCCTATGGGGGGGAGGGGGGGTTCTACGGGGTCAGCCACACACTCCGCTTTGGTGTTTACATCCCCCCCCCACACCCCTCTTTCCACCTTTAAAACCAAACCCCTGACAAATTGGAAGGTCCCCCCCGCCCGCTCCGCCCGCCTGGGATGCCCTTACTGTATATACCGGCCCACCCTCTCATTCAAACCCTGCTGCAGGGGCTTCTCATCCACTTCTACTGTCTCTGTTTTCATTGCTGTCAGCTGACCCTGCAGTACTCACATTTTAAGTAAAGGCATCAATACTGCAGTGTAGAAATACTCTGTTACAAGTAAAAGTCCAGAATTCAAAATGTAAAAGTACAAAAGTATTGGCGCCAAAATGTACTTCAAGTACCAAAAGTAGAAAGTACAAAAATGTTTGAAAATAGCCAATCTACAAGCTCACAAGTGAGCTTGTAGATCGGCTATTTTCAAATAGCCTAGGTATAAAATATAAAACAATATTTCAATCAGAGATGTAGTGGAGTAGAAGTGAAAGTACTGGAAAATGGAAATAATCAATTATAAAGTACAAATAGCTCAAAAGTGTACTTAAGTACCTTACTACATAAAAATCAACGTAGTTACTTTACACCACTGACGTCGGTAAGAAGAGGAGAGTAGAGTAGAGTAGAGTAGAGTAGAGTAGAGTAGAGTAGAGGAGAGGAGAGGAGAGGAGAGGAGAGGAGAGTAGAGTAGAGTAGAGTAGAGTAGAGTAGAGTAGAGGAGAGGAGAGGAGAGGAGAGGAGAGGAGAGGAGAGGAGAGGAGAGGAGAGTAGAGTAGAGTAGAGTAGAGTAGAGTAGAGTAGAGTAGAGTAGAGGAGAGGAGAGGAGAGGAGAGGAGAGGACCACAGGGCTTGCCGGCACACAGCAGTACTCCCAGTATTTACCTCCCTCAGTGGTTTTGACAGGAGCCTATTTGCTTCCGTCATGCCCCCCCCCCCCCCCCTCTCTCCCGAGCCCCCCTCAGCAGTAGTTTGATGCTGAGAAGAGACAGCGTTGAGAATAAAAACACCACAAGAAAACAAAGAGGGGGGGAAATAGGAAGAGAAGGGTGGAGAGAGAGAGAGAGAGAGAGAGAGAGAGAGAGAGAGAGAGAGAGAGAGAGAGAGAGAGAGAGAGAGAGGAGGCAGAGGTTGCTTGCTTCCTTTCAGATGTGTGAATGGTGAAGGAGCAGGGGCGTGCAGAGAATTTTAGAGAGGCAGGGGCTGACATTTTTAAAAGGGCATTTTGGTGAAAATGCTGAAAATAGCAGACCAAAAAATAGCTCACAACGCGTCGGAGATGTGGCGTAACGGCATGCATTTCTACACAG
>NC_137831.1:8274652-8289652 GCF_963921795.1 Nannobrachium achirus | reverse complement strand
GAGAGAGAGAGAGAGAGACTATGTCTGTCTAATTACCCCTGGCAGGAGGCATGCTGGGTAAGGCTATTCATTTCCACCGTAAAATAGCCCTGATAAGGCCCTTTTTTTGTGTTGTACAGTATCGAAGGGGGCAGTGATTGAATCCCCACCCCCTCCCACCACCACCACCACCCCAGTGACTAAGAGGCAGTAATTACGGCGTAATTTAAGATTACATTATTAACAGTCTGACTTCATTGTAATGTAACTTCACCTCCGCAGTTAGTTACATCCTTATCATAATAATAAAGAAAAGGAGATGATTAAGCGAAAGAGGAAATTGCGGCAATTGTCCTTCTGTAACTGCGAGCGAGCGGGGGAAGCTTATTAGGCGCCGTGATATGGGAGCCCGCCCGCCGCCGGCCCGGCCCCCCCGGTTTATGGGGAATGTTTTGACAGGGCGGGGAGCGCAAAGCGAAGCAAAGCTGGTTCAACGTCACAGATGTATCACTGTGAGTTGCATGACTTTTTGTAACATATCCCCTCTCACATAACAGTGCCATGGATAGAGATAGATAGAGGGGGTTCTCTTTAATGGGACTTTGGGATTTCCAATATTAGATTGGCAAACACAGCTGATATTGCTTGCTAATACTGATATGCTGATCACAATGGCTGATATGATGATGAGACTTTTTTTATTATTTTTAATTAAGTGATGGATTAAGCGATGGAATCATTAACACACCGTTTTGTACATGGATTGCATCCATACATCTGTGAACATGTGGATTTCCCAAACCAACATGAATTATTTACATTATCAACTGTGCTTACTTAGAACACTCTGCAAATACTACAGATACAATAAAATATTATTGCGACCGTAGGTCGCAAGTTTACAATGAAAACCGGAACATATTGTCCACATATCTCTGTCTGTAGGTCAGGCCTGACACTGTGGTTCCCTTGACACATCACTGTGACATCACAGGTGATATCACAAGTGACATCACCTACAGTATGTAAAAGTCCATATATGCCCATATATGAAGATCCCTGATCGGGCGGCCGAGCTTCTAGTACCTACAATTCCAAGAGCTTGTCAGGTTAGGGGCCCACAGTTCAAATATGTTTATTTTGGAGGTCACGGCATAAAAGGTTTGAGAACGCCTGGTGTAATCTATCTATGAATGCATGGAATCTGCATGTCTGTCCCCCGTATAGAGAACAATGCGACCAAACTTGTGTATCGCCAAGCCCAAGGAGGTGATGTCCCGAGTGGGAACCACTTTCTTATTTTGGGGCATATCGTTATCGGCCAAGAATTTATGAAAATAAAAGAACATTCAAAGATATCAAGTCACAGTGCCAACTTATTTATTTTTTGTTTTCTTTTAATATTTTTATAATAATTTTCTTTTTAGAGCCCAGATTTGGGTTCTAATCAGGCTCAAAACATGCCCAAATCTGGAGTCATACAGTATGTCACAGATATGTCGCAGACAACTGACAACATCCAAGTCTGAGATCCATATTGGAGCCACGCCGTAACCCATGTGGATCCCAATATTCAGTTTGGGGGGAAAGTTGTAGCTTAAACGCCACTATATTAACCACAATGTACTGTAGTCCTACAAATGTATGTTTAAGACTTAACAATCGCTGATATACTGTATGTCTATATACACACACACACACACACACACACACATACACTGTATACAGTACATAGAGTATATTGAGCCTAGCTCCAACTCTAGGTGACTCTAACTTTAACCCTAAAATACCTGGAACGTGCCCGAGGCGCATTTTAACCACTTCAACTATTATTTTATGCCTTAATTATTTAAAAATAGCAGATATACAAGCTCGCAGCGTGGCGCTGTGAGCTTGTAGATGTGCAAGTCTTTGAATATCTTTGACCCGATCTTTTACCCGACTTCTAAATCCTTCTTCTAAATCATGCCGTTCTCAAACCTTTTCATGTCAAGGACCCCCAAAATTACAGGTATTTGGCCGCGGACCCCCATCTCAAAATATGTTGTTCCAGGGACCACTCAGAAGCAAATATTTGAGTTACAAATGTTCGCTTAATAGATATATAAAAAAAAAAGTCATGATTTTTCAAAAATAGCAGATCTACAAGCTCGATTTTTCAATAGTTAAAACATTCAATAAGTCTAGGCCTAAACGGCTTAATGGGAACAATCAGTAAGTGGTTCAACATCCTGTACGGTGACAGACAGGCACTCGTCTGCTTTGGCGCGGCAGGTGTCAACTCTCAGCTTTACTGGCAGCTGCATGATGGGAGGGCTGTGGGCACAGGGGCGACACAGGGGGAGTGGGACTGAGTTACTAGGGCCCAAGTTGGAGGAGGGGCCTTCATTATTTTATACTTTAGCTATTGAAAAATAGCAGATATACAAGCTCACAGCGCGGCACCGAGTGCCGCGCTGCGAGCTTGTAGATCTGCTATTTTTGAAAAAGTCGTGAAAATGTGTGCAAATCTTTGAATATATGTATTTTCTAAAGCGAACATTTGTGACTCAAATTTGGGGGGGGGGGGGGGGGGGTCCCTGGAACTAAATATTTTGAGACAGGGGTCCGTGGCCAAATATATATAATTTTGGGGGTCCTTCACATGAAAAAGTTTGAGCCCCACTGTCATGGGAACATGGGTTTTTCAAAAAACCTTAGAAAGACTTTATCCAAATAAAAAATAAAAAATAGCAGATCTCGCAGCACGGCACTTGGTGCCGCGCTGTGAGTTTGTATATCTGCTATTTTTCAATATTTAAAGCACAAAATAAAGCGTAATAATGCGTTCCCAGTCTAAATGGGTTAAACCCCCTCCTCCCCCTATGAAGAACGATCATGGGGGGCCCCACACTGAATCCTTGTACCCAGGGCCCAGAATATGGTGCGACGCCCCTGGCTGTGGGCACAGTGAAAATAAAACACTCTGGCTATAACACTTACATAAAATTAGCATATCATATCCAGAACTCAGGTGTGCAGGTTTGTCTGCGGCACATGTTGTGCACAAGTGTGACTATTGCGAGTCTCCCTGCTTTGAGTGAGTGAGAGAGACAGAGAAGGGTTGTCACTCAGTTACAGGTGACACATATACACACACACACACACACACACACACACACACACACACACACACACACACACACACACACACACACACACACACACACACACACACACACACACACACACACACACACACACACACACACACACACACACGTTGGGTACATACTGTGCTCCTTGCTTTTAATTGCTAATGCTGGCCTAGATTCAAGATTCAAGATTCAATAACTTTATTGCCATGTCAACATAGTTGATAGGAATTTGTCTTGGTTCACTCTCAGACGTAAAACATACGACATAGAACAAGGACAGAGTAGCAGCACACAATATACAAACTAGGGCATTAACCAATACATCGACAAATCGACTCAAACGACTTGATTACATGAGTCGACTCTCATCAGGGAAGGTCGAAAGTTGAAGAAATAAAAATCAAACCTCGGTTCGAAGTGAAACGGTGAATCTTAGTATAGAATTGTCTGGAGAGAGGTATGACAGCCGGTATAATAGGTTTTAGTTGTTTGTCAACTGCATCCCTCTATCTTTGTGGCCTACTAAATTTTTCAACTTCGTACAGGACAGATAAAGCCTATTCATTCTGAACTGAAATGACCATATATGGACATGGGACACACATTTTGCTTTTTGAAAAAGCCTATTCATTCTGGACTGATATTTTGCACGTACGGGACAGGAAAAACCTGTTCATTCTGGCCTGGAGTGACCATATATGGACATGAGGTGACATACATTGTGTTTTTGAAAAACCCTGTTCATTCTGGACTGAGATCACCATATATGGTAATTAAACGGACATTCTGTTTTTGAAAAAGCCTGTTCATTCTGGACTAAAATGACCATATATGGGCGTGATACACACAAAGCCACTCATTGGAAGCTGTTTTCACCGCTTCAAAAAAGAGAGGAAAAAGATAAATTTTAGACTGCATGCCCAGGTGCCTGTTTCATGTAATCAATTCCCCAAATGTGTTATTTTGGGGACGGCTCAGTCTCAGCGCATTCAGTTCATTCATACCTCTTCTAGCGAGACATTTAACTTCACCTGGCCGCCGCGGCGCCGGCGCTGGCATTGTGCTGAGAACAGCCGACCGAATGTTACAAGCTTCACTGCTTCACTCATACAGTACAAGTCACTCACGTTGTGTCGCGACGCGGAGGTGCCCGCTATGAGAGCTTGGAGGTCTTTACTGTAAGTCGAGTCGTTAATGCCCTTATACAAACACCCATAAACACACAAAACAATGGGAAACAATACCCAGCAGCATAGAAGTGCATACATTGGTTTAAAGTGCTATATACATGTTGCCACATATATGCATAATGGGTCAGTGCAGGTTCAGATGTCTAATGGCTAAGGGGTACAGTAGGTGCTGTCTCTGTCTGAAGCCAGATGTTTTACTGTTAATGCTTCTGTATCTCCTGCCTGATGGGAGGAGATTGAAGACGTATGAGCGGGATGAGAGTTGGCTGCTATGATTCTTTTGTTAGCCTTCCTAATTATTCTTATGCAAAGATTGATGAATGTGAGGGGAGAAATGAAATGATCTTTGATGCTCTGTGTACTACTCTCTCCAGCTGAGTCTGGTCCTGGGGGATTGTGTGACCAACCAGACAAGCAGGGAGAAGGTAAGCACACTTTCTATCATCGCCCTACCCAGTAGAGAGGACAGGAGAGGAGAGGAGGCAAAAACATCAAATTAACCACATATGCCCTATAATATACTGAACCCTAGCGTCCATATTCTGAGAACTTTAGCCAGAAAATAGCAGATCTACAAGCTCACAACGCCTCGCACTGCGAGGCGTGTAGATCGGCTATTTCCGGCAAAGAGCTTTGGTGTAGAGGGGAAAAAGAGCAGACTAAGTACAGAGTGAAAGGACAAGTTTATTAAGTATTGACGGTTCAAGTGGTTAAATATCTGAAAACACAAATTGACATGAATCCAAAATACACTGATGATTGTGCTGTCAAACATATACGGAATCTATGAACAGGTTGTGGGGTCGCTGCTTCATCTCTCTCTACTAAGGGTTCCTTGGCCTGAAAACGTACAGTATATACAGTATAGGTATAAATCTATAAACTGCACTAACTCTCTCCCCAGGAAGGGAAACAACTTGAAACACTGTTGCCTCTGGTGGCCAGTGTGTCCAAGTTGAGAATGAAACCAGATTAATCCTGGACTGGTGCTCGCTGACAGAACAATCCTCTCAAAGGCTAGTAAGAACAGCACACAGGGGGATAATGATTACACATCCTCTTGGCACTGCGTCAGTCACACAGGATTACATACAAGAGCAGCCATGGGAGTCCCCCATCTAGGCTATCGGACATTAGTGCTGTTAAGTAACAGTATAGCCATCGTGGAAAACCCAAATCTTGCATCTATGCTGTATTTGTCATCACTGAAATTGTGGTTAACTTCTTCCATTTGCATTAAAAAGGTGGTGCCATAGTTTTGTACTTTTTCTGGTTTTCATGTGTCCAGGAGGTTGACAGTATTTCATTATTTAGACCCCCTGGTGTGGTTGTTATGAGCAATTATGTATTCCCTTTGTATTTTGGGTTTCTTCCTCGAGGCTGCCACCTTGTGGGTCAAAAGTGCTGATCCAGAAACACAGATAGAGTGACATCATATAATCATCCCCTCCCCTTTTACCATTCACCCAACACTGTGGGTGTGGCTAACTTCAGCAACCATGACAACCAGGCTTACTTAATTAACTGGTGGGTGTGGCCACACAAAAACCTAATTTTAACTCTCTCTGTACACTTTTTTGGAAAGGATCTTCCTCCTACTGTAGTATAATCATAATACCTGATAATCATGTTTTAGGGGGGGGGCATGATTACTGCAAATCATGGCACCCCATCTTTAAGATTTCTGCCAGAGGGGGTGCGAGGTTTACAGAAGGATCACGCGATACAAACATGGTGAAAAGATAACATGTGAGCAAGGTTGATTTTCTGTACATAAAAGAGAGGGAGAGGGAGAGGGAGAGAGAGAGAGAGAGAGAGAGAGAGAGGTTATAGGTTTGAACGTAAAGAGGATGGAAGAAAAAAAAACAGAGCGAGAGATAGACCACAACGATGTGCAGGGGGGAGGAGGGAGGGGGGGTTGCAAGGCGCCCGATGGGCCATGTTATGTCAATAACTCTCGGTGCAACCCCTGCTTGTGTAAATTGATCTTTTACAATTTCTCCCAGTGACAGCGGCCTGATAAATCGCTACACCTGTGGCTCCGGCCATTGATTGGTAGGGAGGGGGTAGCACTAGAGGTGTAGAGAGAGAGAGAGAGAGAGAGGAATGGATGGAGAGAAAAGCTGAAAAAGAGATGAGGGCGAGATGGAGAGTAAGAGACGGAGCGGGACGGAAAGTGCAAGCGAGATGCGCTAGAGCAGGGGTCTTCAACATTTTCAGGCCAAGGACCCCTTAGATGAGAGAGAGATGAAGCATAGATTCCATATAGTTTCATCGTTTGACAGTACTGTCCTCAGTATATTTTGGATTCATGTCAATTTGTGTTTTCAGATATTTAACCACTTGAACCGTCAATACTTAATTAACTTGACCTTTCACTCTGTACTTAGTCTGCTCTTTTTCCACTCTACACCAAACATCTTTGCTGAAAATAGCCGATCTGCTATTTTTGGCTAAAGTTCTCAGAATATGGAGGTTAGGGATCAAGTGGTTAATATAAAAAAGGAGAAAAAAGGTTTCTATCACACAAAGATTTGGAGGACCCCCTGTAGTAACCCTTAGGACCCCCTAGGGGTCCCGGACCCCCTGTTGAAGACCCATGCCCCAGAGAGTGAGGTCACAGGCAAGGATTCATGAGTGCATGGTCAGGGTCATCTATGGATCTTTTAGTGGCAGGATAAGCCTTGGCACAACTCAATATGGTAGGTAGGTTTTGGGCCGTTTGTCAAACAGTCGCTGGCCCAATGCAATCATACTAACATACTGAAAATCACTGCTTCATGTGAAATAACTTAAAATAAAGTTATACACTTACTTTTTTTTTTTTCTTCTCTTTGTTTTTATTCAATATTTTATAAGAATACCAGACAGCTGCTGGATTTCATCTGGATAGGCTGGGCTCAAGTTCAAACAAGCTGAGCCACCAACAGTAACAGAAACAGAAAGTGCTATCCTCCAACTAAGGTAAGAATTGTTCTTACTGGGTTAATATACTCTAACATCTGGGCTTCCCAACTCTGAACAAAATCCAGTTAAAAAACAGGACTACTAGGCTTGTCTAATATTATGTAGCCTATGCTAGACAATAAATAATAATAATAATGACATATAGGCTCAACCCATACACATTTATTCACTCAACCTGGCTAACACAGCAAATTCCTGTTAATTTAAATGCTGATTGTAAAATTGTAACAGATCCATTTTCACACACTCATTCAATTAACACAGGAATTTGCATTGTAGCATCATGTCAAATTTGCCAACAGTTATTTTAACAAGTCTGAATCATAGTCTAAACTAAAGTCTAAATCATAATAACCTCAAGCTTATGCATCCAAAGACTCCAACGGTGATAAAATAGTATAGGCTTAAATGCCAATGCCTCAGCTCATTAATATTCTGCAACAACAAAGTTAAAACAAAAGAAACAACATGAATAATAGATAAGAAATACTATAATTCACGTATTTTGTTCTGCAACTACAGACAGAAGTCTCTGGGCATCTGGGCTCTGGCTTATGTGCTCTGCTCTGTTCATATAGGTCGTATCTCAAGACAATATGCCACAATGTCACAACTCACTGGTCATTTAATGACGATGCCACCAAGATGCACCACAAGTTATCAAGTGTTAGACTTATTTTATACGATATTTAGGCTTCTGAACTTGAGGAACAATCTTTTATTTTTATAAAACACTGCGTCCTCCAGAAGTCAAGAGTAGCCTGGGATCCGCAGCTTTCCAGGTTTCTGATCCGAAAATGTTTTCTTTTGGTAATTGAAATGGGGTCCACCCTGTGTTCCCCAGGTTCTATGTTCCCCACAGGTTTAACCAGCATTAGTTTGACTGAGGTTAGGTTTAGGTGGTAAGTGGGGAACATAGAACCTGGGGAACATAGAACCTGGGGAACATAGAACCTAGGGAACATAGAACCTGGGGAACATAGAACCTGGGGAACATATTAGGTACGGTCCCATTGAAATTACAGTAATAACAATTGTGTGTGTGCGTGCGTGCGTGCGTGCGTGCGTGCGTGCGTGCGTGTGTGCGTGTGAGAGAGAAACAGAAAGAGAGAGTACTGATATTTATACTGTACATGCGTATGTGACTGTGAATTGTGTGCATTTTGTATGCATCTGTAACTTAGTGAGTACGTGTGCGTCTAACTTTATGCCAGCACGTCTGCATATCTGTATCCGTGTGTGTGTGTGTGTGTGTGTGTGTGTGTGTGTGCGTGCGCGTGCGTGCGTGTGTGCCAAAGCATATCCATTTATATCCATTTGTGTGTGTGTGGGTGGTAGTATAAACTTGGCCGTGTTTAGCACTTTCTCCAGAGTTGAGTTTGTGTGTCATCGTCATGCAGAGAGCTGCACGTTCTGCCTTTGTTGTTGAATCCCCCCCCCCCTCTCTCTCTCTCTCCCCCCCCCCTCTCTCTCTCTCTCTCTCTCTCTCTCTCTCTCCCTCCCTCTCTCCTAGCTGGCAACCTGTCACACTCTCTCAGCTAGGCAAGTGTGCAAGCTTTGCGCCCGTGTAAACACACACTGCAGTACAGTAGCTATATCTCTGACACACTCTCTATGAACTGCAGTGTGTGTGTGTGTGTGTGTGTGTGTGTGTGTGTGTGTGTGTGTGTGTGTGTGTGTGTGTGTGTGTGTGTGTGTGTGTGTGTGTGTGTGTGTGTGTGTCAGGGCTGGGGGCATCAACAGACTAAACATTTTGGAAGGAGGGAGGAGGGTGTGAGAAGAGACAACTGGAGTGAGGAGGGGTTGTGCTCAGATCATGGAGCTTCTCTCTGCGGCGCCCCATAACTCTGAAAATAGCAGACCTACAAGCTCACGACACGTCACGTACGTGCAGCGTCGTGAGCTTATAGATCTGCTGTTTTCGTGTGTGCGAGCGACACCTTCGTGCGAAGGAGCATAAATCATACATGGGCAACTGGCGGCCCGGGCGCCACATGAGGCCCCCACCTTCACTTAGTGCAGCCCGCAGGTTAATATCTGAATATTGATTTCAGTTGTTACAATTCCAAACATGCAAACATTACTATTTTCTTGTCTATATTAGTAGCTTAATGACATGGCAGCACTATCTTTTCTTTGTCCAATGTATTTGTATTTAAGTTCAGAAAGTATAGAAACATACAAATGCATTTGAAAAAAATACAGTAGCTAAAAATAATTCTGCATTCCAAATAAAAAATAGCAAAGATTGCCCATCTACAAGCTCAAAACGCGTTTTGAGCTCGTTTTTGAGCTTGTATTTGAGCTTGTTTTTTAGCTTATTTTTTTTTTACTGTGCATTTATGCATTGTGGCCCTCTGGAGTGAATGTGGAAATATAGTGGCTCCTCACCATCATCACAGTTGCTAACCCCGGCATACATTATAACTGCCTGGCTCTCCACTCACATAGGTGGACACCTGTTGTATCTGTCTTTGTGTGTGTATATGTGTGTGTGTACGCGTGCGTGCGCTGCGGCTCCATAAACATTACCTCATCACTGTCACATTGCGGGGGGTGCAAACCCGCCCCAACCCCTCCACCCCAAGCCCACCACCACCGTTGGTCTCCAGGTCTGTGGGAACTGAAGCCCACTCTTCTGGGGGAACAAAGGGCAGCCCTCCCCGGCCCCGCCGGCCCACCAAAACCCCAGCCATCCCAACCCCAGCCCACCCCACAACAAAAGGGGCCACGGGGCCTTAATTCCCAGGCAACGATATAAATGGTAACCCCCCCCCCCCCACACACACACACACACACACACACACACACACACACACACACCACTCTCAAACACACACTCTGGATGTGCCTGTAAACATGAGTGGGAGAAAAAATGGCACAGAAGTCATAAAGGAGACAACGCTCCCCACACACACACACGTGCACGCACGCACGCACACACACACACACACACACACACACACACACACACACACACACACACACACACACACACACACACACACACACACACACACACACACACACACACACACACACACACACACCCTCTTTTCGGTTGGGGGGGGGGGGGGTTAGGGGGCGAGGGGAACAGTGTGAGGGCGAACAAAGGGCAGGTCAAAGAGAGAGGCGAGGGGTCAAATCTACACCGCTGCCCCAACCAACGATCCCCCCGGACCACTGCATGGCCTGAACCACCGCTTACAAACACACGCACCTGCACCAGTGTTTTTTTTGACAGCACATTTAGATTTAGTTTTAGTCATAGTCTTTTGAATAAAATGTCCTTTAGTTTTAGTCATAATTTAGTCACCTGAAAAGTTTGAGTTTTAGTCTAATTTTAGTCGACGAAATGTAAAGATCATAAGATTTTAGGCGACTAAATATACAGTTGATTTAGTCAACTGAAATTTATTTTGGCGGGCCTTGATGGCATCATAATGACTGATTTTACACTTGGTTGTGTGCTGAAAATAGCAGATCTACAAGCTCACACCGCGTCGCAGTGAGCCTGTAGATTGCTATTTTCTGCACGCAACACCTGAGAGCAACCAAACATAAAATGACTCTCTTCTCCACTAGTCCCTCCCTAACATTTTAGTCTAGTAGTTATTTTGTTGATGAAATTGTCAATAAATTTAGTCTTAGTTTTAGTCGACGAAATCAACACTGACAAGCATGCATAACACGCCGAACAAAGACGGCAAAATTAAACATCAAAGCTATCCTTTGATAGAGGGATAAAATTCAAATAATGTTTAGTTAGTTAGTCTGATGAAGGCTTAGCACCCCCTAAGCCCCCCCCCACCCCACCCCACAAACCCAATACTGAAGAAAAATATTTAAGGAATAAATAAATAAAATGTATATGAATATGTGAAGGACAATTGACTGTCTTCTATGTAAACCATACTACTTTTTAAGATGGAAAGCATCTTCAGCCTTACAAAAGCCCTATCCGATCACCTACAGTCCTCAGATTTGGAGCTGGAAACTGCCAATGATCTGGTCTGTTCAGTTATCCATAACCTAGGTGCGAGTGAATCAAGTTTGTCATATTAGTAGTAGTACTATTCATTATTGTTTGCCAAAATTAATTAGCCCCCGCTCTAAAAAAGCCAGCTCCCCCATAGCCCCCCCAGTCACAATTATCTGGAGCTGCCGCTGGTAGTAGTAGTAGTAATAATAGTGAGGAAGAAATGATGAACTTCATTATATAGCACCTTTCATACAAAACATGCAGCTCACATGCAAACAATCTTTACTGAGGTGACATCGCTCCATTTAAGCTCAGAAAAAGTTAATTAGAAGCACACACAAAAAAATAATCACTTTGACAGTTGTTAAAGGTACATGCAGAGCCTCAACACAGTATTAAATGGCTACATATACTGTACATACTGTATACTGCATCTATTCAGCAAGTTAAGTCACCGTTTGTTTGTTTGTCTGTCTGATCGATCGATTTGTTTTCTTTTTCCTTCTTTTTTACTCAGACAGACACCTGGCAGTGGCATAGCTATTTTTGGCATTTTGGGCAAAAAATAAATACAAAATTCAAAAATCATTACAAATAAATTGCAGAAAATTGCAAAAAATGAAAGAAATTTTGAAAAAAGAAGGAAGAAAGGTAAAAAAAAAAAAATCTAAAACAGCCCAGCGAACTATACATCACGCGATAAAGCATATACGGCTTAGGTGGTTAAAGGTTATCACTTGAACAGGTATTAACTTATGATATCGCTGTTGAGCGTGACACAGATGTACACAGATGTGTCCACAGACAGCCAGCCTATAGAGCCGTGGTGGCTGCCTTCCTATCTGCCGCAGAAGCGGTCCATCCAGAAGTGTCTGTGGCGGTGAAGGGAAAGGATAATTGGGGCTATGTTGTAATCTAGTGTCTGTGTCACTCCAGAGCTGGGGGTCAGGGACCTGAAAACACTGGCTCAACAGTTACCAATCATTTCAAAACCCCCAGATAAAGCAGAGCATTGTGGGCCGGGCTTTCACTCAGGCTCCCTCAGCCTGTGGAGGTTCAAAGGGACAGTTGAGGCTCACACACAGGGGGCTCTGCGTGCGTGTGTGTGCGTGCGTGTGCGTGTGTGTGCGTGTGTGTGTGTGTGTGTGTGTGTGTGTGTGTGTGTGCGTGTGCGTGTGTGTGTGTGTGTGTGTGTGTGTGTGCGTGTGTGTGCGTGCGTGCGTGCACGGCCCTTTTGAAGGGAAAGAAGAGCTTAGAGGCTAGAGGCAGGGACAATTAGGGTGATTTTACTCCTCTTTCTGCCTCATACAACCTCCTGCTCTCTCGTTCTCTTGTGCACTCGGTCTGGCACGCACACACACACACACGCACAGACACACGCACGCACGCACGCACACACACAATGTCTCTCCGTAACAAAGATATACGCTCGCTAGTCTCAAACTCGTGCAACAGAGAATATAATGTAACTTTTCTTTTTTTCTCTCTCTCGTCGCCAGGATCACATTTAACATTTCGCAACAACAGCTGACACGCCCCGGTCGCGATTTTATTTATTTATTTATTTCCTTTTATGTGAGGAAAAAGAAAGAACGGTGATGATAACGACGCGCTCTCGGGGAAAGAAAAAAAAGTGTGAGGGGGGAAATTAAAAAGAGAAAAACGTTACGCTCGGGTTTTGTCGTCGCCGTCGTCGAGCAAAACATTTTATCACTGCAAACAGGGGAGGAACGGGGAGAAATTTCAAAGCCATGCGCGGCGGCGCGGCGGAAGGGTTTGTGAGGCATTTTATTTTCGCTCGTAGGCAGGGGTTTATACGAGGTGGGGGTGGAGGGGGGGGGGGGGGGGGGGGGGTGTGGGATATGGGGGGGCTGGTGGTGGTGGTGGGCTTTTTTTTTCTCTCTTCTTCTACTTCTTGCTCGCTCCTTCTCTGCATAGCGCTGCTGCGGCCACAGATTGTGTGGAATGCAATTAGGGCGCCTAAATTAACCCGTTTAGGTCTAGAAATAGGACTATTGAATGCTTTAGCTATTGAAAACTAGCAGATATACAAGCTTACAGCGCGGCACCGAGTGCCACGCTGCGAGCTTGTATATTCTTTTTGAAAAATCGTGAACATTTGTGCAAATGTTTGAATATCTAATTTTTTAAAGTGAATATTGTAGAACTCAAATATTTGCTTCTGGGGGGCTCCCTGATACAAAATATTTTGAGACGGGGGTCGGCGGCCAAATACATATAATTCTAGGGGTCCTTGACATGAAAGAGTTTGTGAACCACTGACGTAGAAACATGTGTTTTTCAAAAGAAAACCTTAGAAGCATTTAGAAGACACTTATAGAATCGGATTATAATCAGGTCAAAATTCAAATGTTCAAGATTTTTCAAGAATAGCAGATCTACAAGCTCGCAGCGCGGCATGCACTCGGTGCCGCGCTGTGAGCTTGCAGATCTGCTATTTTTTAACGGTTAAGGCATAAAATAATAATACGCAATAACGCGTGATCCCGGTCCGCGTGGTTTAAGTAGTAATAGAGAAGCAGGTCTCCCTAGCAGAGTTGCCGTGGCAACCGGGCGCTCACAACACCGCCTCTAGTAGTTTTGTTACTTTATCTGCAAAATGCACAATTGAGCCTCAAACCAGCTCTCTCTGTTGGCGGGAGGGAGGGAGGGGAGGGAGGGAGGGGGGGAGGGGGGGAGGACGGACGGACGGACGGACAGACAGGGGGAGGGGGCGGGCAGGGGTGTCGCACCAAATTCTGGGCCCTGGGTACTTTTAACTATTGAATAATAGCAGATTTACAAGCTCACAGCATGGCACAATTCTGGGCCCTGGGTACTTTAACTATTGAAAAAATAGCAGATATACAAGCTCGCAGCGCGGCTGCAAGCTTGTACATCTGCTATTTTTGAAAAATCGTTGAAATGTCTTTGAATATTTCAAATCCTTCTAAGGTTTTTTAGAAATGTTTTTATGTCAGTGGTGCTCAAACTTTTTCACGTGAAGGACCCCCAAAATGATATGGCCACAGACCCCCCATCTCAAAATATTTAGTTCCAGAAAAATCCCAGAAGCAAAATTAGAGTTACAAATGTTCGCTTAAAAAATACATACAGTATATTCAAAGATGTGCACCCGTTTTCACGACTTTTCAAAAATAGCAGATCTACAAGCTCGCAGCGTGGCACCGAGTGCTTGTAGATCTGCTATTTTTCAATAGCTAAAGTATAAAATAATTCCAGGCCCCTCCACCTTGGGCCCTAGTAACTCAGTCCCACTTCCCCCCCCCCCCCCCCCCCCCTTGTGACGCCCCTGGGGCGGGCATCGATGTGGGAGGGGTGAGGACGGGAGGGGGGGGGGGGGTGTCAGGGGTTTCAGGGGGGGGGGGGATAACAGCTGCACACTAGGAGGTTGCTCGGTGTCTTGCGATACTGCCGGCCGTCAAATATTTATTCCGCTAAGCGTCTTTAATGCGTTCGGTGTGATCCATGCAAGGGACACCGTCAAAAGATGACGACGTGTGTGTGCCCCGGTGCATGTGTGCATGTGTGTGTGTTGGGGGGGGGGGGGGGGGGCGTTCAAGAACCGTGTTGTGATGGAGCACTCAAGTGAACAGGCTGGGCTTGTGGCTGACACAAGACACAACGGAAAATAGCTACAAGCTTTGCATTGTGAGCTGGTACATAAACATTTTCTATGGCGCAAACTACTACTATAAACTATATATACTAGAAACACACCTCA
>NC_137831.1:8256347-8274452 GCF_963921795.1 Nannobrachium achirus | reverse complement strand
AGAAAAATCCCAGAAGCAAAATTTGAGTTACAAGATGTTCGCTTAAAAAATACATACAGTATATTCAAAGATGTGCACCCGTTTTCACGACTTTTCAAAAATAGCAGATCTACAAGCTGGCAGCGCGGCACCGAGTGCTTGTAGATCTGCTATTTCTCAATAGCTAAAGTATAAAATAATTCCAGGCCCCTCCACCTTGGGCCCTAGTAACTCAGTCCACACCCACCCCCCCCCCCCCCCCCCTCCCGCCCCCCCCTTGTGACGCCCCTGGGGGCGGGCATCGATGTGGGAGGGGTGAGGACGGGAGGAGGGGGGGGGGGGGTGTGTCAGGGGTTCAGGGGGGGGGGGGGGGGGGATAACAGGCTGCACACTAGGGAGGTTGCTCGGTGTCTTGCGATACTGCCGGCCGTCAAATATTTATTCCGCTAAGCGTCTTTAATGCGTTCGGTGTGATCCATGCGAGGGACACCGTCAAAAGATGACGACGCGTGTGCGCCCCGGTGCATGTGTGCATGTGTGTGTGTTTGGTTTGGGGGGGGGGGGGGGGGGGGGGATTTGTAACCTCCCCTCCGTTGAAGAACTGTGTTGTGATGGAGCACTCAAGTGAACAGGCTGGGCTTGTGGCTGACACAAGACACAACGGAAAATAGCTACAAGCTTTGCATTGTGAGCTGGTACATGAACATTTTCTATGGCGCAAACTACTACTATAAACCAGGGGTTTTCAAAGTGGGTGACGGGGCACCCTGGGTGCCGCGACGGCAGTCCAGGGGGTGCCGCGAGATCATTTGATAATATTTGGAATTTATTTGGACACTTGAAAAAATATTTCGTATCATTTTAAACTTGAAGTGCAAAGTTATTTTCAGTCAATTCCAACCAAAATGGCTATTATCTAAGATAACGTCACTGTCAGGTAGAAACCTTGTATCTCCAAGTTTCAAATGTGTACGTCTTTTGCCCTGCTTCATCATACAAGACTGTCGCACAAAACTAGTGAAAACAGACGATCTACAAGCACACAACGCCTCGCAATGCGAGGCGTTGTGTGCTTGTAAATCTGCTGTTTTCACTAGTTTAGTACATTTTATAGATGATGAATACAAAACGAACTGTTTTGGACATACAAGGTTTCCACCCGACAACGAAGATATGCTATAAATATAAGGAGCTGGGAGTGAAAATTATAATGTAGGGGTGCCTCGGATTAAAAAAATATGTGTGGGGTGCCCTGAGACAAAAAGGTTTGGGAACCCCTGCTATAAACTATATATACTAGAAAGACACCTCAGGGCGACAGGGGGAGGTCGCGCCACACTGATGTGGACATCAGGGATGTGATGTGATCTCCATATATGAGCATAAGCGGGATTTGTTCCCCTGGCATCACAGAGATCTCCATATGTCCATATATGGGCATAAAAGGGATGTGTTCCCCCTGGCATCACAGGGATCTCTCTAACAGGGCATCATTAATATTGATGACATCAGGGAACTCCATAAATGGGCATAAAAGGGATTCTGTTAGTGTGACATCAAAGTGATGCCAGAGCGTGATGTCAGAGCAGCAAATCCATTCTGGTAGAGTGGTTCTCCTGACATCACAGTGACATCAAAGCATGATGTCAGAGCGGGGCAAACCCATAGGCCGTAAAAATGTGTACACGTCTACACGGACGGACGGACGGACGGACGCGGACAAGCTGTGATGTTTGTCATAGTAAAAAAACAGACATTTAGTAGCTAAATAAAAGTCATTAAACTAAATGAGTGTTGATCTGGGGGGAAAAAACGTATCAAGACAAGTTGACAGACAGATTTCACAGATCGAGGTTATTGCACACTTTCTGGGCTGAGCATTCTGAACTGTGATGGTTCGTGTTATTCTGTCAGCGTTCGGCTTTGAACCTCGAGTTCAAGTGTTCCTGCCGAAGATCCGACTTTGTTTAAAATCAGATCTAAGTGAAAGATATGTGAGCCACTTTGTCCTCGGGGTTACGTGCTCCAGATGTCATACACACACACATGCACACACGCGCACGCACACGCACACGCACACGCACACGCACACACACACACACACACACACACACACACACACACACACACACACACACTTGAAAAGCACTTGTGCTGCCGTACAAACACACACTTACCCAAAAAATGAAAACTCTTATACACATACACTGTACACGCATGCATGCTTGCATACATGCACGCACACACACATACAGTACACTCATGCACGCATGCATTACAGTACACCCACACACAGTCATATTCCACAACCCCACACAGCTGCGTGCATTTAGTAAGTACCAACCAGGTGCAGTATACACTTGCATTTGGACACACGCATAGAGTGCCACACACACACACACACACACACACACACACACACACACACACACACACACGCACACGCACACGCACACACACTGTCACACACACACACACACACACACACACACAGGGGCGTCACAAGGGGGGGGGGAAGTGGGACTGAGTTACTAGGGCCCAAGGTGGAGGGGCCCTAGTAACTTTAGCTATTGAAAAATAGCAGATATACAAGCTCACAGCGCGGCACAGAGTGCCGCGCTGCAAGCTTGTAGATCTGCTATTTTTGAAGAGTTGTGAAATCTTTGTGTGCAAATCTTTGAATATACCAGTACCCGTATTTTCCGGACTATAAGGCGCACTTAAAAGCCTTTAATTTTCTCAAAAAACTACAGTGCGCCTTATAGTCCAGTGCGCCTTATATATGGATCATTCATTGACATTGACATTCCCTTTAGCACAGCTCCATCTGTTGGATGCATAACGCAACGGTAGCGTCTATTATGTGCGCCTTATAGTCAGGTGCGCCTTATATATGAAAACAGTTTGAAAATAGACCATTCATTGACAGTGCGCCTTATAGTCAGGTGCGCCTTATAGTCCAGAAAATACTGTATGTCTTTTTTTAGCGAACATTCGTAACTAAAACTTTGCTTCTGGGGGGTCCCTGGAAGTAAATATTTTGAGATGGGGGTCTGTGGCCACATACATATCATCTTGGGGGTCCTTGACATGAAAAAGTTTGAGCACCACTGACATGGGAAACACAGGTTTCTTGCACACATTTCCACTATCTTTCAAAAATAGCAGATCTACAAGCTCGCAGCGCGGCACTCGGTGCCGCGCTGCGAGCTTGTATATCTGCTATTTTTCAATAGTTAACATTCATGGGTGGCCCCGCAGTGAATCCTTGTACCCAGGGACCAGAATTTGGTGTGACGCCCCTGCACACACACACACACACATGCACTTGCACTTGCCCAGACACACACACAGAAGTGAGCAGGGCTCACAGGTGGTGGATGTGAAGGTCTGACTGTAGCTTTGCCAAGAGGATATAATGGGATGTCCAGGGCGAACAGGCAGAACATCCGTATGGCCCACACATGTTCTGGGAGATTAACCCGTTTAGGCCTGGCATGAGACCCCTTCTAAAAAACACACCCTTGAATCCCTGTAAAAATTAAAGTTGTCTGAAATATTTATTCAAAATTAAAAGAAAAAAAAAAAGAATGTTGCTCTACTTTACCACTGGTTCCCAAACTTTGGGGCAGGACCCATTTGTTCGTCACGTCGCATTTTTATGGGTCCCTTAATTTTTAGTTTTCTACATAAAAAAAGAAGGATATATATATATATATAATATATATATATAATTTTAAAAAGAATCCTAAAAAGCTAGAATTTTCACAAATAAAAGAAAAATGCAATGATTTGTATGTGTAATTTCATTCATAAATAAAATAGAAAAATCGAAGAAATGCCATCAATTTAGATAACAAATATTTAAGAAGTAGTGAAAGTAGCCGATCTACAAGCTCACAACGCGACGCTTTGCGACGCGTTGTGAGCTTGTAGATCTGCTATTTTCACTAGTTTGGGTCCCGGGCAAACGCCTAATTTCTCTTTTGGGTCTATCGACCTGAAAAAGTCTGGGAACCACAGACTGCTGCTGTGCATTTAGTCTTGAAAAGTAAAAACCCCAAAAGGGGTTCCCGTTCGAAAGGGGTTAACTCTGCAACCAGGGGGGGAAACACCGCGTTCTCCCCCCCCCACAAAAATAAAATGCCCTCTCCTCCACTGCGAGCGCAAGGCGAAGAAAAAAATATGTATGTATATCTTAATGGAATGCATGTGTTTTTCCCCTCCCTGGAAAGTGTTTTTCTTTGATAATTTGTACGGTGAAAAAGGCGGAGGGCTGTTTCAGCTGTGTCTGTTGGGCTATACTGCACGCGTTGGGAGAGAAAAATAATAATAAACAAAATGACTGACTGAGCTCTTATTAGAGGATCCAGGCACACATTAATGCAGCGTGAAAGTTGTTGCAGCCGCGCCAAAGTTGTTTGCAAGCCGATGAGAGCGCCTCTCGCTCAAGTACTAATAGTCAGGGAATGTTAATAAAACCCTGGGAATAAATTCCTTACCAAACAATTTCTTCACCAATGTGTTCGTAAAGGTGTCTAGTAACATATCTAACAAAGATTGAAATTCAACATCCCTAGCTAAATGTTTGACAGCTAGGGTAATTCTGGGTCTCATTCACTTACTATACTCTGTACTATAAGGGAAAACATTACTCCCACAAATCTGCTTTAAGTGGGGTGTGAGGGGTCTAACTAGGTGTTTTTAATTATTCTGAATCCATTGCAAGCATTTGCACGAAAAACATTCTATGGGCCAAAAATGGACCCCATACACCTTGTGAAAAGTGATGACTCATCACTAAACCATAGTTCTTTTGGGTCTGTTTTTAGCCCAAAGAATGTTTTTCGTGCAAAAACAAATGCTTGCAATGGATTCAGAATAATTAAAAACACCTAGTTAGACCCCTCACACCCCACTTAAAGCAGATTTTTGGGAGTGATTTTTTCCCCTTATAGTACAGTGTATAGTAAGTGAATGAGACCCAGAATTACCCTAGCTGTCAAACATTTTGCTAGGGATGTTGAATTTTAATCTTTGTTAGATATGTTACTTGACACCTTTACGAACACATTGGTGAAGAAATTGTTTGGTAAGGAATTTATTCCCAGATTTGACAGGTATTCTGATAATTTTCCCTGACTATAATGTTTACCCTGAGTACTGTGCGGTGGTAGGGATGGGACGATATGAACATTTGATATCACGATTATTGTGACAAAAGAAATCGCGAATTACGATATTATCGCGATAATCAAAATCCATTATCCTGGAGCGGAACATTTGCCAAAAAATAGCAGATCTACAAGCTCTCAACGTGTCACGCTGCGACGTGTTGTGAGCTTATAGATCGGCTATTTCTTGGCAAAGACATTTGATAGAGAGTGAAAAAAAGATGTACATATATTATACCTTTTACCAATTATAGAGGGTTTAAGTGGTACCGGATATGCAGCTCGGCAAATAAAAGGTGAATTGATCCCAGTGCATGACAGAGGACGATATCGCTTACTTACTTACTGTTTTAGACTCTTTTTTTTTCTCATTGTTTCTTTTCTTTACATATCTACTGCATAGTACTGTGTTCTATTCGTCTGTCATTCAATGATATATGAGATACTTAAAGCTATACTGTGTAAGATTCTCAACTAGTGGTCAGTAGCCATATAGCAAACCGCGGTCGCGTTCGCGTCTTTCGCCCGTTTTTCGTACCTTCACACCCCCGCGTCTGCCTCCACAACGCCGAGAGCTATCTTTGGAGGGGTCCCTGGTTCCTGTGCGTTCAGGCATTCCGGAGAAACGGACTACTTCACCCTGCGTGGTAGGCGAGATTACCTTTTGAGTAAAGAGACACACGGGCGACTACAAATATGGCGACCCCACTTCAAGATGCGCTGTGATTGGCCGGTAGTGTACCATGTGTGCATGATCGGCGATGTGATTGGGCAACGTATACACAACGTATACAGATGATGCAGATTACGTCAATTTTGCGCGAAATCCGGTCCACGGCCAGGATCATAGAAAACATATAAAGAGAAGGCTTCAGAAGCTGAAAATAACGGAGTGGGTGTTCTAAAACTTTAGCGATTTAACAGTTAGGACAATTTTAAGATTTGTTTTATAAAAAAAGTTACATGGTACAACTTTAAATGGTTTCCTGTGGAAATAAGCTTAGTCTTTTCATGGATCTCCTTTTAGTAGACCTTGTACCAGTGAACTGTACCGTCATGAAACTGTACCTTTTCCTATGCAAACTTCTAATAAAGTCTTCAATCAATCAATCAATCAATAAATTAAATCTCCACAATACGATTATCGTGAGTGTTTTTTATCACGATAAACGATAATATCGCTACAGTCCCATCCCTATGCGGTGGTGCGCTGGCTACTGTCTGCCATCTTGGCCCGTTAAAGGCTTGAAGGGGTCTTAACCAATGGAAAGCCCAGCATGTCTATCCTGGGGGGAACATTTGCCATAAATAGCAGATCTACAAGCTCAAAACACGGCGGAGTGCAACACATTTTGAGCGTGTAGGTTGTCAATTTGTGGCAGATTTTGTGTAGACAGATAAAAGCTTAGAGTTGTAACTCAAGTCTGTTTCAGTAAGACTAGAGGGTCAACCACATACACCCTATAGCTTGTAGATCAGTCATGTTTGGCAAATATATTTTGTGTGGAGCAAAAGCATAACAGTGAGACTGAAAGCTCATCATCACTTTTACCAAAATGTAAAACTATACTCAGCCTGGCTACGTGTGTTTTGTTGTGTGACTGATGGATAGATGCATGCCGTTTGCATTTTCATGCATACATCCATGTTTGTTAGTTTGATTGCAAGATATTTCGATCTCAAGTCTCCCTGGTATTCTAGTTACTTATGTACAGGTATATTGCACTCGTTTTCTTAGCACTCTAGTTCCTCGACGCTTGCAGTCAGTTACGCTGACTCCTGTATAATTCATGCTGCTCACTCCAATCTTATAACAAATATGAATGGATGTTCAATGGCAGATTTGAAACAACGAGTAGGGGAGGGCAGAGAAAATAGAATCGAGCAGAAGACACAAAGGCACACAAGAAGAGAAGATCACAGCAACAAACAAAAAAAGGCAGAAACCACATCCAAGCTTTTTGCTCGTGCTCTGACCTGCATTCTGTACCGCTCTGTATGAGGCTGAACTGAGCCAGCCCGGGCTGGGCTGGGTTGGGCTGTGTCAGGCCGTGCCGTGCTGGATGCCTGCCCAGGAACACCTGCCAAGGTGTGTTGTCGGGGTCTACCAGCGTGGCGAACAGGGGCCCTGTCTGCGGGAGACGACATCACTCTGCTTCATCGTGGCACGGTGGCTGCCAACCCACGACGGCCCCTGCCAAGAGGGCTGGCCAGAAATCCCATAATCCTCTGGTACACAGCTTCATGCAGCGCCCCTGGTGAAGGAGGAAAGCAGGAATTGTTCATGGATTCACATCTACAAAAGGCTGAGATTTTTTCCACCCGGCCTTGTGTCGATTTCAGAGCAGCATGGTGTTACATGTCTGACGAAACATTAGTCAAATAAAGGGGAGAGCAAGGAAATATATCGTCGTTGTCTGGTGGAAACCTCGTATCTCCAAGTTTCAAATGTGTACGTTATTTTGCAAAGTATAGCCCTGCTTCATCATACAAGGCTGTCCGTCGCACAAAAGTAGTGAAAACAGCCGATCTACCAGCACACAACGCCTAGCACTGCGAGGCGTTGTGTGCTTGTAGATCGGCTGTTTTCACTAGTTTAAATCATTTTAAAATGATAAATGCAAAACGAACGGTTTTGGATATACAAGGTTTTCACCCGACGACGACGATATATTTCCAGCATTTTCTGAAAATAAAAGGTCAAATCAACTTCACGTTTGGCCTCAACTCATCAGTTTAAGTAAAGTGCATCACCTTTGATGTATATTTTTCTCCTCTCAGCACGTTGCGCAAAATGCTGGACTCAAACAGAGGAAATGATGCCGTTAACACATTCCATAAATCCATATTTTAAAGAAAGGTATGTTTATGGATGTGTCAAAGGCTTAAAGTCAAGAGGTCTTTACTTTACATTATATACAGACACATTATCTATATGTCACAACCTTACACACTTTTAAAGATGACTCCTGTTCCATTTGCTGCCCCACTTTGGTGACTGAGGTGAAGTCTGTATGCTTCTGCTTGGCACTGCAGTCACAGAGTGTTTGCTGTGTTATCCGATTCATTGTGAGTGCTTGAACTGGTCGATGTCACATAGTCTTTTAACCTATTAGACCCTCTCTCTCTCTCTACCCAAGTCACTCTCTCTCTCTCTCTCTCCATATTCTCTCTGCGTACTTCTATCACTTCTATCTGTCTATTCACAAATGTTCACACACACACACACACGCACGCACGCACGCACGCACGCACGCAGGCACGCACGCACGCACACAGCAGACATTTCCTCACTCCATCTCTCTCCATCTTTTTGTATAGTTAGGGCTGTCACGATTTACATTTTACGTGACGATTAATTGTCTCTCAAATAATTGTGATTAGCGATTTAATTGTGTTTTTGTCGTTGATAATTACATTTCTGTTCGGCTTGTAGGCTTTGAAGTTGCACATGGTAGATATGATACATAATAACCTAAATATACAAAGAAATTACTGACATATTTGACAACTTTATACTTTAAAAAAGAACATTGATAGTGGAAATAGCCGATCTACAAGCTCACAACGCGTCGCATTGTAGATCGGCTATTACCACTATTTTTTACTTTTTCTTTTTTGTCTCCACCAGCCGAAGGCAGGGGGAGAGTATGTTTTCGCCCCTGTCCGTGCGTCCGTGCGTGCGTCCGTGCGTCCGTCCTCCGAGTTTGTGTACAGCTAATCTCCGACGGCATTGGCCCGGTCGCTGCCAAAATGATCACACACACTCCCTGGATGCCAATTCAGAACCTCTGCCCCACATTTTTCAAATGGCCTTATTCTAGCGCCACCATGAGGCCGATGTTTGCAAAACACATTTCTGTACACTACTCCTATTTATTTTGTCCAAAAATCACGCAAATCGGTAGACAGCATCTCTAAAGTCATGTGATCGACACGGATCTGTCTGATTGTCCATATTCCATCCTGATTGGCTGATATTGGCTTTCAAAGTTTGTAAGATTGGTCCATTTTGGACAGAATGCCTCAAATCACAAATGCAGAATGCAATTAACTCTTTGAGTGCCACCCCTTTCACCACTAGAGGGCGCCCAGTGGCCATAGAAAATCCCATAGAGATATGCTGGTATATGCAGAAGCCCTGCAGCCATGACTTGCCTGAACACTTTCCTTTGTGCATGTACAGGAAGAGGATGAAGTTAGCTTGAAGTTAGCTATTGGCTACCAAGCATTTTAGAAGCCTTATTTTCGTCAACTTAGCCATGATTAAACCTTGCACACCTCATGCATGGGAAAAAAAACAGAGAAGAATGAGCTCTAAAAAATCCAATGCAATCCTGGATTGCATTGGAGTGGATTTGTGCAGTTTGTTCACAGCTTTCAAACAAAAAAATCCGATTGGAAATCCGTTCAGGCATTCTTGAGATAATCGCCATTATGTTTTACATGTTATGTAAACAAACATGGCTGCCCTGTATGTTAGATGGGGTTGTATGGGGGTGGAACATGCAAAATCGCGATTGAAATCATGTTCACTAGATTTGATGGGGTCCAAAAAAAAAAAATTCAAATTTTTTTTTTTCAAATTTTCTTTTTTTTTTTTATTTTTTATATCCCGAACATGTTCGGGATAGGCACTCTGGTATGCGATAATATATCCCGAACTAATTCGGGATAGGCACTCAATGAGTTAACATGAAATCGAGGAAGAAATGCCACTTCAAATTTTTTAAATCAGCCTCATGGTGGTGCTATAACAGGCCAATTTGTGGTTTTACCTATAACTCCACTGATCAGTTTCAAACTTTGTAAGCGCACTCCCTATAGGCCAAGGAAAAACCCATTCCTTGCATTTTTCACATCAGCCTTTTATAGCGCCACCTGGAGGCCGACTTATGTAAGACACATTTTTGGATAATACTCCTTCAAATTTTACCCAAAATGAACACAAATCAGTACACAGTATCTCTACAGTCATATGATCAAGACGGATCTGTCCTGTATTAAATATTCCATCCTGATTGGCTAAGATTGGCCTCCAAACTTTGCAGGATTGATCCGTTTAAAAAAAAATGCCTCAAATCAAACACAGCGTGCAATTGTAATGAAATTGTGCATGCACATTCGCAAAAGGCCAAGGAAGAAAATACACTACAAAATGTTCAAATCAGCCTCATGCTTCCCATGAAAGGCCTAAGATTGGTGAAGAACACATGCCACCCTTTTCACATTGGCCTATTATACCACCACCAGGACGCGTGGCTAGTGGAGACCTGTGCTCGGAAGAGCACTTCTTCTAGTTTAATATATGTTTTTTTTTTTCAACATGGAAACGATTATGACAATTATGAAAAATAATCGCGATTATGTCAAATAATCGTGATTAGACGATTATGTAATAATTGTGACAGCCCTATATAGTACTTAATTCTGATTGGACAATGAAGGCATTCTGCGTTCCGTTATTTTTGAATAGCAGTCCGCTGTTCTGCCTCCGTTTACATGCGTGCATTTTCTAGTCATAGTTAATCTGTTAAATACATTCATTTTTCAATCAATATTGCATGACAAACCATTGATTTTGTTCCTAAGTAGCTGTGTAATTAATGGGATCATCTACAGCCCGTCATTATTGCTCAATAACCCTAGGCAGGGCGATGCAGGACTGAGGCTATACATACATGATTCATTCCAGCGGGTTTTCAAAGTGGGGTCTGGGGACCCCCAGGGATCCTTGAGGGGGTTCCAGGGGGGTCCCCAGCTAAACAATTGATAGTTAATAGGAACCTGGTCTTGCGTGGCCAGACTGTTGACTCTTTTTTTGGAATTTGGAAAATGCTCCCGTCATACAGTCTGGGGTAACGTAAAAAGAACGATGAGTATCCGGTTAAAGCGGAAGTGAAGCCTCCTCCTCACTTCTGTTTCGTTTTTAACATCGCACACATTTATCGTAATATAAATAGAAATCATCTAAGCATATTTAGCTTGCTGCTTAGCAGAAATTACATTTAAAAATATATTTTCAAGAATGATGCCAGCTTCCATTACTCACCGTTCAGGAGCTGTAGTGCCAGACCCTATACAGCATTCAGAGATTGTGGAATAGTTGCCTGGCCACGCGAGACTTAGGCATAGGCTACACAGAGCTGGATATTTCATATATCCCGGTTTTTCAGATATCCACATAGAAAAATATCTAGGTCCACACGACAAATATATCTAGGTCTAACAAGCACACACACAGTAAAGTCTTCAGAGATATCCAGGTTCCCTGTCTACACGGATCCAGTGAATTGGCTATTTTTCAATCTCTCCACTTATTTATCTGGTTTCAAAAATATCCAGCTTCGCAGCCGAAATATCCAGCTTCGTGTGGCTGCAAGCCCCAACCGCACAAAAAAATGTCTAGCTTCAGAAATATCCAGCTCTGTGTAGCCGGCGCCTAATAGAACCCCAATTGATCCTTACTGGTCTGTATCTCCAAGAGTGTACAAAATGGAAGCAAAAATGGTCCCGTAAGGATCCCTTTGGGGGCTCTGTGGCCTAATGTCGGGGGCAAACATTAGATGGGGTCCTTGAAATTAAAACCTTTTTTTTGAGACCCACCGATCTGTTCCATAGCAACTGATTGACATGTTTGGGCAGAGGAGCCATGAAGTGGAGAGACAGCCTGAGAGAGACAGGTGCTGGAGGACTCTGAAGGCCCTGTGTGGAGGAGGTGTGAGGACACATCTTCCTCCAGGAGAAGGACCAAGGCTAAACAACACAAGGAGGGGTGTGTGTGTGTCAGGGACGTGCTGGGCCCCTGATTCAGCCTGGGAAAAAGAGTTGGAGAGGCCCTCATTGCGCGCTATAGAGAGAGATCTCTCTCTATAGCGCTGCTGCTACTCAAAGATTTGCCATTTCAGATCATGACAAGTGACAAGCCAGTAGGCCAATTACATGAGTTATATTTCGTCGTTGTCGGTTGGAAACCTTGTATGTCCAAAACCGTTTGTTTTGTATTTATCATTTAAAAAATTATTTAAACTAGTGAAAACCGATCCACAAGGTGAGGCGTTGTGTCGGCTGTTGTATGATGAAGCAGGGCTTTGCTTTGCGAAAAAAATTACAAATTTGAAACTTGGAGATACGAGGTTTCTGCCCGACAGTGACGATTTACTTTGTTGGCCGCACAGCCCCCAAAATGGAACGAAGGCCGACATTTTTATTTTTATTTTTTTCCTATTGGCTGGCCTGGACCGGCCTGGAATGAACCGGCCGTTTGGGAGTTATCCTACTTCAATGGCCAGCACGTCCCTGGTGTGTGTGTGTGTGTGTGTGTGTGTGTGCGTGTGTGTGTGTGTGTGTATCGGGCAAGATGTGCCATTTAGTCTTCCCAGCCTTGCTGGGTTTTGACATGGCCAGGGTGAGTCACCAATTTACAAGAAGATATACACACACACAAGCATGGGCACAAATGTTACACAAACACACACGCACACACACACACACACAGTCTTTGCATCCAAATACGACAAAGGCTGTGTTATGGAAGCCTCATGTGCACAAACAGCCCGGCCACACCAACACTCTCACACTCACACACTCTCGTTTACACGATCACACTTCAGGCCATATGAAGACTTTCCATGCACACGGCATCCGCATATACTCCACACATGTACTGTATGTTCAAACCAGGGAGAGAGAGGATGACAGCTATGGGGATGGGACGATATGAAAATGTCATATCACGATTATTGTGACAAAATAAATCGCGATTTACGATGTTATCACGATGATCAAAATCCATTATCCTGGGACGGAACATTGGTCAAAAAATAGCAGATCTACAAGCTCACAACGCGTCGCATGAGCTTGTAGATCAGCTATTTTTTGGGCAAAGACATTTGATAGAGAGTGAAAAAAAGACTGTATCAAGTTATGTTGTATATTTTAAGTACCTTTTACCAATTATAGAGGGTTTATGACCGGATATGCAGTTCGGAAAATAAAAGGTGAATTGATCCTAGTGCATGACGGAGGACGATATTACGATAAATTAAATCACGATTATCGTGAGTGTTTTATATCACGATAAACGATAATATTGCTTATCGTCCCATCCCTAATGACAGTGAGATAGACTGAGAGGGAGAGAGAAAAATAGCCAGAGAGAGAGAGAGAGAGAGAGAGAGAGAGAAGGAAGGAAGGAACGAGAGACAAGTGTCAATCAGGACCTGACTATCCTCTCCCTTCCTTTTCCACCTCTTATTTCTCATCTGTCATCTGTCCATCAAGTCCAAGCCTACCATACCTGAAGCTGCATACATACACACAGAGTCCATGTGCCACCATTAAGACTGATTTATCCTTCAACGGGTGATGGCGTTGCGTGACGAAAATAACCGATATACAAGTTGACAACGCGGTTGCATCCGCGACGCCTTGTCAACTTGTATATCAGCTATTTTCGGCTTGCATACCTTCTTACGATGGAGGATAAATCAGGCATTACACCAAACTATCGTTCCATCATCTAGTAGTCCCACCACTGACATCCTGTTTTTAGGAAGTCCTCATGTCAGCCCTCCTGTTTGTCAAGTTCTCATGATTTGGTATCGTTGCTGTCCGGTGGAAACCTTGTATGTCCAAAAACCATTCATTTTCTGGAAATAGAAAAAAAGCATACCTGTGTTCCAATTGATCCAATGTAAATGAGTTAGTTATAAGCTCTTGTTAATAGTTTTCATTGGTTTAATATTTATAAATCCGACAGACTTAACTTCTTAACTTAACCAACTTGTGTCCCTATTGGGGATGTCATGTCATTATATACGTTGTGAGCTTGTAGATCAGCTATTTTTGAAAATATATTATATTTGTATTTAAGTGTACCATATTTAAATGTTCTCAAATAGAAAATCTTACAATCTTCAAATTAGTAAGAATATTGGTAAAAACATCTGTAATTGGTGGGCTATTCGTGGTCTAGGACTTTCCATAATGGGGATCAGCCAACAATCTGGCATATGTTAGGCTCTAATATGATTATGAAATATGAATGCATATTTATATAATCATTGGATAATAATAATAATATATAAATAATCATGAAAGGTCAAAGTATATTATTGAGAGCAAGATAGTAGGCAAAGTAAGCAAAATAAATAATTTTATCCAAAATTCAAATTCAGTGTGTGTGTGTGTGTGTGTGTGTGTGTGTGTGTGTGTGTGTGTGTGTGTGTGTGTGTGTGTGTGTGTGAGTGTGTGTGTTCTAGGGTATTACTATTTTCTGGTTTTATTCAATAGCACAGTGGAGGGACAGGACACAGGGAGAGAGTTGGGGATCGACATGCAGCAAATGGTCCAGGTCGGCCCGGGAATCTAACCGGGGACTGGCTGTTAGGCATTAGAGCTTATGTGGTAGCCTACGACGTCCCCTAACCCCTCAGCTATCGGGTCACCCCAAAAAATGTCATTCTTACTTTCCAGCATGGTGGATGGACGCTGACTCCTGATACTCCAGGTAATGTTATCCAGTCGTGTCGCACCACATTCTGGGCCCTGTGGGTACAAGGATTCACTGCATTATTTTGTGCTTTAACCTTTGAAAAATAGCAGATATATATACTGTACAAGCTCACAGCGCGGCTACCGAGTGCCAAGCTGCGAGCTTGTCGATCTGCTATTTTTTGTAAATTCGTGAAAAGGTCTTTGAAGGTTTTTTAAAAAACCTATGTTTCTATGTCAGTGGTGCTCAAACTTTTTTAATGTGTAGGACCCCCAAAATGATATGTATTCAGCCACGGACCCCCATCTCAAAATATTTAGTTCCAGGGACCCCCCAGAAACAAAATTTTAGTTACAAATGTTCGCTTAAAAAAATACATAGGCTACATTCAAAGATTTGTACACATTTTCACGAGCAGATCTACAAGCTCACAGCGTGGCACTCGGCCGCACTATGAGCTTGTACAGGCATTGACACTAAGGCTTGCCCACCTGCCCCCGGCAGGTAAATAAAACGTCAGGGCAGGTGAAGTTGGCTTTCAGGTTGCCCGACAGGGCAAGTGCTCATTTGAGAGGGGACACAAATGTCTATAAACACAACACGAGATATCTGTCTAAACACCTGAACGTGGCCAGTGCGCTGTGTCTTCTGGTCTGTGGAATGTAAAATAAGAGCACTATTTACCTATAATGTGCTGTTTTTACTGTTGCTACATTTAAAAATATAAAATAACAAGTGTGAAACCATAGACATATTCAATCATAGCTAAAGTATTTGGTATTTGGATTTGGAGGTATTGAGGTATGACATTTTATCGCACAGCCCCAGAAAGTAAAGAAATAAGTGTTAAATTGAGCGGTAATTAAAATCGTACCTATCATTCATGGACGATTTACTTTTCGGGCAAGTGGGCATTGCCTTCGGGCAAGTAGAACATGACCTGTACTTGCCCGATGGGCAAGTGCCTCTGAGACCTTAGTGTCAACCCCTGCTTGTATATCTGCTATTTTTCAATAGCTATTAATAAAATAATTATAAGGCCCCTCCACCTTGGGCCCTAGTAACTCAGTCCCACTTTCCCCCCATTTGTGATGCCCCTGATGTTATCCACAAAAGACAGCAAGGGCAAGGGCACTGGCAATCATTGCCAGTGCCCTTGCCCTTGCTGTCTTTTGTGGAATGTCACACAGCTTACACACTGACCATCCATCCACCCTGTTGCACACCAAACAGACACAGCCTTTTCAGGTTAACTGTAGGCAGAGTGGAGCAGTGGTCCTCAACGTTTTCAGGCTGTGACCCCCAAAATAATCATATTTTAACTGGGGTGGGGACCCCCCTCCACCCAGACAAGCACTAATGGTTAAGGACATTACATTTTGTGTAAATGTTTCTATAGTGAAAATAGCAGATCTAATATTTGACAATTTGGCCAATGTTTAATTTGTCATTTTAGAGATATTAAAAAGTCCTTAAATTGTCACTTTAGAAATGTGCATATATATACTCTATAAAACAATGTTGGATAACATTCCACAAATAATCATCTGGGGACCCCCCAAAATAGTTTGGAGACCCTGACCCACAGGTTGAGAACCATTGGAGTAGAGGGATAAAAATAATACCAATACCAAATCAATGTAATTTCTACACAACAATATGATATGCATGCTTACTAACTGGTGTGGTTAACAGCTATATTATTGTTTCAAATAGTTTACAATAAATAGCTCAAGTTGTGTTATGTAGTCTTGTAAAGAGTTCATGCTCTCTCACCATCACTGAACCAAACTGCACTGCACTTTTGGAGGGAAAACATCCACACACAAACCACAAGGCAAAGAGAAAAAGGGGGGAAATACAAAAACCTATAGCTAATTTCAAGCTAAATACCAATAATACGTAATTTACGAAGTTTACGTTCAAACTAGTCCTAACCATAACCTGTGCATAAAGAGCTAGAAGTTATTAAAGTTATCCAATTATAAAACAATGATTCTAGCCCGAATGTGGTTTTAAGTCCCTAAAAGTCAAACATTAGCCTACTTACAGAGATAATTGTGCAAACATTAGCTACTACATAGCCTACAGTAGGTCGTGATTCAGCAAGCCAGCCCATGAATATATAATTTCATAATTTCATTCACCTGTGTGTGCAGAGCGTCTGGGAGATGCCGAAGCTGTTTCTTTCTTTTCAATGACACCTGGCAGGGCAGGGTAACATGTCGTCATGACATTCGCGGTCGTGTCCCAGAACCGACTTGCGCTGAAATGACGCAGATATATTTTTCCTCTTTTTTTTTTATGCCTATCAGTCCTTCCCGTTCTTCCCTGACGTTGCATTGCTACCGAACGGTAGGCCCATAAGTAACATAAACTACACTGCAATGTCAATAGACAATAGCCTAATAGCCTACTGTAATTATGATTCTTTGTTCGCATTATTGCATACTAGGATAGTAGGACTACTAGGAGGCTAAATTGTGCGACTGTGTTGTGTTTGTGATTCTTCCCTGCACTCTCACCTGATTTTAATTAGGGAGACGCTCTCTCTGCTGCTGTTATTTTTCCTTTATTCAACTCCATATGACTGGACATTAAAAATAAACATGAACAGTGCATTAAAATGTAGCCTATATCCAGTGGTGTACAGTAACTAAGTACATTTACTTAAGTACTGTAATTAAGTACACTTTTGAGTTAGGCTATTTGTACTTTACTTGAGTATTTCCAATTCCCAATACTTTTACTTCTAGGCCTACTCCACTACATCTTGGATCCAAATATTGTACTTTTACTCCACTACATTGATTTCAAAACTTGAGTTAGTTACTTTGTAGATTTGATTATTATTACAAAACATACATTAACCACTTCAGCCATTTGGAAATAGCCGATCTACAAGCTCACAATGCCTCACGATGCGACTCATTGTGAGCTTGTAGATCTGCTATTTTTAAAATATTTTTATATATTTGATAACTTGAAATGGGACATTCTGCACAATGAGTGGGCCTACTTTTACTTTTGTTACTTTTAGTACATTTTGATACCAATACTTTTGTACTTTTACTCAAGTAAATGTTGAATACCGACTTCTACTTTAGGGTGCCCTCACACCAAAATACCTATGAGAGTGGAATCCGCGTTCCGCCAATGCATTTCAATGAGAATGAAGCGGTTTCATGCCAGCAGAGGATTTCTGCAAAAAACGCTCCCTTATCATTGAAATGCATTGATTGGCGGAACGGGGATTCCACTCTCATAGGTATTTTGGTGTGAGGGCACCCGTACATCTACATTACAGTATTGATACTTTTACTTAAAGAATATAAGTACTTTTTACACCACTCACTGACTATATCTGAAAACATGTGTGGAATAGAAATCAGCATAGAATGCAGTAGCCTATTGTACAATACATACCCCAGTAGAATCAGCACTGCTACCCCAGGC
>NC_137831.1:8186347-8251347 GCF_963921795.1 Nannobrachium achirus | reverse complement strand
GAAATTCCCTGGGAAAACTCGACGGATCACCCGGATCAAGGGCAGAGGAGTTAGAAGAAGATAAGGAGGTGCGTGTGCAGTGCGTGTGCAGTGCGTGTGCAGTGCGTGCGCGCGCGCGTGTGTGTGTGCAGGGGTGTCGCACCAAATTCTGGGCCCTGGGTATTTTAACTAATGAAAAATAGCAGATACACAAGCACACAGCGCGGCACCGAGTGCCGCACTGCGAGCTTGTAGATCTGCTATTTTTTGGAAAGATCTTGAAAATGTGTGCAAGTCTTTGAATATTTCAAATCCTTCTAAGATTTTTTGAAAAGCCTATGTTTCTATGTCACTGGTGCTCCAAACTATTTCATGTGAAGGACCCCCAAAATGATATGTATTTGGCCACGGACCCCCATCTCAAAATATTTAGTTCCAGGGACCCCCTAGAAGCAAAATTTGAGTTACAAATGTTCGCTTAAAAAATACATATATTCATATATATTTTTTCAAAAATAGCAGATCTAAGAGCTCGCAGCGCGGCACTCGGTCCCCTCCACCTTGGGGCCCTAGTAACTCAGTCCCACTTTCCCCTTCCTTGTGACGCCCTTGTATGTGTGTGTGTGTGTCTGCTGTGTCTGTCTGTGTGTCTATCCATGTAAGCTTCTCCACGTGGTCCGTACCGTACGTGCATGTCTACGTGCACATCATCCATCCTGCAGTGTGCACCCACAAGCGCGTGCGCCGTTGATATTCCCGGGCACGGCGCCGCGTGTTACGAAAACGCACACACACACACACCGAAGAGAAAAAAGAGTTCGAGGGAGAGAGAGAGGGAGAGAGAATAGATGGGGAGAATAAAGAGATAAAGAGCATTAAGGGTCTTTGGGAAGGGGGGAACATGACCCATAAAGATATAAAGAGTCCTGCGGCTGGGGGGTTTCCGCAGGCTCTACCCATTAAACTGAGTCCCATGACTCCATGGAGACAGATAGAGTTTGACTGGCTTCTACACCGTTAGCCTCCATGACCAGCCCGCATATACCTGCAGCATAGAGAGAGAGACAGACATACAGCCTGCATATACCTGCAGCTTAGAGAGAGACAGACAGACAGACAGACAGACAGCCTGCATATACCTGCAGCATAGAGAGAGAGACAGACAGTCTGCATATACCTGCAGCTTAGAGAGAGACAGACAGACAGACAGACAGACAGACAGACAGACAGACAGACAGACAGACAGACAGACAGCATATACCTGCAGCATAGAGAGAGACAGACATACAGCCTGCATATACCTGCAGCTTAGAGAGAGAGACAGACAGCCTGCATATACCTGCAGCTTAGAGAGAGACAGACAGACAGACAGACAGACAGACAGACAGACAGACAGACAGACAGACAGACAGACAGACAGACAGCCTGCATATACCTGCAGCATAGAGAGAGACAGACATACAGCCTGCATATACCTGCAGCTTAGAGAGAGAGACAGACAGCCTGCATATACCTGCAGCTTAGAGAGAGAGACAGACAGCCTGCATATACCTGCAGCATAGAGAGAGAGAGAGACATACTGACAGACAGACAGCCTGTATATACCTGCAGCATAGAGAGAGAGGCGTACTGACAGACAGACAGACAGAGAGAGAGAGAGAGAGGGAGAGATGCTGTAGTTCAGGGGTCTTCAACGTTTTCAGGCCAAGAACCCCTTAGCTGAGAGGCAGGGACCCCCTCTACATGTTGTATAAATGTGTGATGCAGATTTTTATTGATTTCATAGATAGATTCATAGACTTATTTCACAGCACTGTCATCAGTCTATGATGGATTCGTGTTTATGTGTAACTATTTTCAGACATTTAACCACTTAAATCGTCAATAGTATGTAAACTTGACCTTTCACTATGTACTTGGTCTGCACTTTTGTGTGTGTGTGTGTGTGTGTGTGTGTGTGTGTGTGTGTGTGTGTGTGTGTGTGTGTGTGTGTGTGTGTGTGTGTGTGTGTGTGTGTGTGTGTGTGTGTGTGTGTGTGTGTGTGTGTGTGTGTGTGTGTGAGTGAGTGAGTGACCGGCTGACCGATATTCTGCTCGCACACACACATACACGCATACTGTACGTACACACACACACACACACACACACACACACACACAAGTGCATGCATACACATATACTACTCACACTCTTGAAGTCCAGCAGAAATGGCACAGTATCTCACAGAAGTAACATTTTATAGTATATAGTATAGTACATAAATGTCAGTGTATTTGTATGGTATATGTCAGACATTATTAGACAATGGTCAGTTTGAAATGAAACAAGATGAAGAAGTTAAATAGTCTAAATAACATATTTGTATGTGAGAAATTCACTGGCCCCCACTGTGAAAACCACTGGAATTTAGGCTACAACAGGGGTCTTCAACGTTTTCAGGCCAAGGACCCCTTAGTTGAGAGAGAGATGAAGCAGGGACCCCCACAACCTTCTCATATAGTTTCATCGTTTGACAGCACAATCATCAGTGTATTTTGGATTCATGTCAATTTGTGTTTTCAGATATTTAACCACTTGATCCGTCAATACTTAATAAACTTTACCTTTTACTCTGTACTTAGTCTGCTCTTTTTTCCCCTCTACACTAAACCTCTTTGCCGAAAATAGCCGATCTAACAAGCTCACAACGCCTCGCAGCGCGAGGCGTTGTGAGCTTGTAGATCTGCTATTTTTGGCCAAAGTTCTCAAAATATGGATGCTAGGGTTCAAGTGGTTAATATAGAAATGATTTGGAGGACCCCCTGTAGTAACTCTGAGGACCCCCTAGGGGTCCCGGAACCCCTGTTGAAGACCCCTGCGCTACAATATATAATTGAAGCGTCAGCGTTAGTTTATGCAGGACATGGGAGTCGTCCCGCCCAGCTGTAGTCAGCTGTCAGTCAGCTCTGTTCTCGTTCCTCACTCTCATACCGTATCTGCTGGTCATTATGTCACATGACTGCCATACTCCAATCAGTAGGGAAGGCTCCTTTAAATACTTGCTTTCGCTTCCTATGCTTGGTTTCCGAAGCTTCGGAACATTCGCTGCGAGCCGCCTCCTGCACCCCAGCCTTCGCCTTTGCACGGTCAGTCTGGCGAAGCTCAAATGCTTGTGATTGTCTGACTAAGTTACATGTCAATGTATTGTTAAAGTTGTACCATGTAACTTTTTTTATAAAACAAATCTTAAAATTGTCCTAACTGTTAAATCGCTAAAGTTTTAGAACACCCACTCCGTTATTTTCAGCTTCTGAAGCCTTCTCTTTATATGTTTTCTATGATCCTGGCCGTGGACCGGATTTCGCGCCAAAATGACGTAATCTGCATCATCTGTATACGTTGTGTATACGTTGCCCAATCACATCGCCGATCATGCACACATGGTACACTACCGGCCAATCACAGCTTATCTGCTCTGGTCTCCAGGAAGCGCCTCCGCTTGGCTACAGTGTTTACCATGGTGAAGGATTTTAACCTCTTAATCCACAAATCCTGGCCAGAAAATTACGTTCTACCATGCTTTCTACCCCTCCACGGATTACTATCGGTCGCGGTGGTTTGCGGCGCCGCTCCGGTGGTCCGCGGCGGTGGTCCGCGACGACTCCGGCCGAAAAACGGCCGAAAAAAGCAATACCGCTACTGACCACTAGTTGAACTTACACAGTATAGCTTTAAGCTCAAATCCTGTGATTTTGACTGACAAAGTTGCTATTGTTCTGCTGTTGTATACTGTATACCTATGGGGGGTATTGCTTCGCGTTCCCTGGTTTTGCTTAGCATGGTCAAAAAGCATGCACAAAATTCAGGGAACATCTCCTAACACGGAGCCCATTAACGCCAAGATTAACTGTATTCCATTTTTGCAATAAATGGTTAAACCTACTTAGACGTGAATGTTCCTGACTAAACACATATTATGTTCATTATACATTAGGGAATACCAGAAAGCTTGCCCAAAACAACGGTCGCCTCGGCCGTCTATATCTGGCGGAACGGCAGAACAGTCTCTTCCTGGTGCTCCTAAACACCAGTAAGACTCCCTAAATCAGGAGATAAGCGAACGTCAGGTCGTATACTCAGACTTTAGAAAGCAATGGTAGCCAATCAGGAGGGAATATGGGAAATGGGACAGATACATGTTGATGACATGACTTTAGAGATACTGTGTACAGCTTTGCGTGATTTTAGGGCAAAATCATAACCATTGATGTCCGATAATACGTGTGGACAAAGTATCACTGAGGTGTCAGGGTCTATTCACGCAGGGCTATAGCCTGCACAACTCACACTCCAACATAAACGCATGCCTGCAGCTGCCAAGCGTGCGGGGCAGTAATCTGCAGCGATGCACCGGTGCCCGGAGGGGATGTATAGGCAAGGTAATTGGGGACACAACAACATCACAGCCACTGTTCCCACAATCCACCTCTTCACGCTATAGAGCCATGGCACGGACCCTGTTCCCACAATCCACCTCTTCACGCTATAGAGCCATGCTGGCACGGACTCTGTTCCCACAATCCACCTCTTCACGCTATAGAGCCATGGCACGGACCCTGTTCCCACAATCCACCTCTTCACGCTATAGAGCCATGGCACGGACCCTGTTCCCACAATCCACTTCTCCACGGGCCACTGATCCACTGACACAGATGTAGACTTTGCTGGGCTGGGGGGGGGGGGGGGGGGGGGGTTACAGCTTTGTGTCAGGTCTCGGGATGATGTGGAGTGACAGAGATAGATAGTTGGATACCTTTATTATCCCAAGGGGGAAAATCAATTGCCCAGAGGCAGCACAGCAGTTTTAAGGTTACAAGTTAGAAAGTAAGAAAAAGAAAAAAGTACTGTTGTGTACAGTAAAAAAAAAAGAAGCAAGGAACAATAAAAAAGAAGAATATATACATAGTGTCAAAAAAGCTATCGCAATAAAAGAAGAATATATACATAAAGTGTCCAAAAGAACATTCAACGCTCACAAGTGTCACATCACACACAAATACCATTACTTTAAGGGTATTTTTCTAAAAATCTTTTGGTCATTTTATCGTCTAATCAGGCTTTTATGAACACCCTGAGCAGTTTTTAATTTGCGTCATTCAATATTTAGATATTTGATATAAATGTTACCAGGCCCTCCCCCTCCAGGACCTTTCCCCATACACAACCACTGTAACTTCAAACTCCAATTTAACCATGATAGACACCCATTATTTTTTCTGGTGACTCATAATACGATCCTAATACGTGAGCAGGCTGTGTTTTATCAATAACTTTTTTCAATTATCTTTAATATTATTTTTATTGTATGTATTTTTTTTCCATTTTCCCCAGCAGGAAGATTTCATGTGCTTTTTAGTTTTTCTTTCTTGAAGGAGAGAAGGATAAGAACATTGTGTGTGTGTGTGTGTGTGCGTGTGTGTGTGTGTGTGCGTGTGCGTGCGTGCGTGCATGCGTGCGTGCGTGTGTTAACCACTTAAAACCTCTACTTAGTAAACGGACCTTACCTGAGTTGCACTGTACTTTGTGCACTCCTTGTGAGCTTTTAGATTTTCTGCTAATGTTCCCCCATAATACTAAGTTGTTGTTGGTTAATGTCAGGGTATTTTCCCTGTGTGAACCTCTCCTGTCAAGTACGACTATAATCAAGAACAACAATAGCATGTTCTTGCAATTTGTGAATAGTTCAGTGCCTCATTATCTTATTAATTATATTACATACATACAGATTATGAAAGACATTTATTTACATTGACTGGGGTCCCCTGTGGCTTCTATCTAGGTCCACTTTCCTCAACACTAAATCTCTTTGACAAAAATAGCCGATCTACAAGCTCAACAAATTGCGTTGCGTTGTGAATGTTCAAGGGATGCATTCACATTCAAAAGGAAAGCGTAGGATTTATGTGGTCCTTCCAATCCATCTGTATCATTGTCGGGCAGAAACCTTGTATCTCCAAGTTTCAAATTTGTATGTTTGTTTTTTTTTCTCGTAAAAGTAAAGCACGCTGCTTCCTCATAAAAATCTACCAGCCTCCTGGTAGCCAGTAGACAGACTACTGAGCCTTAGCTAAGGGATGACAATGGTGATAACAGACCATACTAAGGGATGATAATGTAGGTATCAGGTGTTGTGGATCGTTAAAATGATAAATCCAACGGTTTTGGAAATACAGGGTTTCCACCCGACACCGACTATATGAGTTTGTCCCATCCTTCCATCCGTCCCTCGTCCTACATCCGTGTCCTGTGTCCCCCTTTCCTCTCCTCTCCCAGCCCTTCCTTCTGTTCTCCCCCTCTTCACACCGCCTAACCCGTCTTTTCATCCCTCTCTCTCTCTCTCCCCTCCTCCTTTCAACAGAGCTCAGAGCGGAGTGTGGGAGGGTGGGAGTGGGTGGTGAGTGAGTGAAGGGGTACTGTCAAGTGAGGAACGAGCGAGCGTGCAAGAGCACGCGTGCACGCGGCCCCGCCTATAGTGTGCGCGTGTACGTGCGCCACGGGCAAATAACACAACCACTTATCTGCGTGCACCCTGGAGAGCTTGTGCACGCGCGTGTCCGCCCGTACGTGTGAACACTGCGCGTGTGAGCGGCCAAGTGTCGGTGTATGTTTGTGTATGTGTGTGCGCAGGCGCGTATACGCGTTGTTGTTTGTGTGCTTGTAAGTGCGCGCGCGCACGGTGCAGAGAGGGGTCGATATGATGAGCGTTGTCAAGATGGATGAGCGGAGTGACTTTGAGGAGGATCTCACCGCTGTCTCTGAGCGCTCAGTCAACTCTGTGCTAGGCTCTCATCCTCTCTCCCTCTCTCTCTCCCCTCCCTCCCTCCCTCTCTCTCTCCCGCTCTCTCTCTCTCTCTGTCTCTCCTGACCGTGCTTGCTGGGCAGGGATTTGCAGAGAATGTTAGAGAGGCAGGGGCTGACATTTCTAAAAGGGCCTTTTGGTGAAAATATTGAACATAGCAGACCTCCAAGCTCACAACACGTCGCAACAAGTTCAGTGCTTGATACCACACTGAACTAAGAATAATCAAGTGAATACTGGAGTTGTGGTGTATGGCATGGATTTCTACACAGAGAGGGCAATCTTTTCAACATAAGATGCTGCATTCAAGTTCAGGAGTTTGGACAAGGCAATTTGATATTATTATGTGTGCACGTGCCTGCTCTCCACAGTGGTACTGGAGGAGTCAGGACAGTGGTTCACTCTAGAGTTCTCAAATTCTGCCCGAACCCGACCCGACATTTAGGGTAGGGTAGGGCCTAAAATGTATGCTAATTAGTCGGGCCGGGTAGGGCCTCGGGCACAATGAATTTTTTTATTTTTTATTTTATCATTGTATTACTATTATTCTGTGATAGAGTTCTCAAATTCTTTCCAAAACCGACCATACCCAAGCCGACCCGACGTTTTCGGGCCGGGTAGGGACTAAAATGTATGCTAATTAGTCGGGCCGGGTAGGGCCTCGGCCGGCCCAGTTAGGGCCCAGTTAGGGCCCAGTTAGGGCCGGGCCTTAATTTTCACGCCCGATGAGAACTCTACTTTCTCCAGTGGTACTGGTGTAGTGTGGATGGTTCGAGGCGCTGTAATGTCCATGAACGATTGATTACACTACAGCTGCTATAGCTGATGACTCGCCCTAAGATGGCTCCCTCTGAATCAATAACCCCTCTCTCTCTCTCTCTCTCTCTCTCTCTCTCTCCTTCCCTCTCCTCCACTACTTTCTTCATCTCTCTCCTTTTCTGCACACTGAGCTCAGAAATGCCGCACAGCAATTACAGGGGAGAGGGGGGAGAGTGTGGGGGGGGGGGGGGGGGGGGGGGGGGGGGGGGAGGGGGGGATGTACATATTTGCATACAGAGAAATAATTAAAACAAACAAAGTGAAGCTGGGACCCCCCTGGAGAGCGAGGGAGAGAGGAGTAGAAAAGAGTGAGTGTGTGTGTGTGTGTGTGTGTGTGTGTGTGTGTGTGTGTGTGTGTGTGTGTGTGTGTGTGTGTGTGTGTGTGTGTGTGTGTGTGTGTGTGTGTGTGTGTTGTGTGTGTGTGTGTGTGTGTGTGTGTGAGAGAGGGGGGGGTGAATAATGTGGGACAGGGAGAGAGAGGTTTAATTGCACCGCGTTCGGAGGTTGTGCCATTTATCTTAAACTCTCCTGCTCTGGCGGTGTTTCATTTGTCACCTGATACGGATGAGAGTTTACCGTAGGTGTTCCTGCATGGGACGTCTGTTTGAGGTAAAGTGCTCGGGCGCACGCAGGGCGTCGCCCCAAATCCTGGGCCCTGGGACTGGGTGCAAGGATTCACCTGCGGGCCCCCCATGCCATGAATGTTCTTCATAGGGGGAACTGTGGAAACGCATTATTTAAGCATTGTTTTGTGCTTTAACTATTATTAACTATTATTATAAGTCTTTGAATATTTCAAATCCTTCTAAGGTGTTTTGAAAAACCTATGTTTCTATGTCAGTGGTGCTCAAACGTTTTCATGTGAAGACCCCCAAAATGATATGTATTTGCCCACAGACCCCCATCTCAAAATATTTAGTTCCAGGGACCCCCCCCCCCCCCCCCCCCCCCCCCCCAGAAGCAAAATCTGAGCCAAATGTTCGCTTAAAAAATACATATATTCAAAGATTTCTGCACACATTTTCACGACTTTTCAAAAATAGCAGATCTAAAATCTCGCAGCACCGCACTCGGTGCCGCACTGTGAGCTTGTATATCTGCTATTTTTCAATAGCTTAAGTGTAACATAATTAAGGCCCCTCCACCTTGGGCCCTAGTAACTGAGTCCCACTCTCACCCCCCCCCCCCCCCCTTGTGACGCCCCTGGGCGCACGCACACGCCCGCGACAGCCGAAGAAGAAGAAGAAGGGGGGGAAAAAAGCGGCGACACACTTTTTCAGATGACAGGTACTAATGTGCCGCCGTCGCTGTGGAAATATGACTCAGGCCCTCTCGAAACCTTTTTTTTTTGTTATCAATTATTTTTATTTTTCCATAACATGAAATTAAGAGACATACATATGAATAGAACAAGAAAAAGTAAAACATTAATCAAAAGAAAAATGCAATTAACAGACAAACAACACAAACAATAGCAAAACAAGAAAAGGAAAAGAAAACCCACCCACCCCCTTTCCCCGGACCAACACGGAATGTACAATAGTGCATGCCTGTGCTAGGCTGTTACCACTATATAGTGATTTCTTGAATCATAGCCTTAAGCTTATCTGCAATGTCCGACCACATATTAATGTTTTCTTCTTTTGCTCCGTGTAACCTTGCTATCGACTGCTCTAAATATACTATATCTAGAAAGGTCAAGGCCCACTGGCGAAACGTTAACGTATGAGGAGGTTTCCACCGCGTAGCTACCATCTTCTTCGCCGCCGTTAATCCAGCAAAGAAGATGCGCTTGCGTATATTGTTTAGTTGCAACTGTGAGACGTCATTTAATAAAAATAAAGAAGGAGAAGATATGATATTAATACTAAAAATAGTTGAAAGTTTGGAGGCAACCATATTCCAGAATGACGACACATTTGGGCATTCCCAAACCATGTGAAGGAAGGTACCAATACTATTTGAGGCGCAGAGAGTGCAGTTGGGATTATTCAAAATCCTCATAGCACATAGTCTGCGGGGAGTTAAATAAGTCCGATGAACAAAATTTAAATGAATTTGTTGATGGTCTGGATTTCTAGAAGATAGCCTAATGTTAGACCATACTGTGTCCCAACAAAAGTCAGGGTCCAAATTTGGTACATCATTCCTCCAAACAGTATCAACAGATAGGGGCCCATAACTACAGTCTAATAAAAAACCATAGAGGGTGGAAACCAAACCTCTTGTTCTGTTACCATCACAGATAAACTCATGGAAGGGGTGCAATCTAAGGGGAGCTTGCCATGGGACCCCGTAGGTCCTCATGGACGTTCTCAGTTGGAAGTAGAAAAAAAGGGTATTTCCAGGCAGATTGAAGATGTCACACAAATCTCGAAAAGGTCGTAAACCATTTCTATCAAATAAGTCCCCTAATGTACGAATCCCCTTAGCCCTCCACCTTGGAAAGCGAATGGGGCGATCCTCGATTAAAAGTCTTTGATTATTGAACACTGGGGAAAATAAGTTCCATTTACAATCAATCTTACACATCTTTTCAGCTGCCCTCCATACTGCCACTAAATGAGAAATGATAGGTCCAAAGCGAACTTTGCATTGATGTGTAGTTATGTTTGAATAGATAAGATCTCTCAATTCAACAGGCTGCACTAAACTCTCCTCAAGCTCTCTCCAAGAAACCTTATTTGCTGGGTTAAACCAATTTAAAAGGGGGCGGAGCGTGAAGGCCCAATAATAAAATTTAAAGTTGGGCAATGAAAGGCCGCCATCATCTCTAGCACGTTGTAATAGAGAAAGTTTAAGACGAGGGCGTTTCCCTTTCCACACAAACTTAGATATCGAAGAGTGAAGCTTATTCCAGTATTGCGGCGGTGGTGGCAAAGGGAGCATAGAGCTTACAAAGTTAACCCTAGGAAGAACATTCATCTTTATGATTGAAACTCGAGCTTGGAGAGAGTTGGGCAAAGATGACCATCTATCTAAATCAAGACAAATCTTATTTAGAGTGTCACCATAGTTGTTCTTAACAATAGCCTGAAGAGAGGGGAAAATATCTATGCCAAGATATTTGAATTGGCTTACTACTGGGATTATGGGCGGCAGGATAGCAGATCTCATCTGATCATTTAGAGGTAGAAGGGCTGACTTCGTCCAATTAATTTTGTAGCCAGAAATGGAACTGAACTGATCAAAAATTTGAAGGACGTGAGTAATTGACTGTGGTGCATTCTCAATGAACAGTAGAATATCATCAGCATATAGGGAAATGCGATGCTGTGTGTTGTTAATCGAAACAGGAGTAATATCTGCAGACTGACGCACTGTCTGAGCCAAGGGTTCGAGTGAAAGTGCGAAAAGGAGAGGACTAAGGGGACAACCCTGCCTTGAAGATCTGCCAATCGTGAATAGCGGCGAACAGATCTTACCGGTTAGGACCATCGCTGACGGATTAGAATAAAGTACTTTAACAAAATGTATGAATGAAGCACCAAATCCCATTTTATCTAGTACAGCCCACAGGTAAGACCATTCCAGACGATCAAATGCTTTCAACGCATCGAGCGACAACACTGCGGCGGGGGTCCTCAGCTCCTTAGCCCTATCGATGATATGCAATAGTCGTCTAGCATTATCAGAGGCTAGTCTAGTTCCTATGAAACCTGTCTGATCACAGTGTACTAAGGTGGTCATAAAACCCTGCAAGCGACGCGCAAGCACCTTAGCAAAAACTTTTAGATCAGAATTCAAAAGTGAAAGCGGTCTATAGCTTGCGCAATCTGTGGGATCCTTGTTCTTCTTCAACAATAATGATATAATAGCTACATTCACATCCCTGGAGAAAGAGCCACTTTCAATTGCATATCGAAACATGTCTAGCATCAGCTGACCTAGATCTTCCCAAAAGATGGCATAAAGTTCAGGGGGTATCCCATCTAAACCAGGCGACTTGCCCCTACGCATTGCGAGCACAGCTTCCTGTAATTCCGCCAGATGGAGCGGTCTATCTAAGGCTTCCGCATCCGCCTCGCTAAGGGTTGGTAACTGTATGTTGGATAAAAAATCATTGCATACTGCATCATCGTGAATGACCTCGGAGGTGTAGAGCTCATCATAAAAAGCACGAAACGTGGCATTGACCTCTTTGGGTTCTGTAACCATGGCTCCTGTTGTTGATTTGACACTAACAATATCAGCAAAATGCTCATTGGATCTAAGACGTAAAGCCAGTAAGTGACTGGGTCTTGCACTATTAAAATAGTAGTTTTGCCTTGTGCGTTTCATTTGAAATTCTGAGCGGCGCTTGAGAATGGAGTTAATTTCTTTCTTAACTAGCTCTCTCTGGGTTGCTGTACTAACATCAAAGTTATTTTGGAGAGAATTATCCAAAGTAGAAAACCGAGATTCCAATTCCACCAGTTTGGCTGACCTTAATTTTCTCTGAGTGGACGCATAGAGGGTTGTATTACTCCTGATAAAGCCTTTAATTGCATCCCAAAGAATTCTGGGATCCTCAACTGAGCCTGTATTGATATTTATAAATTCGCGCAAACCAGTTTGAAACTGAGCTACAAATGCCGCATCGCGCAGCAGTGTGGTGTTAAACCGCCATCTAGGAGCTCTATCTATAACCTGTTTCAGTGAAGCAACACACAGCACCGCCTTGTGATCCGAGAGTGACATTGGGAGCAACTCTACCTTGGCAATTTTATGAAACAAGCTAACAGGGGCAAAAACGTAATCGATCCTAGAGAATGAAGCATGCCTACCCGACAGAAAAGAAAAATCTCTAACCGTTGGGTTCATTAAACGCCAGATGTCGAGTAAGCCAGTTGAGTTTGCCCAAGCACGTAGTTCTGCAGACGCTAGTGCTTGTTCTCTGCTTTCTACCCCAGTGGATCTATCTAGGTTATGTTGCCATGTTGCATTGAAGTCAGCACCAACAATGATTTTGAAATCCGTCAGTTCCAATAAGGTTTTAGTTAGTAATTTGTAAAACTCTTTGTCTAAAACATTTGGAGCATACACAGAGACTAGTGCTAGCATTTTACCCTCCAAGCGGATTTTAGCAACAGCTATCCTCCCGTCACTGTCAGACCAATCACCCAAAAAATCCAACCTAAGGTTACGTCTAGCCAATATGGCTACTCCCTTGGTTTTGGAAGAAGCAGCTGAAAAGGCTAAAACACGATAATGTTTATTAGCCAATCGGTTGGAATGCTCTTTTAAAAGATGAGACTCCTGTATAAATGCAAAGTCAATTGATTTAGATCGCAAAACCCCCAAAATGCTGGTTCGCTTATGCGGTATATTCGCTCCCCTTACATTGAAACTTAGAAATTTATATTCTGTCATAATTGTGGTTCAAACCATACGCACAGCAAGCACAGTAGAACATTTTAGAATTTCCTAGTTGGTCCCTCACAACAAACCTTCCCCACAGAAAAACAAAACAACCCCAAAAGGAACAGAAAGGAAAAAGCAACATCAAACGAACATAAAAAAACACATAACATTGAAGCTTGAGGGGGAAAACCCCATTAGCATCAGAGTGCACAAAAACAGTTCCCCACCCCATCAACCTATTAGTCAACCTTCATTTCACTCTGTCAGAGAGTGCAAACAAGTAACTGCCCAAAAGTAACCATACATTGCCCTCTGGTGATTATGTAAATATATAACAGATCACCAACGTAAAAACAACAACAACAAAAAAGTGCCTTCTTGTGGCTGAATAGCTCTCAAACATTCCATCCGCTCAAATTATGATCAATCTCCCCACTTCATATCACTTAAATAAATGAGAATGGTATGTTAACATTTCTAGTAAAGAAGGGGGAGAGAAAAAAGAAAAGAATAAAGGGAAAAAAAATGAGGGGACTATAACAACTGTAATAATAATAATCAGTCCAGCACTAGGCCCACCTAGAATGTGATAAAGCCCTATAAGCCACGTTAATGCAAATAACCAAACACTTGTGACAGATAAGTGGAAATAAGGCTGTCACCACGACAAGGCACTAATATAATATTAATAATAAAAATAAATAAAAAGGAAATCAGTGTATATGATATAAAAAATATATGCACTTATATATGTAGTTAGAAATAGAAATTAAAAGCACATCCGGGGGGCCATATGCAGCAAAGCACACACAGTGTTAATGCATACTGCGCCACATACAGCCCCCCCATGCATCCATGTATACAAACCACAATTACTAATTAGAAGGGGGAAAAAAAGAAAGAAAAGAAAAGTCTGTATACATAAGTATTTACATAAAACACAGTTATGTATGATCAGGAAACCATATACAACACAGCACACATAATGCATACTGCGCCATATACAGCTCCCTGTACATGCCCAAAAGGCCAGTGCAAACTTAGATAAATGTCAATCATATTAGTTAAGTCTGTTTCCGTCTTAAACAGTAAACTACCATACTTCAAACAGTGAACCTACCCAATCACGACTACAAAATAAATATCCCAATACAGAGCTCCCCTCTCCCCCCATCAAGAAATTAACATTTTAGAAGACAAAAAGTAGGTAAATAACTACCCCCCCCCCCCCCCCCCCAGACAGCGGATCCACAAGCACGTAGAGCCAACGCGCCACGAGATCGTACATCCGCCAGCTATTGAGATTAGAAAAAAAAGGAAAAAAAAAGAACGAGTCAATGAGCCAGGGAGAGAGAGAGAGAGAGGAGAAGCAGAGATAGGTAGAGAGACATAGAGAAAGGGCGGGAGAGCGAGTGGTCTCTGGAACCGCGGAGCCTTCACAATTTAGACCATATTATTTATATCTGTTTCACCTTAAACAGTAGGCTACATTACTCAATACAAAGGCCAAAGCCCAGTCTCGCCCTCCTACCCGAGAAAGTAGCGTTTTAGGAGGCATAAACGAACCATAAACTAACAACCAACATAGCCGCCATTACCTAACAGAAAGAGAGAGAGAGAGAGAGAGAGAGAGAGAGAGAGAGAGAGAGACACACACACACACACACACACAGCGAGAGAGAGAGCCATAGAGAGAGAGAGAGAGAGAGAAAGAGAGAGAGAGAGAGAGAGAGAGAGAGAGAGAGAGAGGGAAAGCCGAGATAGATAGAGAGACATAGAGGGAAGATGAGAGAGAGAGCAGGCTCCGTCTGAACCGCGACACGGAACCCGTTAGACAAAGCTTAACAGAGAGAGATAAAACCCTCTAGACCTATATAGTAAGCAGCACAACGCTCAATAAGAGCAAAGAAAAGGAATACAATAATAACAAGAACAATGTCCATTATATTCAAACAAAAAAGACAGTGAATTATGCTTATAGCTTTAGCAGCCCTAAATCCTCTCTCCTTGCGGTAACCTAAATTAAAACGAGTAACACCCATCTGCTTACAGATCTTGTTAAAAAATAAAATATATCTTATTCTTCGATACAAATAAAATAGGTATTATGAAACGAAACACTTGAAAACACAACGTCAAGTCAGATGATGAGTCCAAAACAATAAGTAGGCTTACATTAACAACTCACCCTTTGGGGAGGAGGAGGAGGAGAGAGTGAGGAAAGAAAGACGCTGCGTAAAAGTCATCTCCAAAGTCCCAGCCAGCTTACCAACAGTCCATTAAAGGCAAAAGGATATCACATCGGCAGAATGTGTTTGAAAGCACGCGATCACGAAAGCAAAAGTGTCCCTGGTAAAAGTTAGTTCTCTGTAACTGTCGTCTCATCATCCTGCGTAGCTAGAGTCTCGTCCGCAGCACCTGGAGTCTTGAACTTATCCTTGCAAAAGGCCAGAGCTTCCTTGGGTGAGTTGAAAGTAGAAGTCGCCTCATCCACGGTTATCCAGAATTTGCTCGGGTGCCTTATTCCGTATTTCACTCCTTCCGCGGTGATGGAACGTAGGAATTCCTTTACTGGCCCGAAAGCTGCCCTTCTCTTTGATGTTTCAGCAGACCAGTCGGGGAAAATATACACCTTTTTGCCATTGTATGTCAGTTGGCCTGCTTTCCTGGAGAGCTGGAGTATGCGTTCCTTTACCCGGAAAAAATGGATCCTTGCCAGGAAAGCCCTTGGCTTATCAGAACGTGGATTGCCGGTCCGATGAGCACGATCCACCTCCGGGGGGGAGTCGGGAAACTCGTCGGGGAATGTTTTCTGCAAAAAAGACTGGATAAAGGCCACTGGGTCAGCCTTTTCTAGCCCAGGAGAGATCCCAATCACTCTTATGTTGTTCCTACGACTCCGGTCTTCTGCTATGACGAGCTTCTCCTCCAGATTAGCACATCTTCTCTCCAATTCAGTGATACACATCTGCAAACTGTCCATGGAGGAACCAAAGTTCTCAATGGCCTCCCCATGTTCAGCCACGGTCGTGTTCAGCGTGGCGACTGCAGGACGCAGCTCCTTTCCGAAGTCATCAATCTTCTTCAGTAATTTCTTCTCCAAGCCAAGCATCATGGGTTGAATAAAACCATCCATAAACTCTTTCAGTGATTCCTTGAGGACCTCGCGCAGCATGCTCTTTGTAACCGGAGCGTCAGCGTCGCCCTGCATTGCGCCGGCCATGTTGTCAGCGTTTGCGGTCGGAGACCTGGTACTCCTCGACCTCGTGTTAATCGTATTCGGCATGAAACACGAAACAACTGCAAAAACAGACGCTCACCAGTGTTTTGGGCGTTTAAAGTCTCAAAAGAACTATAAAGGCAGTAAAAAATGGGCTTAAAAAATGTGAAAACTATGCACCTCCACAGAGCTCAACAAACGCGTCCTACTCGGTCGCCATCTTGTCGGAACTCCCGCCCTCTCGAAACCTAACTGCTCGTGTAGAGACACACTCATACAAATAAACACACGCTCATACATTACACACACACACACACAAAAGCACAAATAATGCTCACATGCTGTTCCTATTTTTATAGCTATATCTGCTACAGAGTAAAGGGCTCATAGTTTTCTTCAGACCCAAACATTCTCCTCGCTCGCGTCTCCATAAAGCTGTCATTAAATTCCGAGCACCTCCATACGATTTAGTTCCACCTCTTCTCGTGTGTGTGTGTGTGTGTGCGTGCGTGCGTGCTTCCATTCCTGCGTGCGTGTGTGCTTGTGCACATGCACAGATATTTCCATGAGCATTTGGCACTGGTTGCTTGCATTATGAATATATGCGACACAAGCGTGTTTTGTCTGTGTGTGTGTGTGTGTGCGTGTGTGTGTGTGTGTGCGTGCGTGCACTGCTTAAGAGGACCCCTGCTGTCACCACAGCATATGAGTCGAGGCCCAATGGTCAAACTGGCAACCAAGTAGTCTAGTTAGAACTCCTTTTCAACAGGATGAAAGTCTCTCCCTCACTCCAGAGAGATGCTCTGCCCCTCCATCTCTCTCTTCTCTCTCTCTCTCTCTCTCTGCCCCCTCCATCAATCCATCCCTCTCTCTCTCTCTCTCTCTCTCTCTCTCTTTGCCTCTCCCATCTCTCCACCCAGGCGCGTGCACACATACAGTAGACATCAGCGGGGCTTGAGCCCCTGCCCTTTTATGCGTCTGTAAAAAGTGCCATCTCCAGAGCAGGAATGCAGCGTTCACCATGGTGAAAGAAATGCTAATGCCCCCCCTTTCCATGCCATACCTGAAGGTGGCATTCAAGAGAATTGCCTTGTCCAAACTCTACTGAACTTGAATGCAGCATCTTATGTTGAAAGAATTGCCCTCTCTGTGTAGAAATCCATGCCGTTACGCCACATCTCCAGTATCCACTTGATTATGCTTAGATTAGTGTGGTATCAAGCACGGAAAGCGTGACACGTTGTGAGCTTGGAGGTCTGCTATTTTCGATATTTTCACCAAAAGCCCTTTTAGAAATGTCAGCTCCTGCCTCTCTAACATTCTCTGCACGTCCCTGCATCTCTCCACCCCTCTCTGTTCAGAGAGCTTTGATGGCCAATTGGCCAGCCTCTCCTGTAACAGAAGGGACAATCTAGCGCTTCTCCACAGATGAAGCGATATTGACCCGCCCATATAGGGCTTTAGGGAGACAGTGTCAATGTGAGCCATTGAACTCTGTTTGGTCACAAAACACAGAGAGAGAGAGAGAGAGACACACACACACACACACACACACACACACACACACACACACACACACACACACACACACACACACACACACACACACACACAGATATAGATAACGCCGCGAGGCGTTGTGTGCTGGTAGATCTGCTGTTTTCACTACTTTTGTCCGACGGCCTTGTATGATGAAGCAGGGCTTTGTTTTGCAAAAGAATATACATATTTGAAACTTGGAGATACGAGGTTTCCACCCGACAATGGCGATATCATCATTAAATCTATCAAGACATGGCCTATATGTACCTCTATAGTATAATTTATTTTTAAAAAGATTGTAGGGGAGGTCATCTGTGTGCTGTGAACCAAAATCAGACAAAGAGAGAGTAGAGGGAGAGAGAGATTGAGAGAGCTTTCTCATATTCATAGATACAGTATGTGTAGCATGTCTGGTTCAGTGTGTTTAAGAGCAGGGTACATCATCTTAGCTGGCTGCATGTTGCTGGAGGCTAAAACAACAAGGCTTTAAACGCCCGCTGTCGAAGGAAAAAAAACTCAGTCATTCTCTCGCTGTTTCGTCTAATCGCCTGCTTCCTGCTTGTGTGTGCGTGCGCGTGTGTGTGTGTGTGTGTGTGTGTGTGTGTGTGTGTGTGTGTGTGTGTGTGTGTGTGTGTGTGTGTGTGTGTGTGTGTGTGTGTGTGTGTGTGTGTGTGTGTGTGTGTGTGTGTGTGTGTGTGTGTGTGTGTGTGTGTGTGTGTACGTGTGTGTGTGTGTGCGTACACAGTACTACACACGCGTATATCCCTGGCTGTTTGTGAGCTGTGATACTCTGCTGGGTATCAAGCTCCAGTGGATTCGGCAGCAGACATTCAAAAGGCAAGAACCAGCAGCTAATGCACCTCTGAAGTGAGTATCTGCACTTAAGACAATTATACCACAGATGTGTGTGCGCGTGTGCGTGCGTGCGTGCGTGCGTGTGTGTGTGCGTGCGTGTGTGTGTGTGTGTGTGTGTGTGTGTACTGTTTGCGTGTTGAGAGAATGAAAGAGTGAGTGAGATGAGGTAGTTGAGAGAATGATCAGAAATAGTGAGACTGCAGCAGCAGTGAGCAGCACATTATGCCTGCATGTGCATGAATGCCATCTACGTTTGGTTCCACAGGAATCCCTTCTCTCCACCTCTGCTTTGGTTTTGCTCTTGTCTATTTTCAGAATGGCACTTGTTTTCCTTTTCTTTTTTTCAACAGACCTCAAAGCCCAGTTACCTTAATTCCTTGAGGTACATTTTTACATGCACCTAATTGAGTTAGTTTTTTATAGTATTCAGTTTAGTTTTATTCAGTTTATTTGAAACTGTGGGTCTATTAGTGCGCAATATAAGACTATCTGTTTTACGACTTGACTTCTATGGTCCTTCACATAAAAAATGTGTTTACTTTGACCATATCTGTAAAATATTGTACAAATGAGAAATAATTGCAAAAAATACGGACGCCATGCAGGGTGAATGTACCATAAATTGTTTTATTCAATTGTTAAATTGTGATTCGACATATTAACAGTCCCAGCAAATCAAAACCTGTCCCACCGCCACAGATTCCAAAGTATCTTTCTCTAAAAAAGAAAGGAGAGGCCTATGCATGCATGTAAATGAAAAGTTCACCCTCTTCACATCATCCCCTAGACTAGAGCAGTGGTTCTCAACCTTTACAGGCCGCGACCCTGACGAGCACTATAGAGTTGAGGAATTGCATTTTGTGAGCATGTAGATCGGCTATTTTCACAATTTCTGCCTGACAATTTGGCCAATGTTTAATTTGTAATTTTAGAGGTATTAAAAAGTCTGTGACTCAAATTGTCACTTTAGAAATGTGCAGATACCCTCTATACACTTAAAGGGATATTCCACTTTCAACAGGGAGCAGTGGTAGGGCTTCTCTCCACATACACACCCATTGTAACTTCAAACTCCATTTTAACCATGATAGATTCATTAAAAACACCCATTATTTTTCTGGTGACTCATACTACCCTCCTAATACGTGAGCAGGCCTTGTTTTTTCGATAACTTTTTTCATTTATTTTTAATAATTATTTGGAAAAATGGAAAAAATGAAATACAAAAAAATAATTATTAAAAATAAATGAAAAATGTTATCGAAAAAACACGGCCTGCTCACATATTAGGAGGGTAGTATGAGTCACCAGAAAAAAATAATGTGTGTTTTTAATGAATCTATCATGGTTAAAATGAAGTTTGAAGTTACAATGGGTGTGTGTGGGGAGAGGCCCTGGGCCTGAAGGGCCTGGTAACATTTACATCAAATATCTAAATATTCAATCAAGCTAATTAAAAACTGTTCAGGGTGTTCATAAAAGCCTGATTAGATGATAAAATTACCAAAAGTTTTTTTGAAAGTGAAATACCCCTTTAAACTTTATGTTGGTTTGTTTACTGTTGAGTGAGAAAACAATGTTGCACTTTAAAGGCACACTTTGCACACAGTTGCGTTTCTTTCCGTTTGCTGCATGATTAATAAAACGCATTGTATTTGGTGTGCAAGGCTTTGCCGAATCCACACTGCGGATCCGAAAAGGAGTCATAAAAGGAGTCAATGAGTTTTTACCGCATGCGACAAGACGCACTAATCGAACTGGCCAACTGGGTTCCAGGGGACTGCCCATAAGTCCGAAGGTTCATTAGTCCGAATTTAGTTAGGGTTACTGAGGTTAAGGTTAGGGTTAGGGTTAGAGTTTGGCATAGTATTAACAAATTCGGACTAATGAACCTTCGGACTAATGAACCTTCGGACCAATGGCATGGCACCGGGTTCCATCTGGAAAAAAACACACTGCCGCAGCCACCTGCCGCATGGCAAATTTGGAGCCGGTGTGTGAATCATTGCTTTAAAAAAAATGAAATAGTCAGTTTTTTTGTGCGAAAAACAGCTTGTTTGTCGCGACCCACAGGTTGAGAACCACTGACCTAGAGTGGATTACCTTACCTGCACTCCCAAAAATGTGGCAACAAAACATTTGCCTTCAAATCCTCCATGTACCGGACCCTCCATAAAGTCTCCCTTGCTCCCTTTTGTTTCTGTGCTTGCACGTTGCATGTCAACAGAACCTTTGTACCGTCCAGGGGACGAGTGGACGGACCCAGGCCCACCGACCCTATCCTCCTCCTCATGCCCTTCCCTCAAGTCCAGTATAACAGCTTGTTTGTGGCGTGGCGGGTGGTCCATCTGTCTGTCCTGTAAGCAGTAACCTGTTGGCTGCCTTGTCCTGACCTCCCCTCACTTTTATCTCTCCTGAAATGTGGAGGAGAGGGTGGGGGGGCGGGGGGGCGGTGGGCCTGCAGCGAACATGTGCTGCTAGGAGAGAGGAAGAGCACAGCAGGGGTAGTGAGTCCTTCTTCTCTCTCTCTCTCTCTCTCTCTCTCATCAGGGGTGTCGCACCAAATTCTGGGCCCTGGGTACAAGGATTCACTGCGTTACTATTGAAAAATAGCAGATATACAAGAGCTTGTAGATCTGCTATTTTTTTTTTTTATCGTGAAAAGGTTATCTTAGACTTTGAAGTTATTTTTTCTATGTCAGTGGTGCTCGAAGATTTTCATATGAAGGACCCCCAAAATGTATTTGGCCACAGACCCCCATCTCAAAATATTTAGTTCCAGGGACCCCCCCAGAAACAAAATTTGAGTTACGGTACAACTTAAAAAATACATATAGTCAAAGATTTGCACACATTTCACGACTTTTCAAAAATAGCAGATCTACAAGCTCGCAAGCAGCATGGCACTCGGTGCCGCGCTGTGAGCTTGTAGATCTGCTATTTTTCAATAGCTAAAGTATCAAATAATTAAGGCCCCTCCTCCACCTTGGGCCCTGGTAACTCAGTCCCACTTCTTTCCCCCCTTGTGACGCCCCAGCTCTCTCACACACACTTTTTCTATCCTTCGCTCCCCCCCCTCCCCCCCAACAACCCCCTGGTCTGCCTCCTGTCCGCTCCGATACCCCCCTTCCCCTCCCCTCCCCGCCCTCACCACCCCCCACCCCTACAGAGCCGACGGTCCATCTCGCGCGGTGCAGATTGCCCGTGACAGCCGCTGCTATTTCAAGTCGGGGTTTGAGCTAAATTGGAGTGAGCAATACCACCTGTGCCTGCGTTGAGGGGGCTTCAGTCGGTGCCGCTCCTCTGGAGAGTGAGAGAGAGAGGTGGGCGAAGGGAGAGAGAGAGAGAGAGAGAGAGAGAGAGAGGAGGAGTGGGGGAGTGGGGGGGAGTGGTGGTGGGGGGACGCAAAAAAAAAGCTGCTACCTGCAACCATCAAAAGCCTCAGCCTCTCGCATGCAACCTGCCCAGCTGGCTCCCCTGTGGGAAGGGGTTTACTGAGAGCAGAGCCAGGGGTCTCTGTCTGTCTGTCTGTCTGTCTGTCTGTCTGTCTGTCTCTCTCTCTCTCTCTCTCTCTCTCTCTCTCTCTCTCTCTCTCTCTCTCTCAGCGGTGTAAAGTAACAAAGTATATTTAGTCAAGTACTGTACTTAACTCTTATACTGCTTTGGACGTTCCTGTTCGCCCCAATTCTCAAGAGACCTCCGCGCCAATACGGCGCTCGTTCGTGTTCGTTCGTTCGTTCGTTTACCTTGTTGAAGCTGATGAGGGGTCGCGCCGCCGTGTACTGTAAACACATTTTCCGCGGTGATGGTGTAAAAAATCCATTATGCGTTAACATCAACAGAGACCAATTCACTTCCTTGTTGATTTCCTCTGGCTGTAAGGCTCTGTGGCCAGTGACTGGTCTGAATGTACGGCAACACATAACAGGCAAATTCACATTCATTCTCGCATGACGCCGCCCTCTGCTGCCTGGCAGACCAAAGTGCACTATTGCACAATCAAAAAATAAAAATAAATAAATAAATAAATAAATGTCTGTCTATCTACTATAACGTCGCAAAGGTAAGCCGCTTTTTGATGGCACCAGACCCAATAAATATATAAATAATCTGGCAGTAGGAGAGTTAAAGTAGTAGTTCACCCCCAAAATGACTTTTTCTCTACTGATTATGCATGCAGACTTGAGTTCAATAATATTTTTAGTTTGTGGTCGCATTCCTAAGACAGTAATTTGATTACAATGAATTTACCCCCATTGATTCCGGATGGGGACCCCGAAGTGCATTCGGGTCCCCATCCGGAATCAATGGGGGTAAATTTACAATAATCAGTTTTTTGTCTTAGGAGTGCGACAAATACAAAAATATATTATTATTTTTTAGGCTATTTAAATTGTACTTTACTTGAGTGTTTCCAATTTCCAATTTTTTTACTTTATACTCCACTATACATCTTGGATCCAAATAATTGTACTTTTACTCCACGACAATTATTTGAAAACTTTAGTTACTAGTTACTTTGCAGATATAAATTATAATATCATAAAACATAAATAAACCACTTTAGCCCTAATTTAGACCTTGGCTACCTGAAAATAGCCGATCTTCAAGCTCACAATGCTTGTGAGCTTGTAGATTTGCTATTTTCAAACATTTTGTACTTTTTGAAGCCAATACTTTCATACTTTTATTCAAGTACATTTTGAATTCCAGACTTTTACTTGTAACATTATTTCTACATTGCAGCATTGATACTTTTACTTAAGTGAAAAATGTGAGTACTTTTTCCACCACTGCGCTCTCTTTCTCTCTCTCTCTCTCTCTCTCTCTTTCGTTCCCTGTTGTTCCCCACTCTCTCTCTCTCTCTCTCTCTCTCTCTCTCTCTCTCCATCTATTCCTCTCAGGGACATGCTGGCCATTGGGAAAAGCGGGACAACTCCCGAACGTCCGGTTCATTCCCGGCCGGTCCAGGCCGGCCATTAGGAAAAAATTTAAAATAAAATGTCGGCCTTCGTTCCATTTTGGGGAATGGGAGGCCAACAAAGTAAATCGTCACTGTCGGGCAGAAACCTTGTATCTCCAAGTTTCAAATTTGTAAATCTTTTCGCAAAGCAAAGCCCTGCTTCATCATACAAGGCCGTCGCACAAAAGTAGTGAAAACAGCAGATCTACAAGCACACAACGCCTCGCACCGTAGATCGGCTAGTTTTCACTAGTTTAAATCATTTTAAATCATGACAATTTTTCACCTGACAACGACGAAATATAACTCATGTAATTGGCCCACTGGCTTGTCACTATGTCACACATCTTTGAGTAGCAGCAGCGCTATAGAGAGAGATCTCTCTCTATAGCGTCGTCCAATGAGGGCCTCTCCAACTCTTTTTCCCGGGCTGAATCAGGGGCCCAGCACGTCCCTGTTCCTCTCCATCCAAACGTCCTCTCCCTGGGTCTGCCTGAGGGGAGGGTTGGGTTCGTATAACCCAACACCTCCTCCGTGGTGCCTCCATAGGGGTCTGGGGTTTCAAACCCCAACTGGCACAGCCCTTCACACCCTTCACATAAGCGCTCCAAATGAAATCCGCCTGGGTCCAGAGATATACTGTATATGCCACGCGTGCGAGTTCAAAGTACGACCACGCCTCGGCGGTGATTAAGACGCCGATAGACGCGGAGCGGTGCTGACTGTGCCGGAGTTGCCACTGCTGAGCCTGTTTTTTGGAACTGTTGTTAGGTTTTAACAAAACAGATTTTAACTTTTTTATTTATTGCAACCGTATTTATTTAAACCTCTGCCTCATGTCAGTCAGTTAGTCAGTCAGTCAGTCAGTCACGCCTCATGTCACGCTCCATATGTGGCCGTCCTTGTCCCTTTTATGCCCATATATGGAGTTCTCTGATGTCATCAATATTAAGCCATGTCACGCTCCATATATGACCGTCCCTTTTTATGTCCATACTGTATATGGAGTTCCCTGATGTCATCAATATCAAGCCCATATCTGGGAATGCCCATATATGGACTTATTGTGTCAGTCTCTTGTGGTCTCAGCGCCCTTAGGGCGAGGTCGCTTCTTGCCCTCAGGGCGTCTTACTAGTTTATTTTATTTATTTCCTGTGTTAATTCTTCCATGTGTAACTCTGAGAGTGACCAAATGAAACCAAATGGACTAAGAGAGCTTTGATGCCTTCAGGCCTTCCTCTCCATGTCCTACAAGTGTTGTTGCGACACAGCGGCTGCTTTACCAGCGACAACAAATAAGGAGTTAAAACGTTTACCTCGTAGAAAAGTTCTCCCTCGTTCCAGCTGGACAGAGAGGATGCAGGGCTGTGCACTCACTCTCATACTCTCTCGCCCCCTACGCACACACACACGCACGCACACATACACACACACACGCGTGCACACATACTCCCTTAAGCCGAGATACAGTAGACATCATTTAGTGGGGAGAGAGTGGTGGAAACAGCGAGGGGTCGGTGGCGGGGTCGCTGCACTCACCGCACGGCCGAGCTCATTTCCACTGATGTCCACACAGCCAGGGCCGAGCGAGAGAGAGAGAGAGAGAGAGAGAGAGAGAGAGGGAGAGAGAGAGAGTAGGAGGGAGTAAGAGAGGGGTGAGGGGCATTTCTGCAGCCAGTGAAACGGCTCATTCACTTTCTGATCACAGCCTAACACTCTCTACCTCCGTCACACCAATGCTCATGCACCGCTCGCTCGCACACGCACACACATGCGCGCGCGCACACACGTGCACACACACACACACACACACGGAACACAACTGCACTTGCTGCACGCTTGCAGACACTCCCGTTCACAGACACATGCACATAAAGTGTCAGTAGGCTGTTTTATGATGTGCTTATTTCGGTCTTCTGCTTTCTAGTCGTATGAGCTCACAACGTGCACGCTGGGATCACTGCCGCTCACTGTGTCACACCTTTATTTTATTTTTAAAGAAAGTCACATCAGCCATTTCTTTATTATTTCTTAATTGGCATGCTTTGTGCACACACAGTAAAGGTCTTCAGGAACGAGACTTAAACCTGCGACATGCTGTCAGGCATTAGAGCCTATGTGTGTGGTATGCACCTGGACCGCTAGGCCAGCCGGCACCCCTCTGTTGTTGTGATTTTAGTTTATTTCCTTTTTTAGAAGGCCCAATCAGTGTGGGTATCCCTGCAACCAAAAATATACAATAGTGTAAAAGGAGACATGCTGTTATTCTCTAATGCCTCATTCACACTACAGATATAGAGAACGTTTTGCTTGGTAATTCAATGTAATCTCAATGGAAACCAGCTTTAAAGGCTGGATTCCAAGGACAGCTGACACGCCCAGCCTTTAAAGCTGGTTTCCATTGAGATTACATTGAATTACCAAGCAAAACGTTCAACTATATATCTGTAGTGTGAATGAGGCATTAATCATATAATCGGCAACACATACGGCCCAAGGACCAGAAACCAGTCAACGGATCATCTAAATATGGTCTGTCATGTGCTTGAAGAAAAACTAAAAATATTAATATTTACCATTTGAGTAGGCCTACCTGTATTCCATTGATGCAGGTACTGTATGCACTCTGTTGATACTAAATGTTTATAATTGTGAATATTTATTGTCTCCACCAGCCGAAGGCTGAGGGAGAGTATGTTTTCCCCTCCGTCCGTCCGTCCGTCCGTCCGTGCGTCCGTCCGTGCGTGCGTCCTCGCAGTTTGTGAACAGCTAATCTCAGTCGCCGTTGGCCCGATCGCTGCCAAACTGAGCACACACACTCCCTGGATGCCAATCTAGAACCTCTGCCCCACATTTTTCAAATCAGCCTCATGGTGGCGCTATAACAGGCCGATTTGTGTGGCCTGGTTGTTACCAGCTAATCTCCGGCGCCGTTGGCCCGATCGCTGCCAAACTGAGCACACACACTCCCTGGATGCTAATTCAGAACCTCTGCCCCACATTTTTTAAATCAGCCTCATGGTGGCGCTATAACAGGCCGATTTGTGTGGCCTGGTGGAGACCTGTGCTCGGAAGAGCACTGCTTCTAGTTGCATACTGTGTTTCATCAGTGACCTAGAAGTCATGGCATATCAACTATTAAGATATGGCTTCAGTTGACGATGTGGATGTGATGTGAAGTGGATTGTTTTTATGTATGTCGACCTCAGAGTACACAAGAGTTACACATACAGCTGTGGGGGACAGCAAGTCAGCATCTTGTTAAAAACCTTTTGTGTTGTGAACTTGTGAGGCAGCAAGGATCCAGGCCATCTAGCCTGGCAAATAGCCTATTGCAGGGGTCTTCAACAGGGGGTTCAGGACCCCTAGGGGGTCCTCAGAGTTACTACAGGGGGTCCCCCAAAACTGAGTGATAGAATCTTTTTTAACCTTTTTTATATTGAACACTTGAACCCTAGCGTCCATATTCTGAGAACTTTGGCCAAAAATAGCAGATCTACATGCTCTACGAGCTTGTAGATCGTCTATTTTCGGCAAAGAGCTTTAGTGTAGAGTGTAAAAAGAGCAGACTAAGTACAGAGTGAAAGGTCAAGTTTATTGTAAATATTGACGTTTCAAGTGTTAAAAATCTGAAAACACAAATTGACATGAATCCCAAATACACTGCTGATTGTGCTGTCAAAGGATGAAACTATATGGAATCTATGAAAAGGTTGTGGGGGTCCCTGCCTCATCTCTCTCAACCAAGGGGTCCTTGGCCTGAAAACGTTGAAGACTCCTGGCCTATTGTAAAGCAATCTGTCAGTATCTACCATGCAGTTTTATCATAATTCACCGATGCATTTCAAGCTTAATTCAATTGTCTCTATATGACTCTAATGAATGTCCAAGGAAGTGAGTGCCCTTCGCTCACTTTACAGAAGTCAGCATGGCCCTCTGGAAGACATTGCCGCTCACCCCTGCTTTCATTGACTGATGGCTTTATTGATTTATTGACTTTTAGATCAATGATTACGGGTCCATTTGGTTACAGTTGTACATAATCAGAGTTTCATCTAGATAAAGTACCGTAAACACTGAGCATGTTACTGTGCACATGGACGTGAGTTGTGTTCATTTATTATTTGTGTTTATATTGTATCTTGTTTAAAGCCCCTTCTGCCGTTATTACATCTATTGAACAGAATATCAAAGTATTTATTTTGCAATCATGTCAAAAGCTCCTCGTATTATTCCGATAAGAACAGAAAACGATGCTCGACTCAGTGCTTCTGTGCCAGGCCTGGATCCTAGTGCTCATATATCGTTGTCGTCGGGTGGAAACCTTGTATGTCCAAAACTGTTTTGTACTTATCATTTTAGAAATCATTTAAAATAGTGAAAATAGCCGATCTACAAGCACACAACGCCTTGTGTGCTTGTAGATCTGCTATTTTCAAACAAGTTTCAAACAAATTTGAAACTTGGAGATACGAGGTTTCTGCCTGACAGTGACGATATGTGAATGACTGTTCTTCACAGGGACACATGCACTCATGCACTCACTCACTCACTCACACACACACACACACACACACACACACACACACACACACACACACACACACACACACACACACACACACACACACACACACACACACACACACACACGTACAGACATTCACATACACAGACACAGTTGGCACATACACAACACAAACAGATGTGCAGGCAGACATATAGTCAGTCATACAAGCACAAAGCACCCACACAGGGGTGTCACAAGGGGGGGGGGGAGTGGTACTAAGTTACTAGGGCCCAAAGTGGAGGGGCCTTAATTATTTTATACTTTAGCTATTGAAAAATAGCAGATCTACAAGCTCACAGCGCGGCACCGAGTGCTGCGCTGCGAGCTTGCATATCTGCTATTTTTCAGTAGTTAAAGCACAAAATAATTGTGCGGGGCCCCACAGTGAATCCTTGTACCCAGGGCCCAGAATTTGGTGTGACACCCCTGCACCCACGCACGCACACGTGCACACACACACACACACACACACACACACACACACACGCACACACGCACACAGGCACACACAGATTTATGTGCAGGCACCCCAGCATGCGCGGCGGTACTGAACCAATACGCTTTTATTGACTTGTCCTGCTGCCAACTGTCATGCGAAGACATCCACCAAATGTTCCCATACCTGAGATGTACAGGATGTCGAACACGGCCAGCAGAACCATTAGCTGTGAGTTACTACCAAGAGAGACATCTGTCAAAGGCACATACATATTCATCGTATCTCTGTTGAACCCATGCTTGTGAACGCAATGATTGTTTTTCCACGTTTTGAAATAATAACGGGGTGGCTTTGATTAGAATCTTCCTTATGTAGTCGTAGTTGTGTCAGTGTGATAGCCTACAACAGGGGTCTTCAACCTTTTCAGGCCAAGGACCCCTTAGTTGACAGAGAGATGAAGCAGGGACCCCCACAACCTGTACATATATTCCATAGTTTCATCTTTTGACAGCACAATTGTCAGTGTATTTTGGATTCATGTCAATTTGTGTTTTCAGATATTTAACCACTTGAACTGTCAATACTTAATAAAGTTGACCCTTCACTCTGTACTTAGTCTGCTCCTCTTCCCCTCTACACCAAAGCTCTTTGCCGAAAATAGCTGATCTACAAGCTAGCTTGTAGATCTGCTATTTTTGGCTTAAGTTCTCCGAATATGGACGCTATAGGGTTCAAGTGGTTAATATAAAAAAGGAGGAAAAAAAGTCACACAAAGATTTGGAGGACCCCCTGTAGTAACTCTGAGGACCCCCTAGGGGTCCCGGACCCCCTGTTGAAGACCCCTGGCTTACAATGAAAACCATATGATGCTGTACTGTATTTAACTCTGTGAACGTGTACAAACTGTTACGGGCCATGTTTACTACAGTATGTGTTTCTGTCTATGTCTGTAATTTGTGTGTGTGTGTGCGAGTGTGTGTGCGTGGGACGTGAGTGGCTGCGTGTGTGCGTGTGGCAAAGAAGGTGCTGCTTTTATTCTGGTGTTTGGATTAATCTCGTATTTATACTTACTATGATATGTGACACATTATTGTCTCCGCCAGGCCCGAAAGGCACGGCCGAGACTATGATTTCTCCCCTGTCCGTCTGTCCGTGCGTGCGTGTCCCTCCGTTTGTCCACAGCTAATCTCCGGCACCGTTGGTACGATGGCAGCGAAACTGTGCACGCACACTCCCTGGGTGCCAGAGCAGCACCCAATTCTTTGCATGGGCCTGTTATAGCGCCACCAGGAGGCGGATTTGTGCAAAACACATTTTTGGACGCAAATTGGTACACAGTATCTCTATAGTCATTAAACGATCATTCAGATTTTTATTTTATTTGTATTTATTTTTATTCCTTCCTGATTGGCTAAGATTGGCTTCCAAAGTTTGCAGGAGTGCTCCCTTTTGAACAAAATGCCTCAAATCATGAACACAGAGTGCGATTTCTGTTCAATTTGGCCGAGGAAGAAATGCCACACAGGCCGATTTGTGTTTTTACCAATAACTCCACCGATCAGTGTGAATAATTTTATGCGCACTCCTTAGCGGCCAAGGAAAAACCTTTGCCCTGCATTTTTCAGATCTGCTTTTTATAGCGCCGACTTATGTAAAACATATTTTTTTGATATTACCAGTAGCTATTGGCACACCTACCATAACATTATCTTACCCACCAGTAGCTATTAGCACATGTACCATAACATTATCTTACACTTACCAGTAGCTATCAGCATACCTACCACAACAGCAGGGAAACTCATGACTAATGTATTACCGACAAGGTATAAAATCAAGCATCAGCGTCCCTGCAGAAGCAGTGGAAGACTGTGTGTGTGTTTCTCTGTGCGGTCCAGTGTGCTCCACGCTGATCGATAGCTCCAGGCTGTGTATCCTTCACTCACAGCCCAACCAGGCAGTCGGGGCTAGCGGAGAGTTGGTGGGTCAATGGCCGGGCCGACTCCATTGATGGCCGTTCGTTAAAGAGCGGTCAAATGTTACAGCTCCGTGTTAACGATGTCAGCCGCGATACTCCCATCGCGCCGCTCTCTCCTAATCACCGGCCAATCAATAGCCGTCTGGCCTCAATACTGACCAATCAAACTGACATGCTGTGCTGACACATCGAACCGGTGGGAGAGAGTGTGGTTTGGCTCTACTCTGGGCTGATTTAATGTAAGATCTTTTAGCTATACAGTATGTATACAGGTGATATAGGCGTGGATGTATATGATGAGTCATTATCACAGATATGATTGCCTGCCAATATTTTGTGAGAGGTTTTTTGCGTTGCATTGGCAGGCTGACTCTAATAAAACATTATTGATTAACTTCTGAAAGGCGGCACATTGTCTTTTGCCTATGCACAGTTTATGGGGGTTAAACATTGATAAATGCAACGACGGAACGTATTAAAACAAGAATTATGGCCAATTTGGTTTAGCTGTATTATTATAGTCAGGCTACATTATACGCTGTGCTCACAGCAGTGCGGTTGATCAGCACTTAAACATCCACAACTGTACGGGCAAAACAGATAATGATGAATGAAAGAGGTGTTCGTATTTGGATGATAATTCAGCAAGGCTCTGAACAGTGCAAAAACACCATTACATTCTATTTGACTCCTCTATCACATAGTTAAGGCCGCGCTGTGAGCTTGTATATCTGCTATTTTTCACTGGTTAAAGCATTCAATAATTCTAGGACTAAATGGTGCGAGGCGTTGTGTGCTTGTAGCTTGGCTGTTTTCACTAGTTTTGTGCAACAGTCTAGTATGATGAAGCAGGGCTTTGCTTTACCAAAAGACATACATACACATTTGAAACTTGGAGATACAAGCCAGGTTTCTGCCCGACAGTGACGATATTTTAGTGATTATGTTGCGAGGAAAACGTTGAGATAATAGCCATTTTGGTTTGAACTGACTGAAAATAACTTTGTACTTCAAGTTTAAAATTATACTAAATATTTTTTTCAAGTGTCCAAATAAATAAAATATATTCCAAATATTATCAAATTATCTCGCGGCACCCCTGGACTGCCGTCGCGGCACCCCAGGGTGCCCCGTCACCCACTTTGAAAACCCCTGGCCTAGAGAACTAGACCAGGGGTTCCCAAACTTCTTTGGCTCAGGGCACCCCTATAAACATTATTTTCATCCGAGGCACCCCTAGATTATATATTCGCAATTTTCACTCCCAACACCTTTATTTACATATTTATGCCATATTACCTTTAGCATAACAGTATGATCTAAACTATTATTCAATCAAAATTGTTATTATTATTAACATTATTATTAATTATTATAAGATGATGACAACATCTAAATGAATTTGTGTTTTATTGAGTAAATCAGATTTGTGTTGAAGGCTACATTCAAATTATTTCAACTCCATATAAGGGGAAACATGAGATAATTTTTGCCATTATTCTCCCCCGTCACCCACTTTGAAAACTCCTGAACTAGACTATAAAGCTTTATGCATGCTGTAACATTCACTCCCTACTTGCAATCCAATCCATGTCACCCAACTAATAACCAACCATCCATCCATTCAGTTGTCTCTCCGTCCGTCCGTCCATCAATCAATCAATCAATCAATCGAGGATGTTTCCACCCCCTTTTTTCTCCCCCTTTTTCTGCTTTTGTAATTGATGTTATCCTATGCAAAGTACTCAGTTCTATCCGTCTGTCTTTCAGTGTTATAGTATGAGATACATAAAGTGGTTCCTGTGTAAATAAACCGTAAAGCTTACTAGGATCTCCTTTTAGTTGACCTTGTACCAGCGATGTGTGCTGTAATGAAACTGTACTTTTTCCTATTGCAAACTTCTAATACCGTACATTCTTCAATCAATCAATCAATCAATCAATCAATCAATCAATCAATCAGTCACTCTTGCTGTATCATTGTTTGAGAGGAGACAGGAAACGGGGTGTGGGATGAAAGGGGACTCATGGTGACTGTGGCGCTGAGCTCTTCAGTCCTCCAGTGTCTGGCAGCGACTGGTCCCGTCTGCCTCTCTGATCGCCTGCCTGTCCGTCCGTCCGTCCGCCCGCCCGTCCGTCCGTCCGTCACTCCATCCGTCCATCCGACCCTCAAAGAGACGCTTGTCTCCTCATTCAGAACGAAGTGGACACACACACACACACACACACACACACACAAACATGCAACGCACGGACACTCACACACACAGTGTGTCCACACAAGCAGGCCCACTTGTGACTGGACAAACGGGCACTCGGTGACCCCGAGAGAGGCACTTATGGGCATTGATCTGAATGAACAGTGCGTGCACGTGTGTGTGTGTGCGTGCATTCATACGTGCGTGGGTGTGTGCATGCATGCGTTCGTGCGTGCGTGCGTGGGTGGGTGCGTTTGTGCGCCTGTGCGTGTGTGCGTGTGTGGACAAAACAGGCAGAGAGCAAAGCTTGTGTTGTTGTGTTTTATTGTTCCGTTAGAGTACATGCTCTGAATGGAGAGCAGCTGGACCCACTGCTAACACTCTGACAAACACATCACAGGCTGTGGTTCTCAACCTGTGGGGCCAGGGACCCCCAGAGGGGTCCCCACATTATTTTGGGGGGTCCCAAGATGATTAGCTAAAGACCAACATAGAGTATAAGTGTACACATGGTATGTGCATGTGACTATTTAAGGACTTTAAAGACGTTTTTAGTACCTCTGGTCCAACATATTGGTCAAACAGCAGATCTACATGCTGACGTACATGCTCACGTAGATGCTCACGCAGATCTACATGCTCACGTCTACATGCTCACGTTGTGAGCATGTAGATCTGCTATTTTCACAATGGAACAGATCGAGTCAAACTAAATGTAATGCCAACTCCTACAATTCCAAGTGCCTGTGCAGGGTGGTGGGGTCCCCAGTTGAAATATGATTATTTTGGGGGTCGCGGCCTGAAAAGGTTGAGAACCACTGCACTAAGAAATATAATAAATGAAAAAGATCTTTAAATTTGAGTTGTCATTGTGACACAGAGGAATCTATTGATAAATCACTTGTAATAAACGTGCTCTACAAAAGGACATGGCCCACCCATCTGACTTCTACACTATGCCTGGCCTAACCTTATTCCTACATTTTTGGACACTGCTCCTACAGATTTAGCCCTAAAATCACGCAAAGCGGTACACAGTATCTCTACAGTCATGTCATCAACATGGATCCTTCCCATTTCCCATATTCCCTCCTGATTGGCTAACATTGCCTTCTAAAGTTTTTGTATGCGACGTGACGGTCGCTTCTCTCCCGATTAGCGAGTCTGACTGGTTCCTAAACTTAACCTCAGTAAAACTTATGTCTAACTTTGTCCTCAATGAAACAAATACAATAATTTCAAGAACCACTGGGGGCGAGTGGCCCGCAAACAAAATGAGGGTAATTGTGTTTTGTGGCGAGCGTTACCCTGTTAACACAACTACTGCCTCTTAATCTGAAGGTTTGCTTGGTGCCTCGGTGCCACGCCGTTTCCTCCATAGGCCGCCGCTATTATTTTGAAGGGCCGGAAGGGGGTTGTTTTTGTTTTTTTGGATTATCACTTGACGGCAACGATTACGTCATCTAGTCACATGACAGTGTGAGCCCAGAAGAGAACATGGCTGCGCCCAGCTTTTGTGTACATGTATGGAGAGTGGAGACCATCCTTTGTATAAGAATGTCCCTTTTGGAGAAAATGAAGTCTCTTTATGGGCCTCTCAATGGATTTACTATGGAGGACGTTAACTTCGCGTGCACGCCCGACGTGCGTTGTAAACAAATCGCGGACATTACCGATGCGGGCGGGACCGGAGCGACGTACAGTAAGTAATAATATCTTTACTGTATATACAGTAAGATTGACAGTCCTCGCCGTCAACGGCGCCATGGTATTAACCCTTTCACTGACGGTGAGCGTCGTCAAGGGCAGCAGAACAGTTAAGTGGTCAAATGGGTGGACCGATCTAAAAGCTCGCAGTGCGGCACTGCAGTGCCGCACTGTGAGCTTGTATATCTGCTATTTAAGGCAGTGTTTTGATTTAATTGCCAATGCAAATCTTTGGTCCAATTGGGAGACTGGTCATAACCCAGTGAACCACCATGGTACTGTGGTGCATGTCCTATTTACAGCATGTTAACCAGAGCTAATCATGCACATATACAGTATGCAAGGACACATTATAATTGATCAATTAACCATAATTCATTCTTGGGTAACTATTTGTTCAAAAATATTAATTCATAAGATAAACATCAACACATCAACATCAATAATCACCAGCATTATAAGCATCATATGTTTATAAGCATTGAAATGCATACCTATAGCATACACATGAATTAAGTCATCATATAGTATAATCCTCATTGCCGGGTGTTGCCTTGTATGTCCAAAACTGTTAAGGTAATGGAAAACACAACCTGTTTTCCCATGGATCCAATGTAGTCACAATTAAGCGCTTGTTAAGACTTTTCATTTGTTAAATATTTTAGATATGAGGTTTCTGCTGGACAGCGACGATATATCGTTGTTGTTGGTTGGAAACCTTGTATGTCCAAAACCGTTATATTTATCGTTTTAAAAATGATTTAAAATAGTGAAAATAGCCGCTCTAATGCTTGTAGATCTGCTATTTTCACCAGTTTTGTGCAACAGTCTTGTATGATGAAGCAGGGCTTTACTTTACGAAAAAAAAACATACTCATTTTAAACTTGGAGATACGAGGTTTCGGCCGGACAGTGAGGATATATACGTACATTATATACAGTACAGGTTACATGAACTGACGTGTCTTAGCGCTGACATGGTATTAGGCGCCACCTCAGTACTCAACGCTAAAACACATTAGGACACGGTGCATGAGAGCCCAGTCAGTCTCACAGTTTACTGCAGCTTCCCGGGTGACAATATGACACCACGCTGAGAGAGCGAGAGAGAGAGAGAGAGCGACAGGGGCGTCACAAGGGGGGCAAAAGTGGGACTGAGTTACTAGGGCCCAAGGTGGAGGGAGGGGCCTTAATTATTTTATACTTTAGCTATTGAAAAATAGCAGATCTACAAGCTCACAGCACGGCACCGAGTGCCGCGCTGCGAGCTTGTAGATCTGCTATTTTTGAAAAGTTGTGTGTAAATCTTTGAATATGTGTATTTTTTAAGCGAACATTTGTAAGTCAAATTTTTCTTCTGGGGGGGTCCCTGGAACTAAATATTTTGAAATGGGGGTCCGTGGCCAAATACATATAATATTTTGGGTCCTTCACATGAAATGGTTTGAGCACCACTGACATAGAAACATAGGTTTTTCAAAAAACCTTAGAAGGATTTGAAATATTCAATATTCAAATATTTTCACGATTTAAGATAAAAAAGCAGATCTAAAAGCTCGCGAGCTTGTATATCTGCTATTTTTCAACAGTTAAAGCGCAGAATGTGAGTGAATCCTTGTCGCCCAGGGCCCAGAATTTGGTGCGACACCCCTGAAGAGCGAGCAGGAGAGAGAGAGAGAGAGAGATAGCGACTCAAAGCAACTCGACTGGCTCTATATCCCCTGAGCTCCGCTGACAAAAAAAAAATGTCTGTAGGTGACGAGGATTATGGATTACTCCCTAATAAGTAGTGAAGGAATATAGATGGTAGGAATGAAGAACTGAGGAGGGAAGAGGGGAAAAAAAGAAAGGAGAGGAAAAAAAATACCCTGCCTGTCTTTTCTCTCCCGGAGCCCCAAACTGCTGCCGTTGGTTGGTTCGCCACCGCCGAGACATACTGCCTCATCATCTAATGTTCCAACTAATATGCCCCAAATTATATCATTTATAGACCCATATCAGCGCCAGAAGAATTAATCATCGTTCCACTGACACCAGCTCGTCCGAGAGTTCATTAAATAAACCTAATTCTCTTCCATAAATTGTGGCGGATCTTTTTTTTTTTTCTGTATGTTTTTTTTTTCTTTTTCTTTTACACCCCTCGATAATCTGTTTATCCATAAAGTGTCACATTACATTTGCAAAAGCAGAGGGGGCGGGGTGGTGGTGTTGGGGGGATGACCAGCGCCATCTTGTTTCGGGGGAGGGGGATGGAGAGCGGGGGTGGCGCGGGGGGCGCGGGCGGTTTGGGAGTGATTACCCGGGCTCACATTTGGCGGGCACTCAGACTTGTCAAATCCTTTGATCTGAACTGTCTTGATAATCACTTCAAAAAGTCTTCCTCGGAGTGCGTGAGGGCTTTACTAATGGAGGCCTTCCCACTTTGGTCTCCCCTTCTGTTCTCTCTCCACCAGGGACGTGCTGGCCATTGGGAAAAGCAGGACAACTCCTGAACGGCCGGTTCATTCCCGGCCGGGCCAGGCCGGCCATTAGGAAAATAATAAAATGTCGGCCTTCGTTCCATTTTGTGGGCTGGGCGGCCAATAAAGTAAATCGTCACTGTCGGGCAGAAAACCTTGTATCTCCAAGTTTCAAATTTGTAATTTTTTTTCGCAAAGCAAAGCCCTGCTTCATCAGACAAGGGTGTCGCACGAAAGTAGTGAAAACAGCAGATCTACAAGCGCACAACGCCTCGCACCGCGACAAGTTGTGTGCTTGTAGATCGGCTGTTTTCACTAGTTTAAATCATTTTTAAAATGGTTTTGGACATACAAGGTTTCCACCCGACAATGACGAAATATAACTCATGTAATTGGCCCACTGGCTTGTCACTTAAGTTGTCATGATCTGAAATGGCAAATCTTTGAGTAGCAGCAGCGCTATAGAGAGAGATCTCTCTCTGTAGCGCGCAATGAGGGCCTCTACAACTCTTTTTCCCGGGCTGAATCAGGGGCCCAGCACGTCCCTGCTCTCCACTCCCTCTCTCTCTCTCTCTCTCTCTCTCTCTCTCTCTCTCTCTCTCTCTCTCCATCCTTCTAGCCTCTGGTTCTCTTTGCCTCTCTGTCCCTTGCTATCATCTCTCTCTGTCTCTAGCTACCAGGCTACGTGCACACATAGACATCAAAGGGGGCTTGAGCCCCAGCCCTTTTATCCGTCTGTAAAAATAAAAAGAAGTGCCCTCTCCAGACCATGAATGCAGTTTTACTATAGTGAAAGAAATGCACGTGTCCTCTTTCCATGCCATACCTGAAGGCAGCATTCAAGAGAATTGCCTTGTCCAAACGCTCCTGAACTTGAATGCACTAGCAGCTTATGTTGAAAGAATTGCCCTCTCTGTTTAGAAATAAAGCATCGAAAATAGCTGACCTCCAAGCTCAGCTTGTGATCTTGGAGGACTGCTATTTTCGATATTTTCACCAAAAGGCCCTTTTCGAAATTCTCTGCACGTCCCTGCTAGCTACATCGGTGACTGTACTCTCTCTCTCTCTCTCTCTCTCTCTCTCTCTCTCTCTCTCTCTCTCTCTCTCTCTCTGTCTCAGTCTCTAAGGGATATTTTGCAGGCTTAACTTTGTTGCCTTTGTGCTGGATTCCATTATCTCAATAGGTATCTCTCTGTCTCTTCTGTCTTCCACATAGCATCTCCTTATCTCCCTCTGTTTCTTTCCATTCTCTCTCTCTCTCTCTCTCTCTCTCTCTCTCTCTCTCTCTCTCTCTCTCTCTCTCTCTCTCTATCTCCCCATTTCACAAATGGGTCCAGTTGAAAGGCACAATTGAAGCAGACAAAGGCGGCCTTTGAGAATATGTTTTAATATCCTGTCCCTCTGCTGCTGTCTTCCTCTGCTGCTACCTGGTCAAACCCATGCGTCCCACGTCTCTGCGAGCGCACTGCGACTCAAATGAAACCCCTGCAGCGCTCTCTCTCTCTCTCTCTCTCTCTCTCTCTCTCTCTCTCTCTCTCTCTCTCTCTCTCTCTCTCTCTCTCCTTTCTCTTGGGGAGAGTTGATTCCTTTTAATGAAGGTTATTTGAGGTCTGTGTGTTTGTTTGGTTACTGATGTTGTAAACCGTGCAATAAGTAAATAAAGGTATTTTTAAAATAAATAAAAAAAATCTCCTTTCTCTTCTTTTTACTTGGCTCTCCACCCGTGGAGCGCGAGCAGAAGGGCGGGTGGAGGTGACAGGATGAGAGTGGATGTGGAGGTGGTGGTGGTGTTGTTATGGTAGTGGCGGCGGTGGGGAGGTGAGGCGATGCAAAAGAAGCGCTCCCTCTCACTTTGCACTTCAACAATAGCATTTGCATATTTTTTCGTCTCTCCCTCCCTCCCTCCCTCCCTCTCTCTCTCTCTCTCTCTCTCTCTCTCTCTCTCTCTCTCCCCCTCCCTCCATCCCTCCCCCCCTCTCTCTCTCTCTCTCTCTCTCCCTCCCTCCCTCCCCCTCTCTCTCTTTCTCTCTCAAAGAAAACAGCCTGAAGCGTGAATATTCCAGCAGCAGGCGTGCAGAATAAAAACGGAAGCTGAGGAGACATGTCCGCTCCACTCTCTCTCTCCACACGCACGCACACGCACGTACGTGTAAACACACTCACACACACACACACACACACAGTCTGTGAGTCCATGAGGCCCTTACCTCTGCAGGGAGGGCCAGGGGTCAGGGGTCAACCATGTATAACAGAGGCCAAGTTTTGGGGGAATGGGAATATGTTATGGTGTGTGTGTGTGTGTGTGTGTGTGTGTGTGTGTGTGTGTGTGTGTGTGTGTGTGTGTGTGTGTGTGTGTGTGTGTGTGTGTGTGTGTGTGTGTGTGTGTGTGTGTGTGTGCGTCCATGTGTCCATCGATATGGAAGGGTGACGCGTCCTGAACTCTTCCTCCGGTCGCCGTCCTGAAAGCGAAAGAAGCAAACAAAGAGAGAAAGATCTGCCATTATAATACGATCGTTGTACAAAATAATATTAATAAAGAACAGTCCACACACACACACATACATACATACACCATCCTGACATTTCACTCTCACAGCCTTTTAACAGAGCACATGGTCAACACAAAGACCACACCTCACCACCACCGGCTTCTAGAACTTGAAACAAAACAAATACATGTTTGTGGTTGTTCGTCTTGGCTGCAAGGGGGCAGTAAAGTAATTACATTTACTTAAGTACTGTACTTAAAGGGGAAACCACCCATTTTCAATATTGAACTACCGGTATGTCATTAATATACCTTGAGGAGTAGAAATTTAAAAAAAGTTTCCCCCCGTTCAGTGTTGCCTTGAACTGGAGGATTGATTTTGGGTTTTGTATTGCAAAGTACACCGTGATGACATCACACCGCTGTACTTTGCAATACAATACAAACTGGTTTTCCCCTTTAAGTATTTTTGAGGTATGTGTACTTTACTTGAGTTTTTTCCAATTTCCAATACTTTTACTTCTATTCCACTACATCTTGGATCCAACTATTGAACATTTTAGTTACTCGTTACTTTATCCAACTAATAATCTCTGAATGTCTATGTCTGTCTGTCTGTCCGATGTCTGTCTGATACAGGCATACTGACATCACTGACACTAAACAGTGCCCAAATTTGGAGATGACTGACATCACTGATACCGCCGCCATGGTAACAGCCGCATGCTGAAACAGTGCCCAAATTTGGAGATGACTGACATACTGATATGTCTGGGTTCTCCAACATTACTTCTGAGACTCCAACACTCAATCCCTCATATACTGTGCTGGCACATAACTCAAACTGCACATACGGTATATACTGTATATTGCTCCGAAAAAATCTCTGTATCATACATACATAAACCACTTTAACCCTTTTTTATACCATGGCTATGTGAAAATAGACGATCTAGATCTGCTATTTTCAAACATTTTGTACTTTTACTTTTGGTACTTTAAATATGCCAATACTTTCATACTTTTGCTCAAGTAAATATGGAATTACAGACTTTTTTTTCGGAAAAGTTAATACAGCATTGGATTTCCAGTTAGAATGCTTTTTCCCCCGACTACACCAAATCTCTTCGCCAAAAATAGCCGATCTATAAGATCACAATGTGTCGCAACTTGTAGAAGATCGACCACATTTTTGCCTAATGTTTCCCCTAGAATATGGATGCTGGGGTTCAAGTGGTTGATTAAGTACAGTAGCAATACCACAATAAGATACTCTCTGTTAAAGGGACTACACCATGAATTTACATTTTTCCAATTTTTATGTATTTTCTTGGTGTCCCACCAGCAACTTCTATCCTCACAAAGTCCTATTTCTGACCATTGTGTCTTTCTCAGTTTATGGGCAGATCTATGTTAGCATGTCTCAGAACGGTCCTGATTGTGAAAGGTCAGATTTGTGATGTCACAAGGCCTGAGAAGGAGGCAGGAGGAGCTGGGAGAGGGTTGGGGAGGGGTGGGCAGGCCTGAGAAGGAGGCAGGAGGAGCTGGGAGAGGGTTGGGGAGGGGTGGGCAGGCCTGCTGAGCAGGAGGTGGGGAGGAGTGTGGGGCCAAAACTGGCTCAATAGCGCAGTCCTCCCACTCAGGACAAGGTGGTACTGCAGCTGAAAATGCTCTGAAAGCCAGGCAGAAATGACAGGGGCTCTGTATTCAGGAGTGGTAATTTAGCCTCAAACCTTTTCAAAAACGTTTTTGGGACACAAACAGTGTTATATAAATTATTTTTAAATGCATGGTGTAGGACCTTTAAAAGTTCTAGTGTATTCAACATTTAAATAACAAAAGTTACAAAGTACAGAAGTATTGGCATTAAAGCTGTACTGTGGAAGCTGCTCAACTAGTGGTCAGTAGCGGTAATGCTTTTTTCGGCTGTTTTGCCGCGGACCGCCGTTCCGGTGGTCCGCCGCGACCACCTCCGCCTCGCCGATACGCATCCGTAGAGCTGTCTCCCGTCATTTTTAGACCAGGATTGAGGGAGTAGCAGGCAAGATTCCTTCACCAATGTAAACACAGTTGCTGAGGGACGCTACTTCCTGAAGAGACAGCAAGACTTGCTGTGATTGGCCGGTGGTGTATGATCTGCGCTGTGATTGGCCGGTAGTGTATCATGTGGGAGATGACATCATTTTGCCGGGAAATACAGCCCCTGTCAAGGCTATGTAGAAAACATATAAAGAAAAGGCTTTTGGGGCTGAAATTAACAGAGTGGGTGTTCTAAAACTTTAGTGATGTAATAGTTAGGACAATTTTAAGATTTGTTTTATTAAAAAGGTTAAATAGTATAACTTTAAAATATACTTATAGTACCAAAGTAAAAGCACAGAACTTTTGCGAACACCTTTAGAAAATAGCAGATCTACAAGCTGGGTTGTTATGACCTTGTAGAACAGCTATTTTCGAATGCAAGCTTGTAAAAAGTACATAATTTGCTTCTGAGACACATGGAGTATGCAGTGCTGTGTTCTACCTGTCACAAGGGTATACGCCGTTGATGGATACTGTTTGATTAATATTATTAATATAATATTAATATAGTAGTGTTTACCAATTTGTGTATAACGGTCAAATATCATAATTCTTTCATTGTGCTGTTTGCCACTATCTGTTCCAAAACAAACCCTGTTGTTTTAACATTGTTGTTCCTGCCTTGACACTGTATAAGGGCCTGATATTTAACTGGCAAACCATCTTTGAGTAAACAATCTTTAGCCTTATGGAGTGACGGCAGGAAGCTGTCAACAACAAGATTGCACCATGTCAACAACTCTGTTGTGTTCTGACCACTGATAAAGGTCAGGTCAGCCGATGAGGTGACCACGGTCACGATATTCCATCATACTGTTTCACAGTAACTATATAAAATCATGTCAACTGTCTATTAGCCAGATGAAGCAACTATGGGTGAACTTACTTGCTGTACTGTACGCTGATCTCTGAACTATTCTTTCAATACATTTAAGAAACAGAGGGGGAAACTGTCTATTCATATGGAATATAACAATCTTTCCATCAGCCGTTTGCTGTGAAGACATTTTTATACAAAGAGTATGCCCTCGTGAACTTTTCAAAGTAGCGTATTTGATAGGCATTATGCACTGTCTGGCGTATGCGCTGGCCACACGAATAGCCACGGATCATAGATTATAGTATGCCCTCAAAAAAAGTTTAGAACACACCACTGGGAGTACGTAAGTAATACATGTACTTAGTTACTTTACAGTTTACACCACTGACAGGGGGCCTTTATAGAAAATATGCTCAGTCATTTCAGAGACGTTGCTGTCGGCACGTACAATAGCAGCGCTGGAGAGAAAGCAGACTCGGGCGGATCAGCGTTCAGTTACAGTAGTAGGAGCTACCCTGCGAAACAGAGCGACATTCACCACAGCCCTCGCCTTCAGGTCAACCGTGTCTTTGGCAGAGACTTTAGAACGCCGACCTTGGAATTACAACAGTAGATGTAGTAGTTTTTTTTTTTATATATATAATATATGTCATTTAACTCATACAGTGCCAAACGACTTTTAGATCAACTTTCTCACTATGGACTTCCCTGCCAGGCGACTTAAATCGACTTTTACTTAGAAAAAAAACAAAAACAATTTTTTTTTTTTTTTTTTTTTTTTTAATTTTTTTTTGGACCCCATTAAATCTAGTAAACATGATTTCAATCGCGATTTTGCATGTTCCACCCCCCATACAACCCCATCTTTCATACAGGGCAGCCATCTTTGCTTACATAATGTAAAACATAATGGCTATTATCTCAAGAATGAAAAAATTACATGGAAGTCTATGGAGATTTTCTGGCAATAATGCCACTCGAGGGAATATTTAATTGGCAGTAACTGAGTTTTTAATAACATGCCCAAGATAGGGACGCCAAATTGAGAGTGGTTAAACCCTATATACTAAGTCAGGGGTCTTCAACAGGGGGTCCGGGACCCCTAGGGGGTCCTCAGAGTTACTGCAGGGGGGCCACCATATTCTTGTGTGATAGGATAATTATTTTCAATTAAAAGCTTTGAACCCTCACATCCCTATTCTGAGGAGAACTTTAGACAAAAATATCAGATCTACAAGCTCTCAACGAGGCGTTAATAAATAACAAAATATCGACGATTTAAGTTGTTAAATGTCTGAAAATACACATTAACATGAATCCATAGACTGATGACAGCGCTGTCAAACAAGTCTATGAATCTGTCTACAAAATCGCTGAAAATCTACATCACACATTTATACAATATGTAGAGGGGGGTCCCTGCTTCATCTCTCTCTCAGCTATAAGGGGTCCTTGACCTGAAAACGTTGAAGACCCCTGGCCTAAGTTATCCAACTTGTCCTGGGTCCCCCAGGGGTCTCTACTTTGTCCCCTCCTTTTTCCCCTCGACACCCAAAATCTTCACCAGAAACAGTCTCTATTTCTCTATCTAAAAGGTGTTTACTTTCAGCAAATATTCACCTATTTTCGCCGACTGTTCGCCTAATATGACATAATGCCAGTGTTAAGAGTGTAAATCTCTGTTCTCGTTTAGGCTATTATACGGGGAAACATCTCCGGTGCAACGGACAATGTGGAATTCTGTGAGATATTCAGGTGGAGCACGAAAGCATCGTTATGTAACCACAACATCCTGGGGTTTTAGGTCGGCCGATGGTCAACTAGCTGAGGCCTTTGGGGGCCCCAACAGGGGTTCATGTACCAATGGACAGACAAAAACATATAGCCGGCTGGCCGGCCTGCCAGAGACAATAAGACAGATAAGAATTGAGTAGATTGTATAAAACTCTCTGTTCCATCTCTGTCATCTGTTTGTCATTTCAAAATAATTACTCAAATAAATATGTATATGAATTTCCATTTCAAGCTAGATAGGCTTCAACAAATTACTTTCGAAGCATATATTTTCCATATAATTTGCACACATTTTTAGCACTTCCGAAGTACAGACTGTTAGGAAGAGGCATTTGAAAATGGTCCGAGTGAACAAGTCTGACTTGAGATATTAATCCACAGGTCTCCTGAAAACATCCGGCAACACATTCTAACTCACACACACACACACACGCACGCACGCACGCACGCACGCACGCACGCACGCACGCACACACACACACACACACACACACAGAGGGTGACATGCTTTGCCAGTCAGAAGTGGGGAGCGGCACATTGCACGTCATTACATTTCACAGGACACCTTTGCGTTGTCCGATGCTCATACAGTCATACAGAGACAGCATTGACCCAGCATACCTTCACTCCAACCCCCACCCCTGGCCTTTTAACCCAACCCCTGCAGGACAGGGGTCAACAACATGTCCCTGACCCTTCTATTGTAAATATCTACTGTATATCTTTTTTGCACTGATTTTTTTTTTTTTCTGAATATCTACTCCTGCATAGTACTGTGTTCTATCCCTCTGTCATTCAATGTTATGTATATACTTAAATGGTTTCCTGTGTAAATAAGCTGAAAAGCTTACTAGGATCTCCTTTTAGTTGACCTTGTACCAGTGAACTGTACTGTCATGAAACTGTTCCTTTTTCTATGCAAACTTCTAATAAAGTCTTCAATCAATCAAACGCGGGCAAATGTGTCCGTGCCACATACTTGTCCTTGTCTGTGGCAAATGTTTTGATTTTCTGTTTTAGACACCGTTATAATGTTCTTATTTGGATCATAATCCCCAATTACTGAATGTCTCCAGGTTCTCTCCACTGGTTGTTCCTTCCCAGGGAAATCCCCTCTGCCAGGTGAAAAGAAACAACTTGGACTCCCCATGCATAGAAGGAAGCATGAGGTCAGTCCGTTGTCTCCCCAGGTGTGGCAGAGGGAGAGCAGAGCCCAGGATTACATAGGCAATTGGCACTGGGTGAAAATGGGTTACAAACTCGTGGGATAAAAATTATATAAAAAAAAAAGGAGTCCACTGGTACAGTGGTTCTCAAATGTTTTATTGGCAAGGACCGCCATAACTCTGAATGTGTACAAATATTTTGTACACACAGACCTGTTATGGTCATTCAGGGCTATCTCTTTATGTGTTTCTGTCAATGTTATTGTCCGTAATTTATTATACATTTTATTAATGTATGTTTATGTTCATAATCTATCTTTAGTAAAGCTGTCCGATAATTGTAGTGGAGTAAAAAGTGGAGTATTTGCCTACTTAAGTAAATGCACTTTGTTATGTTCTACCACCCTTCATTACTGATGTAACAATACCTTTTATTCCCCCACCCATTCTCTTATGTGCGTGTAAAATATTATTTAAATTCTATCATACTTTGTATTTAGTATTTGCATGAAGCCCATGGAGTTTCCTTGTGTATTGCTACAGGACGAACATGTGTTTTAAGCCTTAATTGCAGCTAACATTTCTAACCATTTACTGGAAGAAAGAGAAGCCTCTAGAAGTGAGTTGTCATTCTGTTTAATAACATAATACTAATATGAATAGGTTAGTAATAATAGTAATAGAAAGTGCTTATGAATAATAGTATTACATTTTAAAACCTTCATGCAAATAGAAATAATAAATAATGAAATACTGAGAAAGACATTGGGTGAATACATAATTATGTAGTAAGAAATGCAGTACTTTTCCTTAATACAGAAGTTTTATTATGAAGCATTATGGAATAAGTCCATAAGAAAGAAAAATTGTGCTACTTTTCAATTCCAAATAAAACATTGTTTTGTTTATTTTCACTTCAAAAATCTCTTCCCAGGCAAACCAAGAACACACACACACACTGCGGAAAAACTCACACTCACACACGAATACCCCGCTAACCACGCGCGTGCACATCCGCACGCGAAGCGCGGTCACGCGTGATATGGCGCAAAAATAAACTCATTACGATATTAGGTAATTAAAGTAATTAAAACTGCAAAATAGCAGGGATTCCAGAAAAAAAAAAGGTGTCCCCTCCAGGACTCTGTAAAGCTCTGAGCCGTGTTTGCCAAGCCATGCAGCGCGTGTGTGTGCCTGCAGTCCAGTCAGCACTGTGGGCCTAGTGGTGACTAATGTATGGTGGGGTATGAGCTCAGTGGGTCACTGACCAGCCAGGCTATCCCTCTCTCTCAAAGCCGCTTTTGTGATGTCGCTGGCTGGCCCGGCTCAACGCACACGCCTGGGCGGGAGGGAGGGAGGGAGGGTGGGAGGAAGGAAGGGCCACATGGAGGAGGCTGGGGTGGGGTGGGGTGGGGTGGGGTGGGGTGGAGGGATATGGCTAGAAGCATTACTGAGAAGGGAGTGTGGGTGTGGGTGATTGGGCATGTGTTTTTGTGGTATTGTGTGTGCGTTAGGGGGCAGGGACATGCTGGCCATTGGGAAAAGCGGGACAACTCCTGAACGGCCGGTTCATTCCCGGCCGGTCCAGGCTGGCCATTAGGAACGATTTTAAAATTAAATGTTGGCCTTCGTTCCATTTTGGGGGCTTAGGCGGCCAACAAAGTAAATCGTCACTGTCGGCCAGAAACCTCGTATCTCCAAGTTTCAAATTTGTAAATCTTTTCGCAAAGCAAAGCCCTGCTTCATCGTACAAGGCCGTTGCACAAAAGTAGTGAGAGTTGTGTGCTTGTAGATTGGCTGTTTTCACTAGTTTAAATCATTTTAAAATGATAAATACAAAACAAACGGTTTTGGACATTACACGGTTTGCACCTGACAACGACGAAATATAACTCATGTAATTGGCCCACTGGCTTGTCACTTGTCATGATCTGAAATGGCAAATCTTTGAGTAGCAGCAGCGCTATGGAGAGAGATCTCTCTCTATAGCGCGCAATGAGGGCCTCTCCAACTCTTTTTCCCGGGCTGAATCAGGGGCCCAGCACGTCCCTGGTTTGGGGGGGATATGTTGGTGCGTGCGGGCGTGCGTGCGTGTTGGATGGATGTGTGTGTGTGTAGGTGTGGGAGAGAGCGGGAGTGGGTAGTGAACGAGAGAGAGAGGGAGAGAGAGAGAGAGAGAGAGAGAGGGAGAGAGGGGGAGTCAGCTAGACGGGTTTGAAAAAAAAAGGAAAAGAAAACATGTGCGGAAGATGTATGTAAACCCATTTACAAACAAATGGGCCTGACTGCACGCAAACGGGGGAGAGGGCCATAAGCGTCCGACGTTGCATAATGCCCACATGAATCAAGACTTCCCGCCATTTGAACGTGACCACACAAGCTTCCACGAGCGTATGAACAGCACACATCACCCTCAGTCACATATCATGAGCTGCATAGCCGGCGACCCCATTAGCCAAGACCCCATTCTAAAGTTTAGAACCATCAGTCAGCGCATGGGCACCTTGAAGCCAGAGCCCCGCTATACCTCATATACTGCCGGTCACGTATGATACATGTGTGTACGGGATTCGTAATCTGCACAGAATGCAATATAATACACAGGAACTGGTCTGAGAGCGAGAACGGCTGCAAGACTGTGGTCCGAGGTAGGGCATTCACGAATAGTGATTTTTAGTATTCGACCTCAAAGTATTCGAATAGTCGAATATTTGACAGGACTGGCCAAACTGTCAAATATTAAGTAAGCAAGAGGCGAACATTGTGAAAATAGCCGATCTACATGCTCACAACTCCTCGCGTTGCGAGGCGTTGTGAGCATGAAGATCTGCTATTTTCACAATATTTATCTGCAGAACCGAGTCACATTACATGTAATACCTACAATTCAAAGTGCTTGTCAGGGTGGGGGGTCCCCAGTTCAAATATGTTTATTTTGGGGGTCACGGCCTAAAAGGTTTTGAGAACCCCTGGTATAGAGCATTAACAAATTCATCCACCAGGGGCATTGACAACTCATTCTTATGACTTCCTATCTAGCCAAGCTTTATAAACTGGGCTATATATTGTTTAAAGAGAAAACGATAAAAAAAATTAAATAAGCGAATATTCGACTTCGGTGAACAACATCGAATAGTGACTTTGATATTCAAATATTCTAATATTTGGTGAATGCCCTAGTCCGAGGACCCGTAAGAGTGTCGACTGTGTCCAGTGTTCTTTCTGATGGCGGATCAATCATTTTATCTCTTCTTCAGCTTGTTGTCTTTTCCAAGGCCAAAGGGTGTGTGTGCGTGTGTGTGTGTGCGTGTGTGTGCGTGCGTGTCCACAGCCCGTTTCTCGGTTACCTATCGGCACTCCGACACGTCGCTATTCCGACCAGCTAAACCTAACCTTAACACATCGGCTGCCCACGTGGTGTCTACAAGTCAATCTCTTTGATGTCGCTGGAGGCCCACGACGCGTTTGGCGCGTTTTACAGTAAACTATACTGTACTGTAGCTACTGCACTTGGCTGCCGCGGTGATGAAACAAACTCCATTTCCCAACATGCAGCGCGCAATTACGTCATCCGGACGCGCTGTGTGTCTCGTTGACTTCCTGTCTAACGGCTGCACAAAAACGTGGTTTTCTCCTAATCTAGCTTTTAAATCACTTTCATTTCAAAACGGCAGCCTCTTCTACCTGCCATAACACAAACAATGTGGCTTAGAAATGATAAAAAACGGTCCTGACTGAAAGAAAAGATTTTCGCGAAATAAACAGGACATACTCCGATTACATTTACTCGGATTACTTTTCTCGCCAGTACTCTCGCCGGTAGGTAGAATGACGCGTTGCCATGGGCACCAGCAACACACACACGTCATACATCCGGGCACTCGATGTGTTAACCACCAGTAAGACTCCCTAATCGGGAGATAAGCGACCGTTGGTCGCTTATCTCCACAAATAGGCCAAAAGTTTGTTTTACCAATTATTACACTCTATGTGAACATTTACATCAACAAATCCCAAGTACTATGCAGAACGACCCATTTCAAGTTTTTAATGTACAACAATATTTAGAAAATAGGTCTACAAGCTGACAGTCCTCGTCCCTTATATTCCCATAGGTTATATGGAGATCTCAGTGTTTGTCAGTCCTTGTTCATTTATGCCCATATATGGACATCTCTATATCTACTGTAACAGTCCTTGTCCCTTTATGCCCATATATGGAGATCTCTTAACTGTAAGTCCTTGTCCCTTTTATGCCCATATATGGATATTCCTGATGTCATCAGTATATGAACATATATGGGCTTTCTGATATGCCCATATATGGAGATCTCTTAACTGTAAGCCCTTGTCCCTTTTATGCCCATATATGGATATCCCTGATGTCATCCGTATATGCCCATATATGGGCTTCTAATATGCCCATATATGGAGATCTCTGTATCTCCATATATGGGTATAAAAGGATACTTCAGGTCTGACATCAGGTTTGTTTATATTGGGTTGCTAGGTTTGACATCACAAACTCTATGGGCCATCTGACCTAGAAATCTATATTTGGGCATAGATGACTCATCGTGACCTCATCACACGTCGACCGCACGTGTGACGTGCGGTCAACCGCACGTGTGACCGACGGACGGCCGGTGGAGGTTTTCATACTAAACTGCGACCTTACGGTCGCAATAACCCTTAACCTAAGAAAACGCTGGTGAAATGCCAACCTGGTGAAATGCTAAACTGCCGACGCTGGTGAATGCTAACCTGGTGTTCGGAATGGAGATGTGTCGGAATGGAAACCTGCGTCACCGTAGTCTCTCAATATACACCGATCATTACGTACATTGTGTATGGTGCCAATAGGCCGAGGAACTCAATTCTATATTATAGAAATATTTGTTTTAATCCATATAACCTCAGACCCACTGTCCTTCCTGACTACAGGATGCATGCAAGCTGTATGTCCAGCGTATGGGATCTACTGTACATTGTGCTCATTCGTTCTTCCCTTCGGCTGAAGCCATACAACTACTGCCTCGATGTGATGATCTGTGCTTTTATAAAAACATATTTTACAGCAATTGTCTCATAGTCACACCAACATTGTAAGTAACATAGTAAGGTGTTGTGCTCACCGTCAAGTGTATAAAGATTGTTATATCTGTCTCTTCCATAAAGCATAGCACCTATGAGAGACACAGAGACACAGAGCACCCATGATGTGCACATGCATGCACAGCAACATGACAGATAGATGCATGCCTGCCGCGTACTCACGGGAGATACTATGCACCCTGTGCATCTATGACACATGCGACATGCATCTTATGATGATGTTTTTTGCATAGTATTGTTTTATTTGTGTGAATCATGACCGAAAGTATAAGGTCTCGGGTACAAGCGGCTGAAATGAGTTTTCTCAGAAGGGTGGCTGGTATCTCCCTTAGAGATAGGGTGAGAAGTTCAATCACCCGAGAGAGACAAGGAGTAGAACCGCTGCTCCTTCACTTGGAAAGGAGTCAGCTTAGGTGGTTCGGGCATCTAGTACGGATGCCCCCCGAGCACCTTCCTAGGAAGGTCCTCGATGCACGTCCCACTGGGAGGAGACCCCGTGGCAGACCAAAGACCAGATGGAAGGATTATATCTCCAAACTGGCTTGGAAACGCCTCGGTATACTCCCTGAGGGAGTGGAGGAAGTTGATCAGGATAAGGAAATCTGGAAGTCTCAGTTGGAACTGTTACGCCCGCGACCCAATTCCAGATAAGCGGTTGAAGATGGATGGATGGATGGATGTTGTATGAACTGAGAAAAAAGGGACCCCAAGTCTAAAAGCTTTCTTGTGGTCTTTATCCTTTTAGTAGATCCTTGTATCAGTGAACTGTACTGTCCTGTACCTTTTCCTATGCAAACTTCTAATAAAGTATTCTATCAATCAATTCATGCGTTCATGCACACCTGACCACACACTTTCAGACAGAGGAGAGAGAGAGAGAGAGGCACACTCCACTGAGCGCACCTTTCTGCTTTGATAGTAGCTGAACCAAACACTACGGTAACCCTGTCTTCCTTTCTTCTCTTTGTTCATGTCAGGGGTCTTAAACAGGGGGTCCGGTACCCCTAGGGGGTCCTCAGAGTTACTACAGGGGGTCCTCCAAATCTTTATGCGACAGAAACCTTTTTTTTTCCTCCTTTTTTATATTAACCGCTTGAACCCTAACGTCCATATTCTGAGAACTTTAGCCAAAAATAGCAGGTCTACAAGGTCACAGAGCTTGTAGATTGGCTATTTTCGGCAAAGAGGTTTGGTGTAGAGGGGGAAAAGAGCAGACTAAGTACAGGGTGAAAGTTCAAGTTATTAAGTATTGACGGTTCAAGTGGTTAAATATCTGAAAACACCGATTGACTTGAATCCAAAATACACTGACGATTGTGCTGTCAAACGATGAAACAATATTAAAATACAATCTATGAGGTCCCTGCTTCATCACTCTCTCTCATCTAAGGGGTCCTTGGCCTGAAAACATTGAAGACCCCTGGTTTATGTGATGGCCACACCGTGCAGGAACTAAATATTTTGAGATTGGGGTCTGTGGCCAAATACATATCATTTTGGGGGTCCTTCACATGAAAGGGTTTGAGCACCACTGACATAAACACAGGTTTTTCAAAAAAACGTAGAAGGATTTGAAACATTCAAAGACTTTTCAAAAATAGCAGATCTACAAGCTCGCAGCGCAGCACTCGATGCCACGCTGTGAGCTTGTATATCTGCTATTTTTCAATAGTTAAAGTACCCAGGGCCCAGAATTTGGAGCGACACCCCTGACCAGGTGTCTCAGATCTGCTTAGAGCTGAATGGGAAATTGGACTGCACCATGTTGCTTCTGCACTATGGGGAGGAGCATGGTTTTATCCCTTTGAATTTATCATTTGGTTTTAGTACAAGTGTGTTTTTGGATATTTCAGTTGTATTGTAATTTTGTTAATAAGTTAATATTAGTTGAGTTTAATAGTATTGGTTTGGTTTTGGCTATATTTATCTAAATGTTACGTCCTAGACCTAGTAGATCCCCCTTTGTGTGTTAAAAGTGGTCTGATCACCCAGTATATATGTTCCCCCAGTGTGGCAGTGTGGAAGCAAGCTGTGAAGTTACATGATGCATTGTCTAGTCCCTTTATCTTGATCATATTTGTTATTGGGCACAGAATTATTGTATGTAATATTTTAGTTGGGGGAGGAAAGAGACCGTGTGTGTTTCTCTTTCCAACCAACTCCGTCCCTGACAGTTTGTAATGTTTAGTAATCCGGGCAATCAAAGCTCTTTTCAGAAGTAATGTGATGGCCAACACATCTTCGCAAACCTCACATACCCCTATACACAGGCCTTATAGGAATAAACCCAGCTAGAAACCACCTCATCTCCTGCATGCAGTCTGTCTACCTCCATGCTTTCATATCCATCTGTCTGTGTGAGTACAATATTGCACCACAGTCCACAGATCATCCATGCATGTAAAATTAGCCTTTATCTTAGCCATGAAACATGACGGTTATTGATAACATGACGTACGACCGTCATGGGTCAGGATTTACCTGCATTGGTGGAGGCGAATTTGGCAGCCTATACAAACTACACAAACATTCAGATTTCACAAAGAAAGTGCTTTATAAAGTCACAATCCGTTCTAAATCTTAGTCAGCATTGTATTAATTACCTGGAACCTCTGTGTTCTTTAACTCATCTAGTGCCATTCGCGAGATGTCTCGCGAAATGTACTCGAGTATCTGTAGTGCCATTCACGGGATATCTCGGGAAAAGTAATAGATTACTGTAACGGCGAGTACATTACCGAGAAGAATCGCCGGCGGTCCGGAGACGAAATCCGTCGCTGATTTTGCATCATCACGGCTCCACGAGCACAAAATAGTCCCATCCATAACATTGAGGTGGACGGGGGATCTCATCTTTAATGTCCATTATCTCAAAACTACACTTTAGAAGCTAGGATGGAGGCAGATGCTCGCTTATGTTACACAGTTATAAAAGCTCCCGGTCGGCCATTACACAACTCCACGTGGACACGGATCGGTTCCGGCGCACGATCCGATGACGTCAGACCGGAAGTGATTGCGTGGTGGACTTCTGGCCTTCAAAATAAGACAACGCAAGTGAATGGGACCTGAAGGAGGCACTTTGGACATTATAATCCGTTAATGTCTGGGGCTCTGAATGAGTTAATAAGAAGCCTTTTTATCCGCTTTCTGTTTTCCCATGTATTTCCTGGTGTTCCGCATGCGCACCAACCCCATCTATTGAACATTGAGATGTGGGCGTGGCCTTGCAAAAATGAGTCTGGAAATAAATGTTATCAATGACATGTTTCAGGGCTAGCTATATCCATATACACTAAATGCTCATACACCTATATGTACAAAGAACACGCATCTATAAACACATGCATTCTGGATATACCCTGGTCAACGAAGTATGCTGTTCTGTTTAAGTATAGGTTTAAGTGTTTTTCAGATTGCCATGGAAGTCAACACTACATAAAACATGTTACGAGTCCATGGTGCAAATGAAATCAAACTTTGACAAATCATATTTTTAAGCCTGAACAAGACTGCCTGTTAGAAATACAGTACAAAATACAACTACTTTTTAAAGAGTTTTGATCAGAGTTTAGTGCATTGTAAGTACGGTCTTAACAGCTAATCCTTAATTGAAATACTCTAATCGCATCAAAACGCATTGCAAGCTTGCAGATCTACTATTTTTCGGCATTGGTAGAGATTCTGGTAGGAATATGCAGCACTGTAGAATGCTTAGTGTTGATTTAACTCTGAAGTGTAAAAATGTAGCCAAATATGTTAAATTAAGGGATCCATATCATATACACATATACATAGATCAGTTTACATATGGGTTGCCTGTGGTTCTATGGGTTTGTCTTAGCCCCTCTCGGGACCCCAAAATCACCTCTTTTTGTATTTTGACGTCGGTGTATGTGGGGTCCCTTGCTTGTAGATTGGGTCTCTCTGATATGTCTGGTCTTGGACGAATACAGCGTCGCTCAGATGTTGTTGAGATTCTTTAAAGATACCCAGAACTGCACTAGGAGAGCGCGGAAACGTGTGCGAAGCGGCGCTAATCGGTGATGCCGTTAAGTATCATTAATTTATCTGTGAAAATGTAGTAGCTTTTTTCCAAACTGTATCTCGCTTCATTATGTCACATGTCCCGCCTCCCCACGGTGTGGTTGGCTACGTTCCTGCCTCTGATCTATCAGAGACAGGCTGACACTACCAGCTAGCCAAAAGACGCCGTGGCGAGGCGGGACATGTGACATAATGAGGAAGCGAGATACAGTTTGGAAAAAAGCTACTAAATTTATCAGAGAGACCCAATCTACAAGCAAGGGACCCCACATTCACTGACGTCAAAATATAAAAAGAGGTGATTTTGGGGTCCCGAGAGGGGCTAGGTTTGTCTGTGGTTCTATTTGTTTGTCACTCTGACATCATGCTCTGATGTCACTGTGATGTCAGGGGAACCACTCTTAACAGAATGGGTTTGCTGAGTCACACTTGCAAATTAATATTACGTCCTTGTCCGTTTTATGCCCATATATGGAGATCCCTCTCCCAATGTCATCAATATTTAGCACATATCTGGGAATGCCCATATTTGGTAATGCCCATATATGGGCATGTTCTGTCATCACATTGTTGACTATCATAACTGGTCCGATATACATCACTGGCCAGATGGCCAAGAACTGGTGCAACTTCGCATGTCGCCCTGAGGCGTCTTACTAGTACTATTGTTGTCGGTTGAAAACCCTGTATGTCCAAAAAACGTTTGTTTTACATTTATCATTTTAAAATATACAAGCACACAACGCCTCGCGCTTGTAGATCTGCTGTTTTCACTACTTTTGGGGCCTTGTATGATGAAGCAGTGCTTTACGAAAGAACATAGGCCTACAAATTTGAAACTTGGAGATACAAGGTTTCTGCTCGACAATGATGATATGCTGTACAGTATATGCAACCACATGCCTCTATATGAAATACATATAACATACTGTACTGTATGCTCAAGCACACTTTTTACAACTCTCCCTACACATCAAGCAGGCTGCCACAGCAGAAAAACTGAATGTGCGTGCGTGTGTGAGCGCGTGCACGGCACGTGCATGGGAGTGGCCAGGGGCGTCACAAGGAGGGGGAAAGTGGGACTAGGGCCCAAGGTGGAGGGGCCTTCATTATTTTATACTTTAACTATTGAAAAATAGCAGATATACAAGCTCACAGCGCGGCACTTCTATCTATTTTTGAAAAGTCGTGAAAATGTGTGCAAATCTTTGAATATATGTACTTTTTAACTCATGGGATGCCCACGAGGTGTCTACACGCCAATCTCTTTGATGTCTCGGGGGGCCCACGACGCGTTGACGTTTTTACTGTATTTACAGTATTAACTTTAAATCTCACCGTTAGGTTGGGGCTACGCATGGATGTAGCCCATTAGCCGCTAGTCGCTTCGAGTCGACGCTGAGAGCATCGCGCGGCCGTTTTTCTCCATATACTCCAATGCATTTCCCTATCTTTAACGCCCTTTATCTCTGATGTTTGTTTTATGGCTAAAACTGTGGCGGGTGCGGTAAAATGTCAAAATTTTGATCGGCAATGAACAGTTATGATCAACACTGGTCCATACAGAAAGTTACACCAGTAAGACTCCCTAATCGGGAGATAAGCGACCGTAGGTCACATGTATACACAAAGAGTAGGGAGCAGTGTCCCCAAAAAATGTGGACGGATCCATGTTGATGACATGAGTGTAGACATACTGTGTACCGAGTTGAGTGATTTTAGGGCAAAAATTGGAGGAGCAGTGTCCAAAAATGTGTTTTGCAAGAATCGGCCTCATGGTGGCGCTAGAAGAGGGCCATGTGAGAAATGAGGGTTGGGGTCTCCGCGCCGCCGAGGCGGACGAATAGGTACCGGCCCCGGCTCTCCCGGTGGCTCCTAGGCCAAGTTAGGGCATTTTATGTGCGCTGCAGTGGCAGGGGGTCCTCCACTGGGGGCGCCACCACTTTTGCATCCGTTCTGGAGCACAAGGAGTCGGTGGTCCCCGGGAATTCCCCGTGAGCAGCCCCGTTGGGGTGGTCATTTGGTCATTTTTGCACATTTGGTCATTTTTTACATCTGGGGGTCCCCCAGGGACCTGGGGGTCCCTGGAGCTCCGGGGGTCCTTGGAGGTTGTAGTTTGGCAGGCAAGGAGTGTGTGTGCAAAATCTGGCATGGATCGGGGCAACGGTTGCGGAGATATGAGCAGGGCAAAAGTGTGACGTGTGACGTGTGACGGACTGACTGACGGACGCACGGACACCTGGTGGAGCTTTCTGTAGTAAGTGCGACCTACGGTCGCAACAACATCCTGTCTGCGCTCATGTGATCAAGTGACGTCATGACGCATGCATTGACGCAGCAGGGCCGGATTCAATACAATGGTGGTGGGCCTGGGCAGCGAGAGGGGATAAATGGGGCAATCCAGGGGCACCCGATGTGTTAAGCGAACATTTGTAACTCAAAATTTGCTTCTGGGGGGTCCCTGGAACGAAATATTTTGGGGGTCCGTGGCCGAATACATATCATTTTGGGGGTCTTTCACATGAAAATATTTGGCACCACTGACATAGAAACATGTTTTTCAAAAAAACGTAGAAGGATTGAGATATTCAGACAATTTTTTTTCAAAAATAGCAGATCTACAAGCTCGCAGTGCAGCACTCAGTGCAGTGCCGCGCTGTGAGCTTGTAGATCTGCTATTTTTCAATAGTTAAAGCACAAAATGTGAGTCAATCCTTGTACCCAGGGCCCAGAATTTGGTGCGACACCCCTGGGAGTGGCAGGGCTTGCCTCCACCCTTGCGACGGTGCGTGGAGGCCATCATTTATCCCTGATTGGAGAGAAGGGAGGCAGCAACGTTGGATCTGCTCTACAACACGGCATCCATAAACACACACACACAGAGAGAGAGAGAGAGAGAGAGAGAGAGAGCAGGGGTGTCGCACCAAATTCTGGGCCCTGAGTACAAGGATTCACTCACATTTTGTGCTTTAACCATTGAAAAATAGCAGATATACAAGCTCACAGCGCAGCACCGAGTGCAGTGCTGCGAGCTTGTAGATCTGCTATTTTTGAGCGGTGGTCACAACGCTCCTATACGTGGCCGTGTGTGTGGGTCTGTCTGTTTGTCTGTTTGTCTGTTTGTCTCCGTGTCCGTAGCCTGCACTCCTGCAGTAACCTTTTCTGACCACACATGTTAAGGGAGGGGCGCTGTTGCACACACACACACACACACACACACACACACACACACACACACACACACACACACACACACACACACACACACACACACACACACACCACCGCTCAGTTCACACGAGTGTGATTTTTTTAAATCGTGAACATTTGTGCAAGTCTATTTCAAATCCTTCTAAGCTTTTTTGAAAAACCTATGTTTCCATGTCATTGGTGCTCAAACTTTTTCATGTGAAGGACCCCCAAAATGATATGTGTTTGGCCACGGACCCCCATCTCAAAATATTTTGTTCCAGGGACCACCCCAGAAGCAAAATTTGAGTTACAAATGTTCGCTTAAAAAATACATGTATTCAAAGATTTGCACACAATGTCACGACTTTTCAAAAATAGCAGATCTACAAGCTCGCTGAGCTTGTTTATCTGCTATTTTTCAATAGCTGAAGGCCCCTCCACCTTGGGCCCTAGTAACTCAGTCCCACTCCCCCCCCCCCCCCTTGTGACGCCCCTGAGAGAGAGAGAGAGAGAGAGAGAGGAAAGACATTTCCTCCCTCTTTCCCCTCATGAATATCAAAGATGGAGGCCACACCGCAAACAACACATAAGAAAAAATTACAGCCCTATTATTTTATTTGCATTACCTGTAATAGGAAGCATATTGGACTGTGTATTCATTGCCTTATCAGCACGGGGCTGCCGCTGTAAACATCCACTGATTTATTAGCCATCCGGCTTCCTTTTTTTTTTTTTTTCAAACATAACACGTAATTACTTTGCAAATACAGCTGCAAAGACTGTATCGGTATTTCGTTGTTGCTTGTTGTTTGCAATGGATTGACCGGGCTTAGCAGAGGGAGAACGGGCCCCAGCTCTGGTTTTTGAAGGTTGATGTGTCTATCTCAGATTATGCGAGAGGGGGGGGGGGGGGGGGGGGGCTAATAGCATATGGTCTTATGGCTTGGTGTGTTTTTGTGTAGTTCTTATTTTTCTGTCTGTCCCAGTAATACCCCATAGCATTATAGACACACAGGCGAGAATGGCTGTTATATGCAGGGGTGTCGCACCAAATTCTGGGCCCTGGGTACTTTAACTATTGAAAAATAGCAGATATACAAGCTCACAGCGCGGCACCGAGTGCCGCGCTGCGAGCTTGTAGATCTGCTATTTTTGAAAAATCGTGAAAATGTGCGCAAGTCTTTGAACGTTTCAAATCCTTCTAAGGTTATTTGAAAAATTGGTCAGTGGTGCTCAAACTTTTTCATGTCAAGGACCCCCAAAATGATATGTATTCGGCCACGGACCCCCATCTCAAAATATTTAGTTCCAGGGACCCCCCCAGAAGCAAAATTTTAGTTACAAATGTTCGCTTAAAAAAAACACACACATATTCAAAGACTTGCGCACATTTTCACAACCTTTCAAAAAATAGCAGATCTACAAGCTCGCATTCCAGGCCCCTACACCTTGGGCCCTAGTAACTCAGCCCCACTTTCCCCCCCACTCCCCCTTGTGACGCCCCTGGTTATGTGTATGATTTCTATTTCCACTGTCACATCTCCTAGTGGTGTGAGTGGATACTTTGTTTATTTGGTAGCATCCATAGCTGAACACATCCAATTATGTTGTTTGTCTTTTCAAAGAGCCTCGACTACTGTATACCTATGGCTTTGTAACCCCCCCACAAACACACACACACACACACACACACACACACACACACAGCTCTGCAAAGTTATGGAACCAGATCCATTAAGCTGCCGAAATAAGTGAAAAACAAAAACAAACAAAGCTAAAAAAGAAAGCGATATGGAGAGAGAGAGCGGGGAGTAGAGATGGAGGGTTATACCTTCGGCGCTGCAGTGCTTCGCCGTTATCCAATTTTATTGGGATTTGGAGTGATTTGCGCCAAGCTCCCCGAGGGAAATAAATACTTTGATTAATGTAATCCTGGACGGGGAGGTGCCACAGACACCCCCCCCCATACCCCACCCACCCTCCATCCTCAGGGAACGCTGCACTGTTTAACAAACAAAAACAAAAAAGGTGTGTGTGCGTGCGCGTGTGTGTGTGTGTGTGTGTGTGTGTGTGTGTGCGTGCGTGCGTGCGCGTGCAAATACACACTCGGCAACTATACCGCTCCTCGGCGGCGGATGACCTGAGGTCACTCGGATCTACTGAGTCAGTTCTATTTATTAATTAATCTAGTCTTGATAGTGCAATATATCGCTGGGATTAGTATGTGTAACCACATAACACCTCACACGTCTGTGTCGTCGTTAATTGCATAAACAATAACGTTCTCCTCGCATTCTCTTGGTTTGTTTTGATGGTGGTGGGTGGCGTGTGTGGGTGGGGGGTGGGGGGGTGAGTGGGGAAGGAGGGATATTTGCGTGTGTGTGTGAGGGAGAAGGAGAGGGAGAGGGAGGGAGAGAGAGAGAGATTGAATGAGTGAGTGAGTGAATAGATGACTTAAAGCAGTGGTTCTCAACCTTTTCAGGCCGCGACCCCCAACAAAATAATCATATTTTAACTGGGGACCACCTCCCCATATGAGCGTTAAGAGTTGAGGCATTACATTTTGTATAACACACTTTTATAGCCAGCTTCTAGCGTTGCGAGGTGGTGTGAGCATGTAGATCGGCTGTTTTCACAATTTCTGCCCCTAATATTTGACAATTTGGCCAATGTTTAATTTGTCATTTTAGAGGTATTAAAAAGTCCTTAAATTGTCACTTTAGAAATGTGCATATACCCTCTATACACGGAAACTTTATCTTGGTTCGTTTACTGTTGAGCGAGAAAACAATGTTGCACATTAAGTTAAGCATCAACGAAAATAATTTGGCCCACAGGTTGAGAAGAGGTAGGATGACTGAAAGAGAAACTAGCAACGCCAGAGACCAGAAGGCCTGATTTACACTGAAGTAATAAATCAGGGGATTCAGTGATGAGAGGTGAGAGAGAGGCGGCGACAGTGGCTCAGGGGTAGAGTGGCCGTCTTAGAACCTCAGAGGGTTCCCGAAGGGTTCCCAGCTCGATCCCCCAGAGTTTGTGTGGAAGAGTCCTTGAGCAAGACACTGAACCCCTAGTTGCTCCTGATGAGCAGGATGGTGCCTTGCATGGTTTCCTCTGCCATCGGTGTATGAATGTGTGTGCAAATGTAATGCACAATCTCTGTAAAGCGCCTTGGATAAATGTGCTCTATGCAGGGAGAGAGAAAGAAAGAGAGGTAGCCTACATCAGTGGTTCCCAAACTTTTTAGCTTGTGGCCCAAAAGAGAAATTAGATGTTTGCCCGGGACCCAAACTAGTGAAAACAGCAGATCTACAAAGCTTTGCACCGTGTTGTGAGCTTGTAGATCGGCAATTTTCACTACTTCTTAAACATTTGTGTTATAATTTATGGCGTTTCTTTGATTTTTCTTTCATTTCTTCATGAAATTACTGAAACAAAAAGGCTCTCTGGACCAGTGGTTGTCAACCTGTGGGTCGGGACCCCCAGGGAGCGTCCCCGGATTATTAACTTAATGTGCAACATTGTTTTCTCTCAGTAAACAAACCAAACATAAAGTTTAAGTGTATACTATAGAGGTTATCTGCACATTTCTAAAGTGACAATTTAAGGACTTTTTAATACCTCTAAAATGACAAATTAAACATTGGCCAAATTGTCAGATATTAGAGGCAGAAATTGTGAAAATAGCAGATCTACATGCTCACAACGTCTCGCAACGCGAGGCGTTTATGAGCATGATCTGCTATTTTCACACTAGAAACGTGTTATACAAAATGTAATGCCTCAACTCTTAGTGCTCGTCAGGGTGTGGGGGGGGGGGGGGGTCCCCAGTTAAAATATGGTTATTTTGGGGGTCCCCAGTTAAAATATGATTATTTTGGGGGGTCGCGGCCTGAAAAGGTTGAGAACCACTGCTCTGTCTGGACAATGGGAGGAGCAGAGAGGGATGGAGGGAGAGATGGGCGGATCCGGCCGGCCGGGGGCTGCGAGACAAAGACCCTCCTCCTCCTACAAGACCCCTCCTCCTCCTCCCATCCCCATCCCCATCCCCATCTCTCTCTCTCTCTCTCTCTCTCTCTCTCTCTCTCTCTCTCTCTCTCTCTCTCCTCCCTGTCTTGCTCGCTCTGTCTTCTCCTCTGACTGTGACAGCAGCACTTCATCCTATCTGCCCTCTCCCATCTATCCTCTGTCATTCAACCCCTCCACGCACTCAGACGCGCGCACGCACGCGCACACACACACACACACACACACACACACACACACACACACACACACACACACACACACACACACACACACACACACACACACACACACACACACACTGCTGCTCTGGAGTGGATGTGTCTTGTGTACTGCATATATGTGTATATTTTTTGGCACTGCGTTGATAAGTAGTTCCTAATGTTTGAATGAATGAATGGACCATTGTAAGTTCTTTGAGTTTGCAATATGCTTAGAAAAGTCCCTTAAAATTGCAATCCATTATAGAAACGCTAGGTACTACTATTCTCTGTGTTGTGTTTTTTTTAAACTGTTCTCGACACTTTATATATATTTATTAACTTAGTTGCTCTGTATGGTTGATTCTCCTGTATTGCTGATTCTTCTTTCTTGTTTGTTTTTGTCGCCCGGCTGTACACAGCAGTCCTTTTTCTTTTTCTTACTGTCCTGTAACTTGTAACCTTAACTGCTGTGCTGCCTCTGGGTGACTGAATTCCCTCCTTGTGATAATAAAGGTATCTATCTATCTATCTATCTATCTATCTATCTATCTATCTATCTATCTATCTATCTATCTATCTATCTATCTATCTATCTATCTATCTATCTATCCAGAGCAATCCACAAGTCTCTCTCTCTCCCTCTCTCTCTCTCTCTCCCTCCCTCCCTCTCTCTCTGTTGACCTTTCACCTTAGCCTACTACTTCTGCTTCTAGCATGTCAAAATGTTTCATCAACCCTTCTTAAATATTCAATTATATAAAAAAAAAAATCTAATCTGCGTCTTGTGCGCACATTATGATGATCATAATATGGATTTCCAGTTCGAAATCAGCTGATACATGCACTAAATATGAACTAACAATCTGTTGTCAAAAGGCAAGGAAGCCCATTGCAGTGATGGAAGATGTACTCACGTGTTCTACTTAAGTAAAAGTATATCAATACGGCAAAGTAAGTTAAAGTGCTCATTGTGAGCTTGTAGATTTGCTATTTTCAAATAGTCTGAATATAAATAGGGCTGAATTGGTATGTTTTTAAATAATCAAAATCTACAAAATAACTACTATAAAAATCAGCAATAACTGTAGTGGAGTAAAAAAAAAAGTACAATATTTGCCTCTGATGTGTAGGCCTAGGAGAAGTAAAAGTATTGAACACAAAACTCAACATTTGACTTGAGTTGTACTTGAGTAAATGTACTTAATTACTTTATACCATTGCCCTATACTGTGATGTTCATTAACGTATAATAATCATATAAACTAAACCTATAGTGCAGAAAGATTGTTCATTGGCTACAGCGCTGTATCCACCAGGGACTTCAGTGTTACCCACAGGTACTTTTGATGAATACATAATTATATATTCCCCTGGAATATAAATAAATAGGCTATCCTTCTGTCTGGTTTGAACGTGTGATAAATGCAGTGGTGTACAGTAACTAAGTACATTATTTACTCAAGAACTGTAGGCCTACTTAAGTACAGTATAGCCTACTTAAATTAAGTAGGCTATACTGTACTACATCTCAGAGGCAAATATTGTAGGCTACTTTTACTCCTTTACAATTTTTCGAAACCTTAAGTTACTTGTTAATTTGTAGATTCTGAATACAAATCCCACTGCAGCCCTATATAGATTTTGGCCATTTGAAAATAGCAGATCTACAAGCTGCGATGCATTGCATTGCGAGCTTGTAGATCTGCTATTTTCAAAATATGTATTTGAAAACTTGAAATGGGACTTTCTGCATAATGAGTAGGCCTACTTTCTTTACTTTTGGTTCATTTTGATACCAATACTTTTGTACTTTTACTCTGGTAAATTTATAGTATAGCTCTGTTACTTTTTTTTACTTGTACTTGTACAGAGTATTTCTACATTAGCCTAAATGGAAAAAATGCATTCATAAAACAGCCCGGTTGAAAATTGAAGGCATGCGAAATGCTTACACTGATATTCAATGTGGCCCATTTAATTAACGGCAGCTCTACATTATCGTTTAAGTGCTCCAAGTTGTACACCGGCTCTAAATCAACGTTTGACTTGACGTGTAACACACTTAACGTATGTTATTAACGTTTCTTCTCACCACGTGGACCACGGGAAGAATATAAATTACAGCAGCCTATAGGTGCCTTAAGTAGACCATAATTAAACCCGCTGATATTATTGCATCCATTTAATTTGGATATTGTAATAGACCTTTACAATCATCCTCTCTCTCTCTCTCTCTCTCTCTCTCTCTCTCTCTCTCTCTCTCTCTCTCTCTCTCTCTCTCTCTCTCTCTCGCAGGTCAGGTCTCTTGCATGGTTCGTGCGTGGTTGAGGTGGAGAGAGAGAAGCATGCATGATGACATCATCTCAAGGTAAAAGGATTCTCTGAAATGCCATTATGATGATAAACAGAAAAGGTGAAAGAGATCCTTAATTGTCGTTGCGACGTCGTCCTATTTAGGTTTAGGCGTTGGTTATTTAGCTACAGCCTAAAATAAAGCATTTTTAGTTGCAGAGAAAGTTGTAACGAAAAATAAAGGTGGATTAATAAATTAATGAATATTTTGGAAAATTAAGGAAATACCACACGTGATGCCCTTATTGTTTGACACACGCATGCAGTCATAATAAGCAAATAATGCATAATAATGCATATGTAAATGTATTTATGCAAGCATGCTTGATATTGTCATTGAAGATGATGATGATGATGATGATGATGGCAGGTCTGTGCATTTAGTTTAGGCCTATAATACATGACTAGTCAAGCACAAACCAACCTCAGCTTAATTCCCAAGATAATTCATGATTCTTGTTCAGCCTTTATTTTGCTAATAATTCTTAATGTCATGGTTTGTCATATGTTGGGGGAGGGGGGGGGGGGGACGACGACGTTGCCTCAAACAAATGAGCTGCTCCAGAGTGCGACTAGTTTATAGCATAATCTATAGCCTATTTGCATATCAAATACTTATGTGTCATCGATAATGCCAGTGACACTGGTTTGTTATATGGTGGAATTGTTACTTGTTTATAATAGTTGCATTCTTCGATTACATTCACCATATCCCTTCATAATGACTCAGACTAATATGCCCTATTCCCATATTATAAACTAAAGCGGTCTACAAATACATTGAAACCTGTTTACAAAAGGTAGG
>NC_137831.1:8166347-8181347 GCF_963921795.1 Nannobrachium achirus | reverse complement strand
GTAATGTAATGCCATGGCTTTAAGAGCACCCATGTGTGCATCTAATATTATTATTATTGTCCTTGGTTCCAAATAAATATCCACGTGACAACAGTGGGCCTAAAAAGGTATTTTAACTTTTATGTGCTCATAAACCCGCTTTAACGGCGTGGGCTTTGTATTTTTTTAAGCCATTGTCAAAACAACACAGGCTATTAAATGTTAACGTGATCATTTTAAATCTAACCAGCCAGCACCACTCACTCACTGCTGCTTATTATTGATAGCCTATACTCTTCCTTCTTCACGCATTGTCCAGCGCATGATTGCCATCTTAACTACCATATAGTAGACTATAGGTATATATTTGTATACTATTATTTACTACTAAGTTGCATTCTCCATTTGTTTGGGATTGAATTAAAAACCAGCCAATTGGAACAGCCCGGAAGGATGCTCGCGCAGCCCCGAAGGCGAGGCTGGCGAGAGGGCTGTCAATCTCACCCCGGGTATCCAATCAACGGGAGCCCTCGCGCACCCGACTTCCTCGTATTTTGGGGGAGGGGGGGGGGGCGTGCGTGGACGACGTGCGCACGCCTGGCACAGGGTAAACATTCGTGTGTCCTCGAGCTTTGAGGGAGGGACTGTGCACGAACTGTCAGACGGAGAGAGAGAGAGAGCGAGAGAACGAGAGGGAGGGAGAGAGAGAGAGAGAGAGAGAGAGAGAGAGAGAAAGAGAGAGTGCGCGCGAGAGAGAGGGAGAGAGAGAGAGAGAGAGAGAGGGAGAGAGAGAGAGAGAGAGAGAGAGAAAGGGAGAGAGAGAGAGGGAGAGAGAACAAGCGAATGAGAGGAGAGGTTTTGCAGGCATCGCCGTCGCTCTGTTCTGCTGGATTGTACTTGAACGGGAGTTAGCGGTTTGGCAGGTTTATATACATCAAAACAGAACAAAGAGGTATAGCGGAGGCTCTACGGTACTAGAAAGGAATCGGCGAAAAAGAAAAGAATAAAAGAAGCCAGAGCGAAAATCTCGGCAAAACCGAATTACAAAAGAAAGAGCCGAGGAGGCTCCCCCGCTAATGGTTTCCACACATCCAAAGGGACATAAAACTGGGACTTTGTACATTTTGTGGACAATTGCATTTTTTTTCCTTTCTTTTTTTTCTCCTTTTCTTCGACTACCAAAAGTTTATTCGGGACATTTTTTCCCCCCTGCACATTTGAATTTTAATGTAGAGAATTTCAGCCGAGCGCAAAACTTTCCATACCAGGCTGTGCACATGGTTTCAAAGGGCTTTTGAAAACCTGGGAATTTTATTCCGGCGATATTCTTGCATAACTCTTTGAAAAACAATGTTGTAAATACACACGGATTTTACAGATTTTTTTCCCTCCCCTCCACCACCGTTTTGAACCTTTTGCGTTTTTACGCGCACGTCGATGGTTTTCGCCAAAACACCTACCCGTATACTTTACTTTCAAAGTTTGAATAATTCATGAGCTACAATTTGCCTGCTCGGAAGAAGTGACTGTAAAGGGAGGGGGGCTCCATCCACAAACATATTCATAAGGGTTGACGGAATGGCCACCGCGGCTTCCAATCCTTATCTCCCCAGCAATAGCATCTTATCGTCGGGCTCCATCGTGCACTCGGAGGTGGGAGCCGGTGGCATGCAGCCGGGCAGCGCCGCGGTTACCTCGGGCTCCGGGGGCTACCGGGGAGACCCCTCCGTCAAGATGGTGCAGAGTGACTTTATGCAAGGCGCGATGGCAGCCAGCAACGGCGGACACATGCTGAGCCATGCCCACCAGTGGGTGACATCTCTCCCCCACGCGGCGGCGGCCGCTGCGGCGGCGGCGGTCGCGGCGGCCGAAGCCGGATCGCCCTGGTCGTCGAGTCCCGTCGGCATGACGGGCAGCCCGCAGCAACAGGACGTGAAAAACTCCGGCAGGGACGACCTGCACACGGGCACCGCGCTGCACCACCGGCCCCCTCACCTGGGTCCCCACCAGACCCACGCGGGGGCTTGGGGGAGCACGACCGCGCACATTAACTCCATCTCGGGGGGACAGCAGCAGCAGCAGTCGCTCCTCTACTCCCAGCCGGGGGGCTTCACTGTGAACGGCATGCTCAGCCCGGGCAGCCAGAGCCTGGTGCACCCGGGGCTGGTGCGGGGGGACACGCCGGAGCTGGACCACGGCAGCCACCACCATCACCACCACCAGCACCACCAGCACCACCAGCAGCACCACGGCGTCAACAGCCACGACCCGCACAGCGACGAGGACACGCCGACGTCGGACGACCTGGAGCAGTTCGCCAAGCAGTTCAAGCAGCGGCGGATCAAACTGGGCTTCACGCAGGCCGACGTGGGCTTGGCGCTGGGCACGCTGTACGGGAACGTGTTTTCGCAGACGACCATTTGCAGGTTCGAGGCGCTGCAGCTCAGCTTCAAGAACATGTGCAAGCTCAAGCCTTTGTTGAACAAGTGGCTGGAGGAGGCCGACTCGACCACGGGCAGCCCCACCAGCATCGACAAGATCGCGGCGCAGGGCAGGAAACGAAAGAAGCGCACCAGCATCGAAGTGAGCGTGAAGGGGGCCCTGGAGAGCCACTTCCTAAAGTGTCCCAAGCCCTCGGCCCAGGAGATCACCTCGCTAGCGGACAACTTGCAGCTGGAGAAGGAGGTGGTTAGAGTGTGGTTTTGCAATAGGCGGCAGAAGGAAAAGCGGATGACGCCCCCGGGAGTCCCACAGACGCCGGAGGATATGTACTCTCAGGTCGGCAATGTGAGTGCAGACACACCGCCCCCCTCCATGGACTGCAAAAGAATGTTCAGTGAAACATAGAAACAGAACAGCACATGACGAGACTTAAGAATATTTTATATGAAATTAAACTGATTAAAAAAACAAAACACACAGACTATCGTCAAGATAGCCGTTTTTTTTGATACTGTGATTGTGAGGGAATATGAATGAGACTGCAAAAAATGTGTTATATATTTTTCACCAGGAAAAAAAAAAGCAACCCCCCCTTCCCCCCTTTTTGCCCCCCCAACCCCAAAAACACAAAACGCACCGTCTATAACCTTCTTCCAGGCCCTGAAATGTCTTAACCTAAAAGGCTCCTCTTCTGCTTTTTTCTTTCAGGGACATTTTTTAGTAGATTACTTTAAAGATGCAAGTGAGGCGAGCGACCAGAGGGTGACTACTACAAGTTCGTTCCACCAGGTAATTTTGGCGCATTAAAACAACACACAACAAAAACAAGGGAAAAATCAAAGCCAATAAAGCATTATTTTTGCCCCCCCCCCCCCCTAATTCCTCCTTCCCCAAAACACATGCAACCCCCTGCATTTTTTATCCTGTGTTTGCTCTGCGAAAAGACAAAAATGGAGATGGAGGAGGCTATTTGTACATTTAGAACATGGGACTTGAAGTGAACCCCTCATCAACAACAAAGGGGGTGAAGCTGCAACAACAGCCTTTGCTATCAGAAGACGAGTGGTGGTATCCACGGAGCGTTCAGCATCTTTTTTCGGGGTTGACTGCATGGTTTAATTTTTTAATTTTTATTTTTTTTAAACACACCCGAGGATTTTGGGAGGATTTTTTCCTTATAGGCCTTTCTGAACCTCGATGATGAAAAGACAACAACAACAACAACAACAACAACAACAACACATGACTGTCAGTTTCCCGGCTGATGATCTCAAAGATCAAGAACATACCTTTTCAAAAATTATTTTTGAATTTTATTTTTTCGTTTGATGGACTGTAAACACCGTCGAGTGGATTTTAAATTTTTTTTGCTTCTTTTCTTTGTTTGGGAGAAAGAGACCATTAAAAAAAGACGTTTGAAAAGACAATTATCTTCTACTTCAGCTGCACTTATTTTGAATTTCCTCTTCTGCGAAAAATCTTGTTGCCAAGTGTGACTGAGTTTGGGTGCTGTGGATACTATAAAATGCTGCCCTTTCTAAAGCAGTCTTTGGTAGGTTTTAATAAACGGAACAGACTCTGTAAAGCCGGCAATATAGATCGTTAGATCAAAGATGCTGATCCGAGTTTATTTACTTTATATTTTTCATCAGAATGATTTTTGTTTTTAATATTTTATTCGGAATACATATGAATTATTCCAAACGGTAATTTATTTCCCCCCACCCCCAACCCACAGAACTTGTGTAAGATGTTTTTTTTCCTATTTTTTCTTGTTATTTCCCCCCCTCCAACCGTTGTTGACCTTATTTGTTTTTTTGTTTAATTTTGTATTATCGTTTTTAAAAGGAGCACAAATCATCATAAGCTGACATTGACAGTTGTTAGGTAATAAGGGTATATTTTGATGTGATAATTTGATTGTAATTTAATTTCCAGTAGTGAATCCGTACAAGCTGATTGAGAACAATAAATTTGTTAGAATGAAAACGACTGTCATCTTGTGTTTTGAACATTGTACACTACCCTCCCTGTCGCATATTGCTCTGTTTTTGGCATGTCTTCATAGACACGTAGACTTATCATGCTAATGTATGTCACAAATACATTATACATAATTAATACAATGGTGGACGATTAGTTTTTTAAAAACAGCAGTCAGATTGAAGCGATAGCCTACATATAACCCCTTACAGGACAATATAGAAGGTTTGAATCCTGATGGAATAGAATTCTATAGACATTGACCTAAAACTATAAAACAAAATGCAGTTATAGCCTATCCCCCATCGGGAATAGGCTACCATTTTTCCCCCTTCTCTCTTATTTTTGCAAATGGGTTTACCTCCTCATACACCGTCTAATCTACGCTGTTCCACTGCACCGTGTGCACCAATTCGGGTTCATTATCATTGCTATTATCAATCTATAACTCGATTATTATTCAAATGTGCAGCCGTCGCATGCATGCAGCCAGGCACGCATGCACGCAGGGCAGCAGGCAGCCATGTGCAGTGCAGGCCCAGACTCACTCAGGGCAGGCTGAGTCTGTTTGTTTACATCCCTGGCTTTAATCTGGTTAGGGTTCCTCTCTCTGCAGGCCTCTGGCAGCGCGGTGTTATTATCAAGCAGACACACGAGTCACAGCACAGCGTGCAAAGAGCAGAGCGCACCAGAAAAGTTGAATTCTATAGTGTTTTTGGAATGTTGATAAAAATATTTAATTATATATATATATTATATATATATATATATATATATATATACTTTCTGTCTATTATAAGCTAATTATTTTTATTGTGTTCATATTGCACGTTATGCAATATGCGGTTAGTAGCCTAGTATTAAAAGCACAGACAAAAATGTCAATTATAGCCAGTCCGTTTTATAAACAGTTTTCACTTTTCACACTCGCACGCTGTCCATTCTCACCATGCAAGCAACATCTTTTAAATGTCGTTTTTATTCTCATATTCACATAGCCCTATACTGTTTTATTTTATTTTATTTACAACAACTTAAAAGACCAGACAAGGCTTTGCAGGTTGAAAATAGCGTGTAAATGGCGCGTATATATAGAAGTCAAACGCATATAACCTCCACGACACTACCTATAGCATGACTCCCATCTAAAACAGTGTGGTGCTTTATTATATGTCCTGTTGCCCAAACTCCCATCTTTAAGGTGTTGGTTTATAGGCACCAAGGCAGGCTAGTGGGGCCCATATATAACTTGGTAAGCTGACATGTTGTTTTAGGATCCGGGGCAGTGGGTCAGATAGCTTATTGATTGTGTCTGTCCAACACTTGGAAGCCGGCAGGCTTTAGCACATAATACACTTTACAAGGGGGCTGAAACAGTAAAGCATCGTTTTGACATGCTGGGGGGGGGGGGGGGGGGATATAACAGGGAGGAATATTAGCTTTTTGTTTCGTGACTTTTTTGTCAGGTTGTGGCTATAACCGGATTTTCTGATTCTTTTTTTAATAGCTACATATATATTTTTTGCTGGATAGGCCTATCGAAGTGGAAATGTTTCTAAGTATATGGAGGTCCACGTTTCTCTGAATGGTGGAAATCTTCACGGTGTGCACGTGAGACAAATGTGCTTCTTCTGGGGTTCCAAACTTTTTTTTCTTTCTCTCTCTCTCTCTCTCTCTCTCTCTCTCTCTCTCTCTCTCTCTCTCTCTCTTTCTCTCCTTCTCCTCCCCGAGTTGTCTCGCAGCCTATTCAGCAAAACTCACAATACGTGTCTTCTCGCTTGAGGATTTGAATTTCGCGGATGATTTCCCATAGTGGTTGCCTAGCAACGGAATTCAATGTTATAGAGAGAGAGAAGTATGCATCATTTTTCTTTGTTTCCATTAGTGAAAGTGCCATTCAGACACGCGGGGCTGGATATTCGCAAAAAGGCCCATTTTATAAAAGCGGCGGAATTATAGCGAGTAAGGAACTTTTCAGCGCATGGGACACAGAAATGCTTGGCATAGGATATTTTTGGTGCCAATAATTCACATTTACACAGGTCCATTTACCCTTAACTACATGCACTCATCTGCTTATAGCCTATAAGCCTAGTGCCTGTGGTGTCTAACTTTGGCCTCAATAGAAATACATGTTGAAAATAGGCTTTGTACACAAACAAGTGTTGAATATAGTGACATGCATGGGGTAGGCTACTTGCATGTTTTTAAACCAAGCCAGCGTTGCATTTATTCTCTAACCCTATTAATCTCACGAATAATACATTCTCCACGATTTTGGTTCTTAATCTTCACTTGCGCACATTTCTCGAACTTTAATACAAAAAAATCGAATATTGTGGTGCGCCGTGCGCAACACAACACCGTCCATCAACATTAGGCTAATATGCGTACTTAAGTTTTTGTCCGTTTATACCAAGTTGATTACTACCCATAGTACAGCCATAAATGTGTATTATGTGTTGCTTTGTATGCGTGCATTCTGCAGAACAGTCGAGCATGCCAACAGCCTGCGTGCTGGAGACATATCCAAATCTGTCTCTCTTATGCGACCAAAGACGCCACAAAAAAGGAGTTTTTAATCTCATAACAGGGTTTGATCCGCCTATTCCCCAACAGCTTTGCGTTTCATGGGGCTTCAAAACCAAGCTGGCAATAGCATGAACTTTTATAGGCCCGTACCATGTTGTTACACCGATATGTTAAGGCCTCGCGGTGCGTTTCATTGAATATACACCTTGTATTATCGATGCCAGGTGATGTTTAAAACAATATATAATGGGTTTTATGGGGACTAGAGATATAGCTAGTCCTAATTTGGCCATGATTATACAAGACAACATGCACTGTCAATATATTTGTCTAACTCATGCTGCTGCACGCATTTATAACACACCACAACATTAATCGATTATATTGCGCATAACATGGCTATCAACAGCCATTTGGTCAAACATCACATTGTAAATTGCTGCTGATTTGGGAAGCATATAGTGGCGTAATTGTAGACTAACCCATATCCATAAATACCTTTATTTTATTGGGTAGCCTATAGTACCTTGCTTTTTAATAATACTGGTGCTCCAAATTCCTAATCCTTATTCCTTATCTGTCTTATATTGTACACTGTACTGTATATGTCTAAGTCGGTTATTTTTCAAAGGCGCACGCTGTTGTTTGATAAAAAAAAACTGCTTAGGTCTGTAGTTCTGGGCCCACATCACCTTAAATGCTGGCTGTTTGGTCCTCCTCCTGACCTAGGGACGATGTGCATATAATACATAAACAATGCTTTTCCTCATATTTTGTATTTAGCCCACGTGCCGAATGAATATGGATTACCAGCGAGCTGCTCTCCGCGGGGAAGCTTCCTGTCTCTGCCGGTCTGCCCTATTGTATTTCTCTTCCATATGCGAGAAATAACTCCAGCATATACAAAAAAAAAACCCGGCGTCGTGTTTTTAATTTATAGACGGTTAGCCTTTGTGTGTTTTTGATTTTATTTATTTTTTACGTAGACCTATGGGACAACTTTTAGCCCTGCCTTAAATTCGAGGTATATAGGCCTCTTACGTTTTTACCTTTTAGGGGGTTTTCATTTTTCTGAATCATCATTAATGGATGTGTGCCTTGGGTATATGGTAAGGTTCTTTACAAAATAAATAAATACAGGCTATACTTCATTACTTTGTGTAGGCATATATACCCTCTGCTTATAGATAGCCTATATTATCCCTATTGTGCTAATATCAGACGTTTAACTTATGTATAACTTCTAATTAACTATACATTTCAGAGACTTATGGGGAGTGAATCTTTGCCTCGTCAACTCTACAGGCGTCAGCAATGGTTTCTTTTCTATAACCGACAACGGTTTATTTATTTGGTACAATTTGCAATTTCATAATATTTAGTAGTATCCTATTATTAATATACTATATCCTACTTGTATTAATATTACTGTTGTTATTATCGTTATTTTTACTAATATTATCTAGGTTTATTTAAGCTAAGCCTATGTCTGCTGTCAAAAAAAGGAAAAATACTATAAGGAAAAATGTACTGCGCACATCAGAAGTAAGAACCGAAGTTTTGGAAACTATAATATAGTTCCCAATGTATTATTATAACAGCATATTAAAGTATGTTATTGGTGCTTAATAACATGTTCCATATTTTATATAGCTCGTTTTAATTTCAGGGTACATAGTTGATAAGGGGGAATATTAGCCATATTAGGCATATACTGTATATCCTGTGATCAAACCAACAGATCAAACATAGTATAAATATTCCAGAGGTTTTTGCTTGCTGTGTGTGCTGCACAATTAGACTGCTCCTATAAACCCTGTCTCTCCCTCCAGACAGACAGGCGTTCTCTCTGCACGCACGCAGCACACAGTAGAGGAGCTTTTAAAATATGTATGGCTGTGAGTGTGACGTGACGCGCGGGGTTTTCCTTTCTATAAATCGTGAAGGTCACGGTTGTGTGAACGCGGAGGGACGGATAGATAGATAGATAGGTAGGTATAGAGAGGAGAGAGAGAGAGAGAGAGAGAGAGAGAGAGAGAGAGAGAGCAATGAGGTAATGTGCTTTAGCCTCTCATCACTCTGTCTGCATTTCAAAGGTCCATAATGCGTGGATAGCCTACTGTAATATTTCCACTAAACACGCGCGCATCTTTGGATTTAATGCTTTTTACAGATACACGCGACTTGGGGCGACAGGCCCAAGCTATGAGCACTTTCTAACTGTAGCAGGTATTAGGCCTTAATGATAAAAAAATATATATTCAAAGTAAAATGCACGCACAGAAGACAATTTGTCAAGGGCGAGTGGCAATTACTCGACTTTTTGCCGGACGAATGGGCCTGTATCTTCTTTAATGAAACGGATATACGTGTAACTTGAAACGGACATAGCAGGGGACATTATAAAGAAAGTATAAGTTAACTTTTGTTTGACCATAAATCAGAGTTGAGAATGATCCAGCATCGCAACAGGACAGTTAGACTGACCATCCCGACGGACGAAGTTCTTGACAAGAGTCCAGGATCACCCGATTGTGTGTGTGGAGTGTGGACACCCTGAAACGAGTTGAAACGCAAACACACCCCGAGATATAAACTGTAGAAGGGCAGAGCACATCTTATAGTAACTGGTAAATGTTTATTAATGCACGGAACGTTCCAGAATGTGTGGGGGTTTCTTATATATGGACAGGTTGGCCATCAATGTTGATCAATTGTAATTTAACAGCAATTTATCATATCATCTTAAAGTATGAAGAAGTTGGCCTTATGATAACATAAGCAATAATAACCTGGGAAAGACCAGGCTAGTATAGCTACATTCTGCCGCATATTCAATAGAAACAAAATCAAACAAATATTCTTGTTTATAGAAATAATCCTACACATTTTCTTTACATTATTTGGGGCTATTTCTTCGTTTTTAATTTGAGTGAGCTGCCGTATGGTTAGAAAGACATCACTGACTGAAGAATTGTAAAACAAACGAGTTTAGTCATGTATTCCCACAGTCCAGACCCTTTTTATATTCTAATATAGCCTACTTTTATTGTTACTATCAAGGTCTCATTACCCTAAATAATTTAAATATATATTTTAATGTAACTTTCCTATACATTTTCCATGTTATTGCTTTCTGCAAAGTAGCCTACTGTGTTATTGAAGAAGTAGTAGTTAGTTAGTAGTAGAATAATGTATTTCCAGTAGGCCTACTACCACTACCAGACCAGTCTGTCTATTCTTTATGATGAAGTATCAAATACACTGGCGAGTCACCGTCTCTCCATCGCCTTCCCTGTTATTACGGCGCCATCTGGTGGTGAATGTTGGTACCCATTTGGTCCACCTCCAATAGGCTATTTGAATGTCGAGGCTTTATTTAAATTCCCAACTGTCACCGTGTGTGTGTGTGTCCCATCATCCCAAACAATTGTTTCGTCACTTAATGGACTATAAAAGGAGACACGTTGGTGATTGGTTATTATCTGACATGTTGCCTTGGACGGCAGCACTGCCGGTGTCTATGTGGCCGATTTTTCAACTTTCCCCCCTGTTGTATGGAATTACATTTGAATGTTTTAATATATAGGCTATATATTTTGTCATACAGGATGCAATAGCATGGAGCCGTTTGTCCATTAAATAGTCTAGTTTGCAAATTCCATTTTTTCCCAGAACATATTGTTCCATGTTTGTGCAGTAGACAAAAGTTTAGATAATTTGCTAAAATGATTAAAAACTATTATTTTTTTAATTTACAAATATCACTTACCTTACCCTTAAATACATTTGCAAATTAATTTCCAAATGTATTTAAGGGTAAGTAAGGTAAGTGATATTTGTTGTTAAAACAATGTTTTTTGTTAAAAGGTTATAGTTGGCCTATACTCATTGCTATAGCCTAGTGTTTGTTCAATAACAGAAATACATTTTCTCTGTGTTGCCAATCATCAGCCAATCAGGGAAGAGTACCCATTTATCAGCTTCAATTATAGTCTTCCAGTTTCAATCTTGTCTGCTCATTTCTTTGTTTCATCACTTCCAATTTCACTTGTTTTGTCATAAGTTCTCTCATAAGGTATTACTGAAAATGAATCTTCTGCTAGAGCTGGAGAGACAGGGAGACTTCCTTACTGGATTGATTGATTGATTGAATGATTGAATACTTTGTTAGGAGTTTGATTTCTTTTAATAAAAATTAAATAAAAACAGTAATTAAAGTACAGTTTAATACTAGACTACTAATAGTCTGATAAGAGGATTTTAAATCCAAGAAAGCCTATAAGTAGCGTCTTTCCATTGGGGTCCTTTGTACTCAATTCATCAAAACATTTAATTGCAGAAGAATATACAATAATATGAACAGTTAGAAATTAAGATAAAAAAGTACAGTAAACATTCTATATCACTGAGCAGGCTATACTATCAGAATATGGAACTGTTTAACACTTATTTCAACAACAAAGTATCACTTACCTTTGAGGCAACATTTGTCCACTTATTCTAGCACAAATGGAACATTTATAACTGAAGGAAAACAAACATTATTTCAGATCATCCTTTACCGTTACCAACACTGACTAATGCTGCTAATGTAAAGTGACTCAGGAGTTGGCAATGTACTTTAGGCCTTTCTCATTATGCAGTTTCATGAAGGTTTTGTTTCAGAGCGTTTCTGCTGCCTTGTGCATGGTCCCTTACATTGATCTTATCCACTAGCTATATTTAGTCAAATGGACCTGAGTTTGTTCTTTTCTTGGTACTCTCTTCTTCTTTACTCTCTAAATTTTTTACTAAACTACATCAAATCACTTCAAATAGACAACCCAGCTCACAAAGTGTCACGTTGTGACTGAGCGTGTATAGATCTGCTATTTTTGGCAAATGTCCCCTCCAGAATATATAGGGATCCTGGGATTCAAGTGGTGAAAAGTGGAGGAGTATAAGATTGTTTTTTAGGTTTTACCTAAATGTCCTGTAAAACTCCCCCCGTCTCTTTCCCTATCCCCCCAGGTCCCCCCTCCTCTCTGTGTCTCAATGTCACCGTCTGTACGCACACGCACATGCGCACGCACACACACACACACGCGCGCGTATGTATGTGCTTGCTTCTGTTGTTTGCACGTCTGTCTTTCAAGACACACAGACACACACAGACACACACAAACACTGCACACGCACAGATGCACGCACACACACGCATGCACACGCGCACACACACACACACACACACACACACACACACACACACACACACACACACACACACACACACACACACACACACCAAACAGAGTCCTGCATCAGCCTCCCTCAGGACATGAATTTTGATGTCATCTCTTTGGGGAAAGGCACTCAACGATAGCTGAGTGAGTGAGCAGAGCGTGGCACACCATGCCAAGGCAATAACACATCCCTGTCCCTCACAGGCAGCAAAACAAAGGCTCTTGAGGCGCTCGTCGTTGTGTGTCCCGTGTCCCCCCCCCCCCCTCTAATGACTCCTCTTGTTACCCTAACCCTGCTGTGTCACCCAGGTGACAAACTCTGATGTCATCTTGGCTGTTTTCTTTTTCTTTTTTTTGTCTGTGAGGAAAAGCTCTAGTAGTGTTTGTTATTGCAGTGTGTTTCACAAACTTTCACATTTCAAGGGGATACACCCCGCCACTCCGACATGTCTCCTTTCTGACATGTCTCCATTCCGACACTAACCCTATCTCTAACCCTTGCCCTAAACTTAACCTCTACGGAAGTGTCACCACTCCGACAATAAGAAGTCAATTTCGGAGTGGCGACATGTCGGAATGGAGAGCGACACCCATTTCAAGGTCTCCCCTTAACTCTGACAGTGTACACATGGAACCAAATGAACCCGTTCCATGTGTACACTGTCAGAGACTTTTTAAATTCAAGGACTTCCAGTTTGATATAAGTGACTTTACGTAGTTAGAAAAGTTCTATAGGCTATACATCAGAGATAATAACTATTATTATTATCTGGGACACCAACCTACAGAGTAAACTCAGTGTTCCCTGGACACCACTTAGAAAAGCAGTGTTGCAAACGAATTGCGAGGCAACAAATCCATCTGGATAATTTTCATTTGAGACATTTATCTGGTGTTCTTCTTCAATGAGGGGGACATTAGAATCCGTTCAAATGTTGTGATCACCTGTACATGACAAGTAACTGGTTGCAAGGAGGCAGAGGATGGAATCATAGGATGAAGATCCTGGGATCCTTTTATAATTATTATAAAATGAGACAAGACATAAGGAGAGGTGGTCAAAGATCTTTTGGTAAAGTACGGGGTACTGGTAGACATCACATCTACATTCTGGGCATTCATTTATCTCTGAGAATGTGTTCAGCCGCACATACAGATGAAGTGAACACAAGCCAACAGATATGGATCAGATATTCATGAAAACAATTGGTTCCTGTCCTGAACAAGCTTCAAGTCTATACTGGCTCCTCATGAACGAGCTGTCAACATCAAAAAGTAATTTGCCGGAGTGATGTAGAAAAAATGTTAGGTAAACATTTTCAAAGATGGCAGAAATAGTCGATCTACAAGCTCACGGCATGGTTGCCAGGTTGAAAGTGGTTAACCCGGAAATTGTAGGTGCATCAATTCATTGGTCAAATTCTGAATGTTGATGAAAGTGTCCACTTTTCATCAAATCATATTGGACCAGAGATGTGATCTTATGGATTTCTTGTCGCATGTCATACATGCACGCATTATTCCATGTGTGTTTATTGTATGGGTTGTATTGTGTGTGTACATTTCTATTTCCTTGCAGGCCCTTTGGCCACAACAGAGATCATGTTAGAGAGGCAGGGGCTGACATTTCCAAAAGGGCCCTTTGGTGGAAATATCGAAAATAGCAGACCTCCAAGCTCACAACGCGTTGCACTGTGACGCGTTGTGAGATTGGAGGTCAGCTATTTCCGGTACTTGATACCACACTGAACTAAGCATTATCAAGTCAATACTGGAGATAAGGCGTACAGAAGGGATTTCTAGAGAAAGATTTCTGAGAGGGAAATTCTTTCAACATAAGATGCTGCGTTCAAGTTCAGGAGAGTTTGGACAAGACAATTCTCTTGAATACCGCCTTGAGATATGGCATGGAAAGAGGGCATTTTCATTTCTTTCACCATTGTAAAAACTGCATTCATGGTCTGGAGAGGGCACTTTTTACAGACAGGGGCTCAAGCCCCCGTTGATGCCTATGTCTGCACGTGCCTGACAGAGATGTGATGTGCCGATTGATGACACTCTGTGCCTTCGATCAGCTCCATTACCATTGATTACTCCTAATAGGCTGTCTGGCTTCTTATAGGCAACCTGCATTCAGTGTTGATGGACTGACGACCCAATTGTCCCTTCCTCGTGTCACTTTATTCCACTATATGTCATGTCTTTCAGTTACTTTGGGGGCCTGCATGCACGGACGAAGGGCTGAATAGGCGAAACGTTTGTAACTATGGCAAATGGAGAGATAAAAGTGTGAAGGTTAGACCAATAAGTTAGCACAGAGTAATGTCAAGAAACTGTGATCAAGAGTGCGACCCTTTTGCCTGTCATATTGTCTGTCATGTTTATGAGGACAACGCACCTGAAGTGTCAGAGTGCGGTAGGTAACATAACACTGTTTTCACTTTGTAATGAAGAAAGATTAATACGTTTTTTAGCCTCAACGTGCAGTCTGTGTGATTGCCTTTTCTACCTTATTGTCACAAACATGCAATCTGGGAACCCATCGTCAAAGAAGAAAGGGTGACACCTATCGGTCTGTCGTAGCGTTCTCTGAGGCTGTCTCGAGAGATTACTTTCATTTGGGCACTGTATTATATTGATAGTAGTGCTTTAGGACACTTTAAGTATATGTAGCGTTCTCTGAGGCTGTCTCGAGAGATTACAAACATGTGACATGCATTTAAGATACTATTTGGCCTATCGCAGAGGTCACCACGACAATGTCTGATTGATTATAACTGCTCTTTTCCGAGCTTCATTTGCAAGATCATTTTCAGTTCAAATCATTTTGAACACTTCG